>NC_080070.1:16178710-16495661 GCF_949987535.1 Balaenoptera acutorostrata | reverse complement strand
AGCTGGGGGAAAACAAAGACGAAGAGGTGGGCAAATTATAAAAAACTGTGGATGGTGAACTGCCATCACTCAAGAATAATATAATCTACACAAAAAGAAAAGAAAAACCAGATCTCACAATCCCCACAAAGGTGTAAATGGGGGGTCCTCGTTCATAAATTTCAGTCTGTAAAGAGGAAACAGGAAGGTCTAATATTTATCAACTACATTTTTCTGCTACAAAAAGTGGGAAGTTCCTCTTTACTCACCAGCCATCTGAGGACTCTGACCCTGTCACTGGGCACCTGTTTTGGTTTCTGCAGCTTCTACAAAAGAGATCCATCCACCCCGGACTCATCATTCCAAGACAGCCAGGAGCTATCTCACATGTGTGTACTCAGGCACGCGCGCGCGTGCACGTGCGCACACACACACACACACACACACACACACATTATCCGCCTGGAAGCTCGGAGCTCTGTCTCAGAGTAATCATCTCAACCCCTCCCCGTGAGTCCCTAAATAATAAACCAAGTTAAACTTGAGTGGTCTGACTACTGAGAAGAGGAGAAAGGAAAAGATAGACTGGCTCTGCCAAAAGATAACAAAGGCTGCAAACTGATCCCCAGCCCAGACGTTCTCTGGCGCTAGACACTGGCCCAGAAAGTGGATTAGCTGGGCAGATGGTATTAGGCTTGGAGCCTGGATCCCTGGGAGAGCCTGCCAGCAACTGCTGGAGTGCCCACCACATACACTTAGGAAGAATTCCAGGCCTTTCGGGACCCAGCTGCCCTGTCCCCAAGGAGTCTGCGCCCACACGCAGCCAGGGGACAGTTTAGTCCCTCGTTGCCAAAAGGAATGGAGGGGAAGCAGGAGAAAGAGAGTGGAGGAAACTTAGAGAAGAATGGGTGTAAGGTCTGAGCCAGTTCACGCCAAAGGCAAGGTGGTTAGAACGTTTAGTGAATTCAATTTCCCTTCGCTTCGACTCAAGCGCAATCTTTCGCTCAGATTCACAGTCTGAGGGGGACAGAGGATGTGGGGACTGGCAGGTGGCACCAAGAGGCTATAGAAAAGGCAGAAGTCCCTCTCCCACCACCTTCACAAGCAATTCCATTTCTGGGGCTAAAACAACAGTGACGTCAGCATCGTTACGGTACAGCAGATCTGGCAGCAAATCCCACCAGCTCCCACAGAGCAAGCCCAAATGGGTGGCAGATAAATGAGAAAATGACACCAGGGCAGCCAGTGGCACTGAAGTGGGATACCCGATGTTTCTGTTACAGTATTTTTTTTAAAGGAGAAAGAGGAGGATGAGGAGGAGGAGGAGGGGGAGGAGGAGGAGGGGGAGGGGGAGGAGGGGGAGGGGGAGGGGGAGGAGGGGGAAAAGGACAGCATCCTTGCTGGTACAGAGAGAACACACGCGTCACCCTGGGCACTCCCGTTTCTGTCCTCCGGCTGCTGCTTCACTCCCACCAGAAGTGCTCCAGGTGGAGGGACGGAGGGAGTCCAGCCCCAGCCTCCTCCACTCCCTCTCCCAGGAGCTCCCTAACTGGGCCTCATCTCCACTCATCCTGTGGCTTTCAGAGTGTAACAAAAATGACCTCCTCTGCACGGAAATCACCGCCTTCACATGCTGCAACTTGCATTTTCTGAACGGGCTTCTCATACGTAAGCAGACACAGGCTAAAAGGGCAGGAGTCTGCTGGCCAACCAGCTCCAGATCTGCCCCTCCAGCCGTCTGGAATCATCCTCTGTCTTCGATGCGGCGATAAATGTCTATTTTACCCTTTTCATCTGGAGCTGTCCCCGCGTGACCTCCGCCCCCTCTCTCTCTCTCACCTCAGGGCACCTGCCTCAAATAACTTCCCTAGTGTTGTCATTCACCTCCTGGATAATTGATAGCACGTCAAGCTGATGCTGAGAAAAGAACAAGGTGGTCAGACGTGTGCCTACTATAAATAGACCCACGACATGACCAGCATTTGCCAACTTTTGAGCAAAGAAGGCAGAGGCAGAAACAGCAGAGGGAGGCAGAAGCTTCCCCCGGGTCCTTGGGAGAGCTGGCTTCGCACAGGCTGCCACAGCCCCGTAGAGTAGCTTCAGCCAATAGCAGAGGGCCGGGCAGGTGATGCCTTTCCCCGCCGGGAGCAAAATTAAAAACATCACACGTGCGGGCACTGTTGGGCAGAGGCAGCAGAAATACTCAAACAACACATGCCTTAACACATTTGCCTTCTTCCTCCCATATTATCTTTTTCTCTTTATGTTTTAGGCACTTAGGTTCTGTATTCTGCTCTCAAGGGCATTTCTGGTTCCAGAAAGGTGTTGCCTTCCTATCCCAGCCTATTTTTTTCATCTGGCCTCATGATGCCTGCCTTTGAGAGAGATGGGGATAAAGAGGGACAGAGCACAAAAGCAAGTGAACGAAGTTTTTCAGGCTTAAATATTACTTCTATGTCTAGATTGAGAACTTCGTCTTGGTTACTCACACATGGAACAAACTGGAAACAAATCAATCTGACTGCTCTTGATTCTTGGAGGGCATTGAATTGCCAAATAAACAAGTATAGTCTGAAAAGTCCTATAACTGCCCATCGTCCAAAGAAACTCCAGCTTCCCCAAAGCTCCACCAACAAGAATGAGGCTGTGAAAGTTGTCAGGCCCTGGGGAAGGTCACCCTCTCCTGTGCCCCCTTCACATACGTCCTGGAGAATAGTAGGCAAAAAGGAAGGTGGAGAGAAACTTTCCAGACACACAACCAACTGCAATCACTGCAAAAAGTCATTACATTTCAGGATCGCAGAAGCGGACTGTATAAACTCCAAGTGCTGGGGTTTATGAGCAAAGCAGCAAACTGGAAAATACTAGAAATCTGAAGGAAAAGGCTTGGGTCCATGGTCCGGTTCCTAAATGGGTGACTGAGAGAGCCCCTGAACCTTGCAAAAGGAGGTCAATCATGGAAGGTTCTCAGGAGAGGTATATTTTGAGCTGGCCATTTCACCAAGCACATCAGTCAAACAAAATAAGAAGTTCTTCCTTGACTCAGTCAGTCGCCAACAATCAGTGACAGAGAAGAATCAGAGCCGAGAAAGCAACAGAGCCACCAGTATACATATATATCAGCAATAAACCTGTTTCCTGCAGAGGCCTTAATAACCAAGCAGATAGGAGATCTCTCCCCTGTTTCCAAGCAGAGCATCTCATCAATAATCCAGACAGGAGATAATATGCCAAGACCTGCTGTGCCCTCCCTGCACAACCTCAGGGCTCCCAGTTATCATGGCCTGAGTTCACACCTAGGAAAAGATGGAAATACACCCTTGGCTGCACAGCCCTTTTCTGATTCATTTGTAAGCTACACTAATAATCCCATGATGCAAACACAGGGGGAAAAAATCATTCGGGAACAGTCAGAAAGGTTATTTTTGCAAGACATAAGGGAATGATTATAATGATTTATTAAAATCTTACAATGTGAGAAAGTAAGATCGGCAAACAAAATCCAATTAAGGAATTCCAAATAAAAAGGAATTGAACTCCTTCAGCCCGAGGTTGACAAAGAAGCCATTCAGTAAAGAGCTTTACATGCTAAACTTAGCTGGGTAAACCTAGTTATTTTCCAAGCAGTGCTGTTCTTAAAAGAGCTATTTAACTTCATCCATCTCTAGGATCTGCAAGGCTAGGTATTCAGACTTGCGGAGTTTTTTTCAATTTAAATTCCAATCCTAAAATGAACTTCCCTCAGAAACTACATTGAGTAGATTTAAGAGTTGATTAACATAGTGTTCATAAGACTAGCTCCTCAACATCTTTCCCCTTCCCTCCCCTCCTCTCTCCCCTCCTCTCTCTTCCCTTTCCCAAAACCTACCCCTTCAGTTTTCCCCACCTCTCAGTCAGATCCATCTACCTACCTTCTTTCTCTCTCAACCATGTGGGCCCCCTATATTTTGGACGTGTTTCTGCATTTATAACCTGTTTGTTTATTTTTTTGTTTTATATATTTCCCTTTTGTATTTGTTGCTTCTCTGGAGTTTATCAATAAACATGCTCCAGGATCTGAAAAGCAAAGAAAAGAGAGCTGCCCTTTGAGTCTTCCAAACTCCCTTTCCTGGGTACCCACACTCTCTTCTGCTCCATTTACCGTTGCATTCACGCCTTCATCCATCTGAGGTCCGCAGGCTTCCCCCCCACCCCCACTCCCAGGAAACCTCTCACCAAAGCCACCAGTTTTGTCCCAAGGGCGAGACTCTATGGACCTCTCAGTACCACCTGCAGCTACCAACGCGGGTAACCGCATCCTCCTCTTGACCACAATTTCCTCCTTTGACTCCCCGACATGATTCACTCCTGATTTTTTGATCCCTTCTCCTTCCCAGGCTTCTCTTCTTCCTTCCTTAACTCTTAGGAATCTGTGCTCAGTCCTCCTCTCTTCCCCCATGGTTTCCCTAGAAGTCACCCAGTGTCATGCTCTCGTGACTCCCCTGTAATGAGGAGACCCAACTTTTCATCTTGGTCTGAGACCTCTCTCCTGACCAGCTAGACGTGAACAGCTTGCATTCAACATGTCTAAAATGGTGCCAGTTATCTGTGCCCCGACCTGTACTTCCTAGGAGAGCAAATCATTCAAGCCAGGACCTGGAAATCAGCTTAATACTGCCCTCTTCTTCATTCCTTACATCCAGACACTAAACCCAGCCAACCCTCCCTCCCCCTCTGCGGCTACCAGGCTAGTTTAGGACAATGTCACACCTCCTGGGTCTTCCTGCTGCCAGTGAGACTAGACACATTGCTCCTGCCATGAGATTAATCAGTGGTTCCACATCAACAACAAAGTAAACCTAAGCCCTCTGATATGTCCCTTCTCACACTTCCCTCCCACCTCCTAGCTATCCTAAATTATTTGTAGTCTCCCAAAGGCAGAAAGCTCCTCCATCCCTTCCTGTCTATTCTTTTCAGGAGGAAGGAATGCATCTACCTTCTCCTTTGACTGGGTAATTCGTTAAGATATATTTCAATTGTTATCTGCTCCATGAAGCCTTCTATTATGGACTGAATGTTTGTGTCCCCCACCCCGCCCCATTTCATATGTCGAGGACCTATTGTGCATATATTTGGAGATGGGGGCCTTTAAGAAAGTAATTAAGGTTAGATGAGGCCATAAGAGTGGGGCTGTGATCCCATAAAATGAGTGTCCCTTATAAGAAGGGACACTGGGGATCTCTCTCTCTCTCTCCTCTCTCCCTCCCCCTCTCCCTCGCTCCATGTGCACACACTGAAAAAAGGCCACGTGAGGACACTGCAGGAAGGTAGCTGTGTGCAAGCCAGGAAGAGAGCCCTGATCAGAAACTAAACCCTACTGGAACCTTAGTCTTGGGCTTTCCAACCTCCAGAACTGTGAGAAAATAAATTTCTGTTGTTTAAGCCACCCAGTCTGTGATATTTTGTTATGGCAGCCCGAGCAGTCTAACCCGTCTTCCTTAATCCCCTGTCCTCTCACCCTGGAGAGAGCTGGTCATCCCCCCTATCACTTGTACAACTATCCATCCATATGACAGCATCCACCATCCTGTAATGCAATGCATGTTCACATATCTTTCTCACCTACTAACTATAGACTCCTTGAGGGCAGAAACAATGTCTTACCCACTTTTCTGTTCTTCTTGGTCTAGAACAGTATCCAGCCGTAGTAAATGTTCAATAAATGCTTGTGAGATGAATTAATGAACGAGTAAATGAAATGAGTAAAACTGAATTTCCTATTTGCATCTGGGTTGACATGTGGGCGTTTCTGTGTGCGGATGTGTGGGGGGTTGTATGTGCACGTATGCCTACATGATGAGATGGTTTATTTGCAAGGGGTGACCATGTGAGTGGATCAACGTGTTTCATATTCAATTGCAGAACCATTTCTCCATTCCCTCCCCAAATCCTCCTGAATTCCTAATGCGATTCCCACACAAAAGTCGCCTGACCTCATTTTTTATCTGGGTCTTCCTTGTTTTCTCTCGACTTGGGGTACTTAGCCAGTTACCTCCCACTGCACGTGGTTTTATTCCCTTTGGCTGGTACTGACAACGTGAAGCCAGACTGAAGTCACTGGTTCAGGAAATCTCTAAACCAATGAGATCTCAATGTAGAGCCTGTTTTCCCAGGGCTCTGGGAACTCTTTGCATCACTGCTGGACAGATATACATATTCATGAGTTATCATGTAGCTGAGAAGAACAAGATGATTATATCCACCCGGCAGAAGTCAGTTTTTCAAAAAAAAAAAAAGGGGGGGAGTTTTAGGCTTATAGCAAAACTGGAGAATTGTGCATACTCACTCCAGCTTGGAGACAGATCTCCTCTACACCCTGGGGAAATCAGTCCTCATTACATTTTCTCTTTTCACAGCTATTTATGGCAGCTTGGAACAAAGAGCTCAAGTCCTGTACCTCTTGTTTTAACTTTCCTTTATGCAAAAGAACCTTCTTTTCCCAACAGCTTGAACGACACATGCTTATTTGGAGGGAAAGAGATTTGGAAATGGATATGGATCTGCTTTACCACCACCTCCCCAATCAAAATGGCAAAATCTTGGAAATGACAACTGTGACACTAGGTCTATGTCACCAACATGATACTAAGAGCCCCTGAGTGAGGCACGGGGCTCAGATCTCCCTGAGGTTCGCTATGCACCTCGGGCCATGGCCCATCCCAGGAGTGGGTCCAGCATGTGTTTCCGTAGGGAGAGCTGGAAGGGAGAAGTCTGTTAGAAAGGGAGAAGGGGTGGACTCTCAACGCCCTATCTGCAAAGCATTTTGCCAGACTGAGAGGTCTGAGAGGTCCTTCCCCAGCACAGCTGCTGGTACTATGTTGTGTGAGATCACAGTGGGTGTGCTGAGGAGATATTTAAGCCAAAAGCATCATTTGTAATCATGACGATTTCTTACACTGTCCATTCAGATGCTCTGATCTTACTCAGAGAGGGATGACTGCACTCACATATCTTTTAAAACATCCACATTCTACTTGATAGAGAGTCTCAAGCAGCTATAGAAGTCATTGGACACACAGCAAGGGCAAAAGACTTCCAAGAAATTCTTAGGTAATTGCAGACCTGGGCTGGGCAAAGAGGCTGCATTTAATGTGAACTCACCAACACACCAACACACACACACGTGCACGCACACACACGCACACACACACGCGCATGCGCGCACACACACACACACACACACACACACAGACTCTGAGCATCCTCAGAGGCAACGAATGCGGACCACGCCCAATCCTCTTCTGCACCTCGAGTCAGGAGTCCTGCTTGTCCTCAGGGGTGCCTCCCTGTCTTTGAATCAGCTGGGCCCCCCTCACCTGCCAATCCCCCTGCTGCCCCCCTCTCCTTTCCCTTCCAGGCTCTGTTGGTGACTATGGTGATTTCTGTAACAGCCAAGAGCCCTGAAGGGAGAAATGGCATTTTCCAAAACTCTGGGCTTATACGCAGCCAACTCCTTCCACCTCCCTGCCTCCTGCCCAAATCCTAAGTGCCTCAGCTGGGAGCCCGTTGTCATGGTTACTCTAATCTTTGTCTGCTTGGCTTGTTAAACAAGCTGACTTTGCTCCAGCCTACCTCCTGGTGGCCCCACCTCAATGTCCTTCAGGGCTTCCCTCCCTCCCTCCCTCCCCATCCTTGGGTACTTCCTCTCCTGAGGGATGAAAGGAACAGGCAGTGATCTCGCTCCCTTCCCACCCCTCCAATCCACCAGATCTTATCAGGAGGGTTTTCTTTCATGCTCCTAAATGGAAAAGTACCACTCATGACAGAAACAACCAGTGATTGAAAATGAAGGTTCTACACAAATTCTAGAACTGGAGGGGAAAAGGAGGAAAAGGAGCCAGAAGGGCTCCTTTACGTGAGAACTATTTTGCTCTCTTCAGTGAGAACTATTTTGCTTGACAAAAAGAGGCTGGTGTCTTGGAAAAGTTGTTTGACGGGCCTGCTGAGGTTGGTTGGTCCACCCAGCAAGCTACCCCCAGAATAAGACCTTGCACCCTATTCTAAAGAGACCCTCCCTCACATCCCTTTCACATCCTCACATCACATCCCTCATCCCTCCAGGCTAGAGAGATGACATTCCTTCCTCTCGTCCAGGGCAATGCCCTTCAGGCTGCCCTGGATTCCATAATCTCCTGACTCCTTAGGGATACTTTTTCCAACTTTATTGAGGTATAACTGACAAACAAAAATTGTAGACAGTTAAAGTGTACAACTAGATGTTCTGATATATGTATACATTGTGAAATAATCCCCACAATCAAGCTAATCAACATACCCATATGCTAACATAGTTACATTTTTCTTTTCTTTCTTTTATTCTTTCTTTTTTGGGTCTCTGAGAACGCTTAGGGGTCTTAATTCAACCAAAATTTCCTCAGTCTTCTTAATCTTAAACCAATTTCTTTCTACTTACTCTTTCCCCTCAGCATGTAAACACAATTTCCCACCTGAAGACAAAATCTCCCTTTGACCCTCTGGTTACCGCCCACTAGTCTTCCTTTCTGGAAGCCGTCTCCCTTCCTGTCTCTATTTCCTTGCTTCGCGTTCAACCCACTGACAGTGGTTTCCTCCAGGAGCATGGCAGAGGCCAGGTTACGAAGAACTTCCCTGTTGTCAAATTCAGGGGACACTCTTTAGTCTTCTAGGCCTTGCAGTCCGTAACAAGCGGCTGTGATGGTTAACAAACAGGATTCCGGAGTCCTTTTACTTATTTTCAACTTTGGCCCCAGCATTTATCAGCTGCGTGGCTTGCACCAAGTTATTTAACTCTGTTGCCTCAGTTTCCTCCTATTTCACTGAGGTAACAACAGTACCTACCTCACTCGGTTATTATGATGATTAAATGAGGTAACACATGTAAAAAAAACAAAGCAGTGCCCATTCATAGAAAGCACTAGAAAAATCACTGTCGACTATTATTATTATCTGAAGCCTCAGCAGCATTCAGTGTTGCTGCTCTTCCTCTTCTTGAAACCCTCTCCCACTTTCTTGTCCTTCCCCTGTGTCTTCCTCCTCAGATTCCTTCGTGAGTACCTCGCAAGCTTTCTGAATATCTCACAGAGTTCTGCTGTGGACCGACTGCTCTTCTGTCTTTAAACATGATCCCTGTGCAACCTCAGTCATATCCAAGATTTTAACTACCATAGTGCATGGTCGACCATCAAATCTCTACATTCAGCCAAACATCTCTGCTAGACTTCAGACTCATATGTCTAACTGTTGGGTATCTCCACCTGGATATCTCATAGGCAACTTGAACTCAGTTTAATCAAAGCAGAACTCTCGGGGGCTTCCCTGGTGGTCCAGTGGTAAAGATTCTGCCTTCCAGGGCAGTTCCCTGTTCGGGGAACTAACATCCCACATGCCGTGGGGCAACTAAGCCCACGAGCCACAACTACTGAGCCCACGCGACTCAACTAGAGAGCCCACATGCCGCAAACTACAGAGACAATGCACTCTGGAGCCTGTGCACCACAGCTAGAAAGAGAAAACCCACATGCCACAACTAGAGAGAAGCCCGTGCACCGCAGCGAAGAGCCTGGGTACCGCAATGAAAGATCCCGCGTGCTGCAACTAAGACCCAATGTGGCCAAAAAAAAAAAAAAAAAAAAGCAGGCCTCTCCATCTGTCTATTCTATCCCAATGAGTGGCACCACCAAGTAGCCCAAGCCAGAAAAGTGGTTTCCCTCAACCCCTCCATCCAGATAATAACCAAATCCAATGAGCTCTACTTCAGTCTCTCGACAGTCCATCTAAGCTGTCTGTTATTAATGACTTTTCCAGGCACTCGATATTTCAGGCCTAGATTATCAAAAGTATTTACCCTTCTCAAATCATTCCTTACACTGCCGTCAGAACAACCCATTTTAATGTTGACAGGATCATGTTTCTTCCCTGTATTAAATCTTCAATAGCTCATCACGACCTATAACAGTATTTCCCAGACTTAACTGGGGTTTTCTTACAAATACCTGGGTCCCACCCTAAACTAACTGAAATCAGATTCTCCAAGAGAGACGGTATTTTTAACAAGTGCCTGGTGATTCTCATGATCAATAAATTTGGAAAAGGTTGGCCTCTAAGATCAGAGAGCCTGTCCTTCGTGTTATAGCTGTTCCTCTTTTTTTTTTTTTTTTTTTTTTTTTTTTAATGTCTGAAACATTTATATTAACATATTTCCATACATATTTCCATACAAATACAAATATAAGATTTTTAGAAATTTCATGTAATGTCTGTAACATTTATATTAACATATTTCCATACATATTTCCATACAAATACAAATATAAGATTTTTAGAAATTTCATGTAATGTCTGAAACATTTATATTAACATATTTCCATACAAATAACCCAATGAAAGTTTAGTATTAGTTGTTTTGTTTGTTTTTTTATACTGCAGGTTCTTATTAGGCATCAGTTTTATACACATCAGTGTATACATGTCAATCCCAATCGCCCAATTCAGCACATCACCATCCCCACCTCATCGCAGTTTTCCCCCCTTGGTGTCCATATGTCCATTCTCTACATCTGTGTCTCAACTTCTGCCCTGCAAACCGGCTCATCTGTACCATTTTTCTACGTTCCACATACATGCATTAACATACGATATTTGTTTTTCTCTTTCTGACTTACTTCACTCTGTATGACAGTCTCTAGATCCATCCACTTCTCAACAAATGACTCAATTTCGTTCCTTTTTATGGCTGAATAATATTCCATCGTATATATGTACCACAACTTCTTTATCCATTCGTCTGTTGATGGGCATTTAGGTTGCTTCCATGACCTGGCTATTGTAAATAGTGCTGCAATGAACATTCGGGTGCACGTGTCTTTTTGAATTACGGTTTTCTCTGGGTATATGCCCAGTAGTGGGATTGCTGGGTCATATGGTAATTCTATTTTTAGTTTTTTAAGGAACCTCCATATTGTTCTCCATAGTGGCTGTATCAATTTACATTCCCACCAACAGTGCAAGAGGGTTCCCTTTTCTCCACACCCTCTCCAGCATTTGTTGTTTGTAGATTTTCTGATGATGCCCATTCTAACAGGAGTGAGGTGATACCTCATTGTAGTTTTGATTTGCATTTCTCTAATAATTAGTGATGTTGAGCATCTTCTCATGTGCTTCGTGGCCGTCTGTATGTCTTCTTTGGAGAAATGTCTATTTAGGTCTTCTGCCCATTTTTGGATTGGGGTGTTTGTTTCTTTGATATTGAGCTGAATGAGCTGTTTATATATTTTGGAGATTAATCCTTTGTCCGTTGATTCATTTGCAAATATTTTCTCCCATTCTGAGGGTTGTCTTTTCGTCTTGTTTATGGTTTCCTTTGCTGTGCAAAAGCTTTGAAGTTTCATTAGGTCCCACTTGTTTATTTTTGTTTTTATTTCCATTACTCTAGGAGGTGGATCGAAAAAGATCTTGCTGTGATTTATGTCAAAGAGTGTTCTTCCTATGTTTTCCTCTAAGAGTTTTATAGTGTCCAGTCTTATATTTAGGTCTCTAATCCATTTTGAGTTTATTTTTGTGTATGGTGTTAGGGAGTATTCTAATTTCATTCTTTTACATGTGGCTGTCCAGTTTTCCCAGCACCACTTATTGAAGAGACTGTCTTTTCTCCATTGTATATCTTTGCCTCCTTTGTCATAGATTAGTTGACCATAGGTGCGTGGGTTAATCTCTGGGCTTTCTATCTTGTTCCATTGATCTATGTTTCTGTTTTTGTGCCAGTACCATATTGTCTTGATTACTGTAGCTTTGTAGTATAGTCTGAAGTCAGGGAGTCTGATTCCTCCAGCTCCATTTTTTTGCCTCAAGACTGCTTTGGCTATTCGGGGTCTTTTGTGTCTCCATACAAATTTTAAGATGATTTGTTCTAGCTCCGTAAAAAATGCCATTGGTAATTTGATAGGGATTGAATTGAATCTGTAGATTGCTTTGGGTAGTATACTCATTTTCACAATGTTGATTCTTCCAATCCAAGAACATGGTATATCTCTCCATCTGTTGGTATCATCTTTAATTTCTTTCATCAGTGTCTTATAGTTTTCTGCATACAGGTCTTTTGTCTCCCTAGGTAGGTTTATTCCTAGGTATTTTATTCTTTTTGTTGCAATGGTAAATGGGAGTGTTTCCATAATTTCTCTTTCAGATTTTTCATCATTAGTGTAGAGGAATGCAAGAGATTTCTGTGCATTAATTTTGTAACCTGCAACTTTACCATATTCATTAATTAGCTCTAGCAGTTTTCTGGTGGCAGTTTTAGGATTCTCTATGTATAGTATCATGTCATCCGCAAACAGTGACAGTTTTACTTCTTCTTTTCCAATTTGTATTCCTTTTATTTCTTTTTCTTCTCTGATTGCCGTGGCTAGGACTTCCAGAACTATGTTGAATAATAGTGGTGAGAGTGGACATCCTTGTCTCATTCCTGATCTTAGAGGAAATGCTTTCAGTTTTTCACCATTGAGAATGATGTTTGCTGTGGGTTTGTCATATATGGCCTTTATTATGTTGAGGTAGGTTCCCTCTATGCCCACTTTCTGGAGAGTTTTTATCAGAAATGGGTGTTGAATTTTGTCAAAAGCTTTTTCTGCATCTATTGAGATGATCATATGGTTTTTATTCTTCAATTTGTTAATATGGTGTATCACATTGATTGATTTGCGTATATTGAAGAATCCTTGCATCCCTGGGATAAATCCCACTTGATCGTGGTGTATGATCCTTTTAATGTATTGTTGGATTCTGTTTGCTAGTATTTTGTTGAGGATTTTTGCATCTATATTCATCAGTGATATTGGTCTGTAATTTTCTTTTTTTGTAGTGTCTTTGTCTGGTTTTGGTATCAGGGTGATGGTGGCCTCATAGAATGAGTTTGGGAGAGTTCCTTCCTCTGCAATTTTTTGGAAGAGTTTGAGAAGGATGGGTGTTAGCTCTTCTCTAAATGTTTGATAGAATTCACCTGTGAAGCCATCTGGTCCTGGACTTTTGTTTGTTGGAAGATTTTTAATCACAGTTTCAATTTCATTACTTGTGATTGGTCTGTTGATATTTTCTGTTTCTTCCTGATTCAGTCTTGGAAGGTTATACCTTTCTAAGAATTTGTCCATTTCTTCCAGGTTGTCCATTTTATTGGCATAAAGTTGCTTGTAGTAGTCTCTTAGGATGTTTTGTATTTCTGCGGTGTCTGTTGTAACTTCTCCTTTTTCATTTCTGATTTTATTGATTTGAGTCCTCTCCCTCTTTTTCTTGATGAGTCTGGCTAATGGCTTATCAATTTTGTTTATCTTCTCAAAGAACCAACTTTTAGTTTTATTGATCTTTGCTATTGTTTTCTTTGTTTCTATTTCATTTATTTCTGCTCTGATCTTTATGATTTCTTTCCTTCTGCTAACTTTGGGTTTTGTTTGTTCTTCTTTCTCTAGTTTCTTTAGGTGTAAAGTTAGATTGTTTACTTGAGATTTTTCTTGTTTCTTTAGGTAGGCTTGTATAGCTATAAACTTCCCTCTTAGAACCGCTTTTGCTGCATCCCATAGGTTTTGGGTCGTCGTGTTTTCATTGTCATTTGTCTCTAGGTATTTTTTTATTTCCTGTTTGATTTCTTCAGTGATCTCTTGGTTATTTAGTAACGTATTGTTTAGCCTCCATGTGTTTGTCTTTTTTACGTTTTTTTCCCTGTAATTCATTTCTAATCTCATAGCGTTGTGGTCAGAAAAGATGCTTGATATGATTTCAATTTTCTTAAATTTACTGAGGCTTGATTTGTGACCCAAGATGTGATCTATCCTGGAGAATGTTCCGTGTGCACTTGAGAAGAACGTGTAATCTGCCGTTTTTGGATGGAATGTCCTATATATATCAATTAAATCTATCTGGTCTATTGTGTCATTTAAAGCTTCTGTTTCCTTATTTATTTTCATTTTGGATGATCTGTCCATTGGTGTAAGTGAGGTGTTAAAGTCCCCCACTATTATTGTGTTACTGTCGATTTCCTCTTTTATAGCTGTTAGCAGTTGCCTTATGTATTGAGGTGCTCCTATGTTGGGTGCATATACATTTATAATTGTTATATCTTCTTCTTGGATTGATCCCTGGATCATTATGTAGTGTCCTTCCTTGTCTCTTGTAACATTCTTTATTTTAAAGTCTATTTTATCTGATATGAGTATAGCTACTCCAGCTTTCTTTTGATTTCCATTTGCATGGAATATCTTTTTCCATCCCCTCACTTTCAGTCTGTATGTGTCCCTAGGTCTGAAGTGGGTCTCTTGTAGACAGCATATATATGGGTCTTGTTTTTGTATCCATTCAGCCAGTCTATGTCTTTTGGTTGGGGCATTTAATCCATTCACGTTTAAGGTAATTATCGATATGTATGTTCCTATGACCATTTTCTTAATTGTTTGGGGTTTGTTTTTGTAGATCCTTTTCTTCTCTTGTGTTTCCCACTTAGAGAAGTTCCTTTAGCATTTGTTGTAGAGCTGGTTTGGTGGTGCTGAATTCTCTTAGCTTTTGCTTGTCTGTAAAGCTTTTGATTTCTCCATCAAATCTAAATGAGATCCTTGCTGGGTAGAGTAATCTTGGTTGTAGGTTCTTCCCTTTCATCACTTTAAGTATTTCATGCCACTCCCTTCTGGCTTGCAGAGTTTCTGCTGAGAAATCAGCTGTTAACCTTATGGGGGTTCCCTTGTATGTTATTTGTCGTTTTTCCCTTGCTGCTTTCAATAATTTTTCTTTGTCTTTAATTTTTGCCACTTTGATTACTATGTGTCTCGGCGTGTTTCTCCTTGGGTTTATTCTGTATGGGACTCTCTGCGCTTCCTGGACTTGGGTGGCTATTTCCTTTCCCATGTTAGGGAAGTTTTCGATTATAATCTCTTCAAATATTTTCTCTGGTCCTTTCTCTCTCTCTTCTCCTTCTAGGACCCCTATAATGCGAATGTTGTTGCGTTTAATGTTGTCCCAGAGGTCTCTTAGGCTGTCTTCATTTCTTTTTATTCTTTTTTCTTTAGTCTGTTCCGCAGCAGTGAATTCCACCATTCTGTCTTCCAGGTCACTTATCCGTTCTTCTGCCTCAGTTATTCTGCTATTGATTCCTTCTAGTGTAGTTTTCATTTCAGTTATTGTATTGGTCATCTCTGTTTGTTTGTTCTTTAATTCTTCTAGGTCTTTGTTAATCATTTCTTGCATCTTCTCAATCTTTGCCTCCATTCTTATTCCGAGGTCCTGGATCATCTTCACTATCATTATTCTGAATTCTTTTTCTGGAAGGTTGCCTATCTCCACTTCATTTAGTTGTTTTTCTGGGGTTTTTTCTTGTTCCTTCATCTGGTACATAGCCCTCTGCCTTTTCATCTTCTCTGTCTTTCTGTAACTGTGGTTTTTGGTCCACAGGCTGCAGGATTGTAGTTTTTCTTGCTTCTGTTGTCTGCCCTCTGGTGGTTGAGGCTATCTAAGAGGCTTGATGGGAGGCTCTGGTGGTGGGTAGAGCTGACCTAGCTGTTCCTCTTTAGAGAATTCCCAAGGTCTCTCTCACATTCTATAATCCAGCAGCAGAGAACAAAAAAGTGAGGGAAATATGTAACATGTCTCTCCGTTCCCATCCTCCACCACTGATGGCCATTGTCAACTGGTTTTCCATGTTGTGTCATACCCAATCCCCACTGCTCCTGGTCACTACGCCATTATTAATGCTGCTCCCTGAACATGGGACAGCCTCAGCCCAACATTGATCACACAGCCAACTCCTCCTCATTCTTTAAAACTGTTCAAAGATCACCTTTTCCAGGAGGCTTTGCTTGGTTCAGTAATTCTCCCCACGCCCACCCACCCCAAGCCTTCATGAGGTTCATTTCATCTGTGCCCCTCTGGCATCCTGGCTTACCCTCATCAACACACCATTACAGGATACTGTCTGCTTCTTGTTCTCCCTTCTATAGGTCATGATTTTCTAATCCAAGCACCTAGTCCAATTCCTGGCAACCAGGGAACTTTATATTGTTGAGAGAGTGACAAAGAATGATCTCAGCAGGCTTTAGCTTCATTGTCTCAACCATTCAGATCTCTTTGAAACCTTATCATCAACCAAAGTATTCATTATCCCTCCCAACTTCAGATCACTTAAAATTTTGCATTCCATGTTCTTTTTATCCTCATCTAAGTGATGATAAAATAAAAACACTCAATGCACAGAGTCCACAGGAGAAATCTCTCTGCATGCCTGTGAGGTATTGGTTGTAAGGACCCTGGAGAAGTCATTCAAATGGGGATGATGCTATCTGATCATCCCTTTATACAGCTCATATTTATTGATCTTGTCCAGGAAACTCTGGGTGGAAAGTACCCGACACAGACACTGTCAAATGTCTTGCTGAAGTACTGATATACCATATCTGCTGTATTTACTCTATTTAAGGCTTTGCAACTTTTAAAGTTCTTGAAAAGAAATTATGCTACTTGGGCAAAACATTCTCAGAGAGCCAATATTTGCATTTAAGGATCACTCCTTTCCTATCCAAGTACGAATTGTCTGTTTCATAACCTGTTCAAGAATGTTTTATGGAAATGATCTCAGGCCCTCTATAGTTCTCTCATTTTTTAAAACCTAGAAAATGTCTGCCTATCTCAGCTTTCCAGCTCCTGTCCCATTTATTATCCATGATTCTCCAAAGATTCTAAATAGTAATTCAATAGCTTCTCTCTGTTATCTAGAATGTAATTCATCCAGGCCACAAGGCTTGAATCATGTAGCTCAGGCTGGTGTTTGCTTACACCTTCCTCATCTGGAAAGAATTTGAAAAAAGGGAACTAGGACTAGCTTTTTCCTATGGTTAATTGGGGGTATATCCTAAAGTTAGGAGTATATCCTGCAGTTTCCTTTAAAGACTTAGACAAATCAATCATCCATGATTTTTTTCAAGCAGAGAGGTACACACACACATACACACACACACACACACACTCTGGAGTCAGAAGGACCAGAAGTAAGAATCCAAGCTTCATCATCTAGTAGCTTTGCACTCCTGGTCAAGACTATTATCCTCTAGGAGCCTCAGTTTCTTCAAGTTCAAAATAAGAAGAACAATAATACCATTTTTCAGAACAGCTTTAAGATATCAATGAGTTAATACAAAGGTACCTGTAAACGGTACCTGCTACTGAAACTACAATTAGACTTTTTTTCAAGCTATATGAGTAATTTTTAGCATGTGATTCTTGGTGTGAAAGGGTTCAGAACATTGTCAGGAATCAAATGGTAGGAAGAATTAAACCAATCAAGCACAGCGATGCAGGACTTCCCTGTATTACCTGCTGAAAAGTATTTATCCATAAACCTCAGCCTCCTTATACATTTGATGTGAGCTTCACACTGTCTGACTAAAAGAATGAAGGAAGCCCCCCTGAATCCCGGGAAAGCAAGGATGCTCCATAGGAAATAAAGAAAAAAATAAATAAATAAAAAAGAAAATAAAAAAATAAGAAAATAAAAAATAAGAAAATAAAAAAATAAGAAAAAAAAAAAAAAAAGACCAACATAGACAACCTAGAACAGAGTGAGGTGTTGGCAAAAGCAGACCTATTAGGGTCAGACCCCGCTGAGAGCTCTAAGATACGGCCTAGAAGCCAAGAGTCTAAAGAGCAGGTGAGCTGTGTATAGTCTCCAGGTAGCAGGCAAATCGTGCTCCACCCAGTTCTCATCTCATTAGGTACAACTGTCTCGGCCATGCATGTCCCCAAACACTGGTCCCCCCACATCTGAAGGCATTCTAAGGAACATCCGTAATGGAAACACGCAAATCTTTCTTGGCTTTCCATTCCTTTTATGATTTTTGCTTCCTGTTTCAGTTTTTAGACACAGAAACAGCTGAGATGTCTATTAGCTCTTATTTAGGTGCCCAATGACCTCACTTCTTTATGGGCTCAGGTTGGGCTTGGATGAGTTAAATTATGAGATATAGGAAAGAACATGAGTCCTCACAGGCACCAACTGCTCAGCCATCACCTGGGATGCACCCTTGATTCTTAAACCTTTCTATGTGTCTGTGGTTGTTGAGGTGTATTCAAGTTTTAAGCAAAAAATACCACTTTTGTTTTAGCCTTCTGAAATAGGAACTATATTATAATTAGTCCAGGAATTTTGATCTGCCTTTCATGGGGAATTGTTTTTTCTTCAGTAAATTTAACCTTTTTTTCTCTAATCTCCTTTCACACTTCTTTCTTGCCTCCAAGAAAAATACTTCTATTTGGAAAATTAGAAAGCACAGAATTCTTAGGTCCAGGGTCACCCATTCTCATAGGGCAGACTTCTTCCTTCCTAAGAAGAGTCACTTTCACACGTGAAAGTTAAAACCAAGAGAGGATCACTTAGCTTCTCCCTAACGTGAGACCCTGGACTAAGGGACCCTTACAAGTCACGAGGTCTGCTGTCGGGTTCTTGGGTACAGTGGTGATTGAATGGTCAGCAGGAGAGAAGTCAGAAGGGAGAGAAGGGTTCCTCCCTGACCTGCCTGGATATTTACTTTCTTCTCAAAGCAAAAACAGAGGTACCTACCCACCCAGGAGGAGCCACTCTTCTCCATGGGAACTGCTGGCACAGCATGCCAAGCTATCTGCCCCTGGTCCCCAGTATGGCCTCCACCCACCACGGAGCAATTGTCAGCCTCCTGTAACAATGATAAAAGCGTGCCGTGATACCCCTGACCAGTAAGGACAGAGCAGTCTGGGCCTGAGAACCAGAGCCCTAAATAAGTGACAGGTTGTCTAACTGCTTTGGCATTTGCTCCGTGTATGTGTATCATTGAAACATTTATTTTAAGCCTCTAAAGGTGCCAACTGATGGCTCCTGGGTTGACTTTGATGGGCTCCTACCACAGATCGGGCAAATAGTTAATAAATGTGCTTTGCTGCTCATCCCAGATGTGGATGATGTCACTCTAGAACAGATCACGTTTCTTAAGGGGCCCCACCCCTGTTCAGACTCCGCAAGTCCAGGGCGGCACTCTGGGAATCAGTGTTTTTAAGGCACTCCTTGAAGGACAGTAGAATTATTGTTCCCAGTGAACAGACTCTCACACTTTAGTTTCACAATGCAGAAGGAACCTTCTGCACTCTTCTTGCTAAATATGCACATCTAAAAGAATCTGGGAAAGGCCAGGATGGTTTCTGGTTAACTTGCTTCAGATACCTCCAACAGTGATCGTAGCAATGCATCGCTTGTAGCAGTTGGTTAATAAGTTCTTAAAGTTCATTTAGTTCATTTCCACCCGAAGCAGAAATGCTGGTCCATAACAGAAGTATATCTAAGCTCTGCTTAAGTGCCTCCAAGGGCAGGTCATTTACCACCCAAAAGGCAGTTTTCCTGTCCAATAGTGCCTTTCTTCCTGGTTTGCCTGGGGTGCCAGTGACAGTCTCATTTTAGATCTATTATCCTGGTGTATTTAACAAGCCCCCCTTTTGCTCTCTATGTCCTGGTTTGGAAGATAATAGAGTGACCATATCATCTACCTACAGCACAGGATAAACTTTAGATTCTTTACCCTGAGATACAAGATGGTCACAACCTCCTCCCCACCCACCTCCTTTCTCTCCCATCTCATCATCCAGCACTTCCTGCCACACCCCACCTACTGCCACCACATAGAAATGCTCTCCTCTCTCCATTGCACACACACAGCCACTGAGGAACAGGTAGTAACTCGCCCAAAGTTTTGCAGCCAATAAGTAGAAGACAGTTTTCCATCTATGGTTTCCATCCAGTTCCATCAATGGTTTCTCCTGAGATGCCACTTCCAGACCCTCAGGCCCTTTGCTAATTGACCTTCTCAGGCAAACTCTTATTTTGCTCTATCTAATAAAAGACACACCAGCAAACACGAGGCTTCAGGGGAGTCTAACCATCGAAGACGCTGTTACTTCCCGGAATCAATACATTATGGTTCCATTAATGCAGGGTTTTAGTTGCCTCTTCAGATTTAGCAGCTTATTTGAGCTTTAGTCAAATAAAACCTAAATGTCTTTTCTCTACCAGAACTACTGCCAGTAGATTTTTTTTTCTCCCATCATTACCATTGATTTTTTTAACTCCCAAATAAGATTTTACATTTATCTCTTTGTAACATCATCTAGTTATTTTTAACCCACCATTCCAGCGTATCTAGATCATTTTGAGACAGGTTTTTGTCACTGATTACATTGGCCATTCTTTCCAGCTTTGCATCTGTTAAAAGTGTGATATGCATGCCTCTTGCGTCTTCTTTCAACCTCCTGGCAAGGTTACTGCCCAGGGCAAGTCCAAGAACTGGGAATCTCTGGGACTTCCCTGGCGGTCCAGTGGTTAAGACTCCGTGCTTCCACTGGAGGGGGCACGGGCTCAATCCCTGGCCAGGGAACTAAGATCCCGCATGCCACGTGGTGCAGCCAAGAAAAGAAAAAGAAAAGGGAAAGAAAAAACTAGGAATCTCAAAACGATTTCACTGGTGATGTTCCTTGTCTGTGCCATCACAGTCTTCCAATGGGCATCCCTGAAGAAAGCACTCTCTTGCCAAAGTTTACAACCATTCCACCCCAGCCTTCTACAATGAGATGTGAACATGGGGATCTTCCTAGAAATGATGGAGCAAATCACACTGTGGCTAAATGATTCAGCCAAGTAGTCCTCAGGCCTGGACTGACTCTAAGGACACGTAGAGTGTGGTATGGAGGTTTTCAGAAAGGTCCTTAAGCTCCAAAGCAGTCCAGCCTTCTAACTGCCTAAGAAGAGAAAATTCTTTATTGGAGTTTCATCCCCAAAGCCTGATCCTTGTTCCCAAGAGAAGTTACACTTAGACCTTAAGCCAATATCAGGCATTTGTACCTCAGTGTGATACAGAAAGGTTTTCAAAGACGACCCCTGAAAGGAAAAGGCCAAGAAAAGCCTGATTGAACACAGGTTTCCCTGAATGTCAGATCTAGCTCCTGAATCCTGACAATCTGTCCTTTTCATCTACAGATAAAGACAGGGAGAGAAAACGGTTAAGGGATCACTCAGGATTTATAATCCTGAGAGAAAAGGAAGAAAGGTCTACATCAGGAAGCTCCAGTAGGAAGAACAGTGAACCACCCTATTGTTCCAAAACAATTACTGCAGGATTTTCCAGCCTAACAGGAAGACAAAGCAAACTCCAGAAAACAAATTTTTTCAACGGTGATGTAATCTGGCTTCCATTAAGTACGCCATGTTAGCATGGTGTTTATCTCTGCTCCCTTCCCAAAATGAACTGTAAGGAGAGTGATTAAATTTAAAAAGTAAAATTCCCCAAGGACATAGAGAAAAGGAGAAGTGCAAACAGTAAGAAGGAAATGTCAACAGTCTTCCAGAAGACGGACATTGAATAAACAAGTCATTACCGACCTATTAGAATAAGGAAAGCTAAAACTCTCAAAGGGCAAAGCCAAGAAAAGAAGCCAATCCACACTGTGGGCCCTCAGCAAGGCTGAGGGAATGGAAGTAGTGCCGTGGACGTCCTATAAGGCACACAGAACTCTCCTGATCCCCACTCAGCATCAGACTGTGCCTTCCCCATCAGGGCAGGAGACGAGAGATTTTCTTTCTAGAGAAATTAAAAGAGGGGTGCTCAGGAACAACACGTACAAGTGGGGAGGCTTGCATGGATGTCATGGTGGTGCAGTGGCAAATGTGAGCCTGCAAAGGGAGAACTGAGTGAAAATCAACACCCATAATGAGGTCTCTCTGTCCCTGCCCCACGCTTGGATCCCACAACAACTGTGGCAGGCACATGTCCCCAGGAACAAGTCTGGAAGATTCTATTCTGGGTAATCTGCCCTGCCTACGGGAAAAGCTTCCAGATGATGTAACTGGGGATCCTTCAACTGAACAGATCTGCAGATCCCAGATCACTCAGCAGTGAGACCAGCTAACTGGAGAGCCTGGGTCCCCCTCAAGGTGCATCCCATCAGTTCCTTAAGAGCCTCCCTGTCTATGTGAACTGAGGGCCACAGATCTCCTGACAAAGCCACTAATAATGAAAGACAGGACCAAAACACACAATCAGGATGAAGGAACTGAAAAATCAACAAAGGAACATGCCACAGATAAACAGTTTTGGGGATTTAAAAATATCACAGAAGAAAAAGTCAACAGAAGAGTTAAAAGATAAAGTTCAGGCAATCTCCCAGAATGCAGGACAAAAGAAAATGAAAATATAAAGGTAAAGAGAATTAGAGGATAAATTTAGCACACCCAACTTCCAGGTAGTAGGAGCTCCAAAAAGAAAAAAAATATAAAACAATAGTGAAAAGAATGAGATGACAGTAAATGAAATGAAAGGAAAAAAAAGAAGTGATAGTATACATATGACTCCTCTATGAACAGTATGTACAAAATCACAGTAATTTAAAGAGTGTAGTGGTTAAAAGCAGACTCTAGAGCCAGATTTCCTTTGATTTGAAATCTGGCTCCACCAACTACTACCTGCATGACTTTGAAAAAGTGATTTAAACTATGTCTCAATGTCCACATCTGCATAAAAGAAAAAAATAACACTACCCACTTGATATTGTTGTTACAAAGATAAGTTAATATGTGTCTAAAGCTCTTAAACAGTGTCTTGCATACAAAATGTACCCAATAATCTTAGCTATTATTTAAAGTGCTATATAATATTATAATACAAATGATATGATCACTAAATTTAACCCAAAACTTTGATGTAAATATATGAGGAAGAGAGAGGAACAGGAAGTATGTTAAATGGGACTCAGGGGTGTTAGTCTAAAACCTTATCATTCATCGAAGTCAGTGTTATAACGTGTTATAACATCTCTGAAGGGCAAATCAAGTTAACAGTAGCACAAACATGGTATTTAAAAATGAAGAGGTAGAGAGGGCAGACAGCAGAAGCAACAAGAACTACAATCTTGCAGCCTGTGGAACGAAAACCACATTTACAGAAAGATAGACAAAATGAAAAGGCGGAGGACTATGTACCAGATGAAGGAACAAGATAAAAGCCCAGAAAAACAACTAAATGAAGTGGAGATAGGCAACTTTCCTGAAAAAGAATTCAGAATAATGATAGTGAAGATGACCCAGGACCTTGGAAGAGGAATGGAGGCAAAGATCAAGAAGATGCAAGAAATGTTTAACAAAGACCTAGAAGAATTAAAGAACAAACAAACAGAGATGAACAATACAATAACTGAAATGAAAACTACACTAGAAGGAATCAATAGCAGAATAACTGAGGCAGAAGAATGGATAAGTGACCTGGAAGACAGAATGGTGGAATTCACTGCCGTGGAACAGAATAAAGAAAAAAGAATGAAAAGAAATGAGGACAGCCTAAGAGACCTCTGGAACAACATTAAATGCACCAACATTCGCATTATAGGGGTCCCAGATGGAGATGAGAGAGAGAAAGGACCCAAGAAAATATCTGAAGAGATTATAGTTGAAAACTTCCCTGAAATGCAAAAGCAAATAGCCACCCAAGTCCAGGAAGCGCAGAGAGTCCTAGGCAGGGTAAACCCAAGGAGAAACACACCGAGACACATAGTAATCAAATTGACAAAAATTAAAGACAAAGAAAAAGTATTAAAACCAACAAGGGGAAAACGACAAATAACATAAAAGGGAACTCCCATAAGGTTAACAGCTGATTTCTCAGCAGAAACTCTGCAAGACAGAAGGGAATGGCAAAATATATTTAAAGTGATGAAAGGGAAGAACCTACAACCAAGATTACTCTAACCGGCAAGGATCTCATTCAGATTCGATGGAGAAATCAAAAGCTTTACAGACAAGCAAAAGCTAAGAGAATTCAGCACCACCAAACCAGCTCTACAACAAATGCTAAAGGAACTTCTCTAAGTGGGAAACACAAGAGAAGAAAAGGACCTATAAAAACAAACCCAAAACAATTAAGAAAATGGTCATAGGAACATATATATCTATAATTATCTTAAATGTGAATGGATTAAATGCTCTAACCAAAAGACACAGGCTCGCTGAATGGACACAAAAACAAGACCCATATATATGCTGTCTACAAGAGACCCACTTCAGACCTAGGGACACATACAGACTGAAAGTGAGGGGATGGAAAAAGATGTTCCATGCAAATGGAAATCAAAAGAAAGCTGGAGTAGCTATACTCATATCAGATAAAATAGACTTTAAAATAAAGAATGCTACAAGAGACAAGGAAGGACACTACATAATGATCAAGGGATCAATCCAAGAAGAAGATATAACAATTATAAATATATATGCACCCAACAGAGGAGCACCTCAATACATAAGGCAACTGCTAACAGCTATAAAAGAGGAAATCGACAGTAACACAATAATAGTGGGAGACTTTAACACCTCCCTTACACCAATGGACAGATCATCCAAACAGAAAATTAATAAGGAAACACAAGCTTTAAATGACACAATAGTCCAGATAGATTTAATTGATATTTATAGGACATTCCATCTGAAAACAGCAGATTACACTTTCTTCTTAAATGCATACAGAATATTCTCCAGGATAGATCACATCTTGGGTCACAAATCAAGCCCTGGTAAATTTAAGAAAATTGAAATCATATCAAGCATCTTTTCTGACCACAATGTTATGAGATGAGAAATAAATTACAGAGAAAAAAAAACATTAAAAACTCAAACACATGGAGGCTAAACCATACGTTACTAAATAACCAAGAGATGACTGAAGAAATCAAAGAGGAAATCAAAAAATACCTAGAGACAAATGACAGTGAAAATACAATGACCCAAAACCTATGGGATGCAGCAAAAGCAGTTCTAAGAGGGAAGTTTATAGCAGTTCAATCCTACCTCAAGAAACAAGAAAAATCTCAAATAAACAATCTAACCTTACACCTAAAGAGACTAGAGAAAGAAGAACAAACAAAACCCAAAGTTAGTAGAAGGAAAGAAATCATAAAGATCGGAGCAGAAATAAATGAAATAGAAACAAAGGAAACAATAGCAAAGATCAATAAAACTAAAGGCTGGTTCTTTGAGAAGATAAAGAAAATTGGTAAACCTTTAGCCAGACTCATCAAGAAAAAGAGGAAGAGGACTCAAATCAATAAAATTAGAAATGAAAAAGGAGAAGTTACAATGGACACTGCAGAAATACAAAGCATCCTAAGAGACTACTACCAGCAACTCCATGCCAATAAAATGGACAACCTGGAAGAAATGGACAAATTCTTAGAAAGGTATAACCTTCCAAGACTGAACCAGGAAGAAATAGAAAATATGAAGAGACCAATCACAAGTAATGAAATTGAAACTGTGATTAAAAATCTTCCAACAAACAAAAGTCCAGGACCAGATGGCTTCACAGGTGAATTCTATCAAACATTTAGAGAAGAGCTAACCTCATCCTTCTCACTCTTCCAGAAAATTGCAGAAGAAGGAACACTCCCAAACTCATTCTATGAGGCTACCATCACCCTGATACCAAAACCAGACAAAGACGTCACAGAGAAAGAAAACTACAGGCCAATATCACTGACGAACATTGATGCAAAATTCTCAAAAAAGTACTAGCAAACAGAATCCAACAGCACATTAAAAGGATCATACACCATGATCAAGAGGGATTTATCTCAGGGATGCATATATTCTTCAATATATGCAAATCAATCAGTGTGATACACCATATTAACAAATTGAAGAAGAAAAACCATATGATCATCTCAATAGATGCAGAAAAAGCTTTTGAGAAAATTCAACATCCATTTATGATAAAAACTCTCCAGAAAGTGGGCCTAGAGGGAACCTACCTCAACATAATAAAGGCCATATATGACAAACCCACAGCAAACATCATTTTCAATGGTGAAAAACTGAAAGTATTTCCTCTAAGATCAGGAAAAAAACAAGCATGTCCACTCTCGCCACTACTATTCAACATAGTTATGGAAGTCCTAGCCACGGCAATCAAAGAAGAAAAAGAAATAAAAGGAATACAAAATTGGAAAAGAAGAAGTAAAACTGTCACTGTTTGCAGATGACGTGATACTATACATAGATAGTCCTAAAGACACCACCAGAAAACTACTAGAGCTAATCAATGCATTTGGTAAAGTTGCAGGATACAAAATTAATGCACAGAATTTTCTTGCAGTCCTATACACTAACAAAAAAAGATCAGAAAGAGAAATTAAGGAAACAATCCCATTCACCATTGCAACAAAAAAAATAAAATACCTAGGAATAAACCTACTTAAGTAGGTAAAAGACCTGTACTCAGAAAACTATAAGACACTGATGAAAGAAATCAAAGATGACACAAACAGATGAAGAAATATACCATGTTCTTGGATTGGAAGAATCAACATTGTGAAAATGACTATACTACCCAAAGCAATCTACAGAATCAATGCAATCCCTATCAAATTACCAATGGCATTTTTTACAGAACTAGGACAAAAAATCTTAAAATTTGTATGGAGACACAAAAGACCCCGAGTAGCCAAAGCAATCTTGAGAAAGAAAAACGGAGCTGGAGGAATCAGACTCCCTGACTTCAGACTATACTACAAAGCTACAGTAATCAAGACAATATGGTACTGGCACAAAAACAGAAATACAGATCAACGGAACAGGATAGAAAGCCCAGAGGTAAACCCACACACATATGGTCAACTAATCTATGACAAAGGAGGCAAAGATATAAAATGGAGAAAAGACAGTTTCTTCAATAAGTGGTGCTGGGGAAACTGGACAGCTACATGTAAAAGAGTGAAATTAGAACACTCCCTAACACCATACACAAAAATAAACTCAAAATTGATTAAAGACCTAAAAATAGGACCTGACACTATAAAACTCTTAGAGGAAAACATAGGCAGAACACTCTTTGCCATAAATCACAGCAAGATCTTTTCTGACCCAGCTCCTAGAGTAATGGAAATAAAAACAAAAATAAACAAATGGGACCTAATGAAACCTAAAAGCTTTTGCACAGCAAAGGAAACTATAAACAAGACGAAAAGACAAACCTCAGAATGGGAGAAAATATTTGCAAACAAATCAATGGACAAAGGATTAATCTCCAAAATATATAAACAGCTCATGCAGCTCAATATTAAAAAAACAAACAAGCCAATCCAAAAATGGGCAGAAGACCTAAACAAACATTTCTCCAAAGAAGACATACAGATGGCCAATAGGCACATGAAAAGCTGCTCAACATCACTAATTATTAGAGAAATGCAAATCAAAACTACATTCACACCAGTTAGAATGGGCATCATCAGAAAATCTACAAACAACAAATGCTGGAGAGGGTGTGGAGAAAAGGGAACCCTCTTGCACTGTTGGTGGGAATGTAAATTGATACAGCCACTATGGAGAACAGTATGGAGGTTCCTTAAAAAACTAAATATAGAACTACCATATGACCCAGCAATCCCACTACTGGGCATATACCCAGAGAAAACTATAATTCAAAAAGAGACATGCACCCCAATGTTCATTGCAGCACTATTTACAATAGCCAGGACATGGAAGCAACCTAAATGCCCATCAATAGACGAATGGATAAAGAAGATGTGGTACATATATACATTGGAGTATTACTCAGCCATAAAAAGGAACAAAACTGGGTTATCTGTAGAGGCGTGGATGGATGCAGAGACTGTCATACAGAGTGAAGTAAGTCAGAAAGAAAAAAACAAATATCGTATATTAATGCATATATGTGGAACCTAGAAAAATGGTACAGATGAACCCGTATGCAAGGCAGAAATAGAGACACAAATGTAGAGAACAAACGTATGGACACCAAGGGGGGAAAGCGGTGGGGGCGGGGGGGTGGGAAGAACTGGGCGATTGGGATTGACATGTATACACTGATGTGTATAAAATAGATAACTAATAAGAACCTGCTGTATAAAAAAAATGTTTTAATACTCTCCTGTAACAGGCATAAGGAGAATATTATTGATTTTTAATAGTCAAGTGGCTCTCAGTCACTTGCATGTTAAAAAAAAAAAAAATGAAGAGGTAAACAAATACCAGAAGAAACAGCTAGAAGAATTGAAAGTTGCTGTTCCCTGCAGCCCTTGGCAGGGCTCAACAGTGGGGAGGAGGGGAGTCACATGAACATGAGTAGTTTATTTTCATAACCATTTAAAAACACACATATTTAAGTAACTTTATCACACTGAGCTGAAACCCAGAGGGGATGACAATAGATGACTGTCCCCAAGCAGCTTCTTCAAAAGCTGAGCACTGACCCAGAACAACAAAAAAATATCTTTCCAGCCGCTTCAAACAAAAAGTAAGTGAAGGCCATGTTCCAGGGGAAAGGGAGGCGACCAGACTTGGTGCCGAGCCTTCCTCCCCTCTTCTCCACCCTGGTAAAATCTTGCTGTGCCCTGTTGCACCCAGGTGCCCTGAATTTTTTCCCATCCCTCCTCAGGCCCGGCCCTTGTATTCTTTTTTTTTCTCTTTTGCCACAGGGCATGCGGGATCTTAGTTCCCCGACCAGGGATCTAACCCGTGCCCTCTTCAATGCAAGTTGCGAGTCTTAACCACTGGACCGCCAGGGAAACCCCCCCAGCCCTTGTATTCTTGCCTTCCACCTCCCAAGCCAAACCTTCCCCCAGCCCCTCCTTCACACAAAGGGACAAAAGAAATTGCTGCAGCTTGATTGAATGGCTGTTAAATTGTGCTCTCAAATCTTTTGAGTTTTCTATTAAATGGTCCATATGGTGGTTTCATCAGAGAAGCTAACTCTTGCAGAAAAATACTTCTTTTATAAGATGAAATGTGGGCACTCTGTATTCTATCTGAGAGGCACTCTGTAATAGTTAGCAGTGCCAGCAGATGAAAATACCAGTTACTGTAAGAGATTTCTGAAGAAGTCAAGAGGGAAAGACAATTTTGTCTTCTCAAAAAATGGAAAGTGGGTCAGGAGATTCTGAGAAAAGACAGGATTTATACATAGGGATTCATCACGCTGATTATGGAGCCCTACTACACGATAATAATCACGCTTTCTGCTTCTGCCACTTTCAAGGGAGAAATCAGAGCAGATGCAGGAGAAGCCAGAGCACGTTAAACACGGTAGATCAACTCCGGCTCAGGTAGAATGCAGCTATGGCAGTTGAGGACAAAGTTCTGTAAAAAGGTCTTGACCCCAAATGTACCTGAAAATTTGGAGCTAAAGTAAAAGTTATCTCAACCAAAGAAATGGGTTTAAAGTGAGCTGTGAAGAATTATTCTACAGACTTGTGGTTGCCAAGGCAGAGGGGGAGTGGGGGAGGGATGGATTGGGAGTGTGGGATTAGCAGATGCAAAAACTATTATCTATAGGATGGATAAACAACAAGGTCCTACTGTATAGCACAGGGAACTATATTCAATATCCTGTGATAAACCATAATGGAAAAGAATATGAAAAAGATTGTATATATATATATATATATATATATATATATATATATATATATATATATATATATATATATGTTTAACTGAATCACTTTGCTGTACAGCAGAAATTACCCCAACATTGTAAATCAACTGTACTTCAGTAAAATAAATTTTTCAAAAAAGAATTGTTCTAATCAGTCAGTGAAGATAAAAGCAGTACCATTCACTGGTTGATAACAATTAAATATTCGTTTTAACAAGTATGGGTTTTAATAACATATTTTAGGCATTTTTAAGGTTTATTTATTTAAAAATTTAATATCATCATATAGTCTTGGAGTGAACTGATAAAACATAGGCAGTTACCTCCTCCATTTATTTAAGGCAATCGTTGAATGAAATAAGTAGAAGTTGAATCCATATGACCATCAACTTCTATTTTGGTATAATTCTGCTTTTTATTCCCAAGCTGAGCTTATGTTTTATCTTTGAAGTCATGTTCATTCATTTTTGCACAAACCACTTTCCTAAATCTCTAATAAAGTATTTACCTACTAGTTTGTGAAAAAAAGATTCATATCATATGATATGCATCATACCTATTGCAGATATTTTTGGTGTTGTGGAAATCACGAACCCGTAAAATTAAACCAAAAAGATTTCTTTGTACAAATTTAAGTAAATTTTCTCTTGAACAAGACAGAGGAATAGGTAGATATTACAAAACATGAATCTTTATTTCAGTGCTATTTTAATGCTATAGTTCAATGATATTTTAAAAATCAAAATGACTTGGTACACTCTGACGATATGCAGAGGAAAGTGAAGCCTCATTAACTACTGAACAAGCGGATAGATTTACTCAAATCTGTCTACCAGACCCCAGATAAGTCTGGAAGCTTTGTCAGGAAAACCAGAAGGACTTAGGGCCTGCGACAGATGCTTGGCTTGCCTCTAACTCAAGTTGGGAACCACCTTCTAATAATAAGACGACATTGCTCTTGGGCGCACCAGAATCATTGGAAGTCAGTAAAAACCCCTGGCTGTGGACATAGGAATTGGCAGATGTGGGCTTCAGGGAATAAAGAATGTCCTGGTACGTGCACAGCCTTATTCCGATTTATGATTTAGGTCCACTGTACACTGTTGTGCACTCATGCCCAGAGAGAAAGTAGCAAGATAAAACTCATGACTGGTTTTATGCCTCTCTCTTTGACTCATTCTGGAACCTTCCATGTTGGCGAAGCTTAGATAAAATTTCATCTATTCTTTTTCCACTAAAACCAAAATTGTGTTCTTTAGAACGCTGTTGAGATACACTCATCATAAAGATAGAAATTAGAAGCATGAATAGAACATCTGGGGAGGAAGATACTTAACTCCATGGCGACCTCTCTCTAAGCCAACATCATATTATTTAAATATGCCTTTGGTTCGTTCTGCCTCTCCAATTAGACTGTGAACTCACAAGCAAGAGCTAGTCCTTATTCATCCCTGAGCTGAGACAACCAGCACAATGTCTGGCACAAGGCACTCAACAGATTTTACTTAAACTGAACTGAGCCTACTTAAGGGAGGTATCAAAAAATTCAAAGTAATACATACATCTGATTTTAAAAAAGAAAGCATGCAGAATGGTTTATAATGAACAGCCTAAGTCCCCAGACCGGTTCCTGGTCCTACTCCCCAGAGGCAACCACTCCTAACGATGAGAATTTGTTTTTAAGGTTTCATAACATTTATTGCTAATGCAAACAAAAAAAAAGAAGAAGAAAAAAGGATGCCAGTTTCAAATTATTCATGTCTCTTTATTTAAATAGACCTCAAATATTTAGAAACATGGCTGGCAGTTATTCCAAGTTGTTGTATTTATACTTCAACAAACATGTATTGTTTGCAATGAAAGTGGTGGCATTTCTGTTTTCATACTTTTATTAGTAAAAACCAGCTTTCTCCCCACCTTAGGATGAAGGAGGCATAAGTCAGTGCAACCCTAGAATTAGTGGGGCCAGAGCACATCAGAACTAGACAATGGGGGTGGAGAGAGGAAGGGTGAGTCAGTGTCACAATGGGGTAAAATGCTCTGAGTTAATGCTGCAGGATGGGGAGAATCGCCAGATGCAGAGATCTGCTCCCCTGTTTGCTTTCTCTCAGCAGACGCCATTCTGTACAGATGGGGCCCACAGGGCAATCGCATTATACCCCATTTTACATCTACAAACTCTATGACAGCAGCTCCACATTCTAGGGAACGATCCTCTTATTTTGAACCACTGAAATAATCTGCAAAGTCCCTTGGAATTATTTATAATGGGATTTCTCTTATATTAGCAAAAATAAGTAGGAGCATAAAATGACGCCACATTTATAGCACATAATGGTAGGAAACACTCTGCAAAGACATGACAATTTGGGAAAATCCCCACTCTGATCAGAATGAATAAATATGATTAACTTGCAGAGAAGATGCTATTAGGCTCTTTGCCAAAGAAACAGATTACTGCTTTAGAGAGTCAGCCTGCAAAGGTGACCTGACCCCCCGGAGATGCTGGAGCCCTGAAATAGCCACCCTGAGGGGTGCCCGTGTGATGGGGGCTCCACGTACCCAAGGGAGCACATAGAAACTGAGAAGCAAGATATTGTTCAGGAAGCTGGGCTGAATGGGTGGCTGTTCATCAAGACAAGACAAGAGACCAATTCAGAAAAATTCTGTTGGCAGAATCCAGATTTAGATGCTTCAACATCACCTTCTACCTAAACTAAGGAGAAACCCAAGGCTCAGAAAGAAAAACAAACAAATAAATAAGGACAATCAAGGAACAAGAAAAATGGGGCTTCCCTGGTGGCACAGTGGTTAAGAATTTGCCTGCCAATGCAGGGGACACAGGTTTCCGGGAAGATCCCACATGCCACGGAGCAACTAAGCCCATGCGCCACAACTACTGAGCCTGCCCTCTAGAGCCCAAGTGCCACAACTACTGAAGCCCGTGTGCCTAGAGCCCGTGCTCCGCAACAAGAGAAGCCACAGCAATGAGAAGCCCGCGCACCACAATGAAGAGTAGCCCCCGCTCGCCACGACTAGAGAAAGCCCGCATGCAGCAACAAAGACCCAATGCAGCCAAAAATAAAAACAAATTAATTAATTAATTTTTAAAAAAAGGAACAAGAAAAATGAAGAAACTGATGTTTTCCGAATTCTTAATGGGGGCCGAGGTTTTACAAAATTAATTCGAGTTAATCCTCACTCCAGGAATATCCTGCAGGCATTATCTTCATTTCCTAGGCGAGGAAACAGGCTTACAGAGTCTCTCTAACCTGCTCAAGGGCACAGAAGTAATAAAGTGACTCAGATCCAAGACTGACTCTAAATCCAAGTTCTTTCTATCACGACAGGGTAAATATCTAGAAGGTGAGAAAAATCATATATCTAAATGCACAGACATTATACATGGCAATACCTCTGAGGTTTACAAATGAGTAAGCAAAGTCTGGAGATGGAGATGGAAACTTTACCAAACTTTTTTCAGTCACTTAAACTTACTTTTGGTTACCTTAAAATATTTCCTGGGTGACTAATTTGGGCCAATGTTTTAAAACACTACTAGGTTCTGGCAAAAGGATCATTGACATTCAGCTGAAATTTTGGTTCTAGAAAATTAGCTTTGCTTTACAGAGCGATTCAGTAACAAGAACGTGTCTGTGCGTAAGTTGCCTGGTGGGCCCGTGCCCTGGGCTGGTGTCTCCAGCTGCCTTGAATCAGGGCAGTTATAACAGTGCTCACCTACCCCTCAGAGACACGCTGATGCACCTTCTAACATCAGAGGGGAAAGTAATTACTACTTTAAAAAAGACAAATGCCCCTTTATATGAAAACAAAATAGCGAAGTACATGCAGCATTTGATACAGGCCTGCACGTGGACTGTATTTAAATTCTCCAACAGATTGAATATCGAATCAAACAGAATTTACGGTCATAGTTTGAGCAACATGAAAAGCACCTTAAAAACATTTCCACTGGTTAAAAAGAGGAATAATTTTAACTCCAATTTTCCAAACTGCTTTTGTAAAAATCAAACTTTGAAATAGGTCAGTCAAATGGAGATTTTTCTCAGAAAGTTACATGTTTGTGAAAACGGAGTGAAACTAGAAGCTTCAGTGCAACTTCCACTACATCAAATCTTTAACTCTGGAGGGTCTTTTCCCCCTACTGTAAATAAAATTAAAATGTTCACCCTTATGTGCATGAATATAATAAAATTGCATCTACTCTTCTGCAGCATGTTTACGCACCCAGAGCACACACATTTATCATCCCCTCCCATCCACGCAAACACAATAAAAAATAAAATTGAACTCAACCTTCCCCCCATCCAGGGGTGTTTTTCTTTCCAGCGGTCCCACATGTCTGAGTTGCTGATAGTAGCGAGCGCTCACAGGTCACCTTTACCAAATGGCATCTCCTCCAAAAAGACCACTTGATTGGTGGGGGAACGTGGTTGTCAGGTAGACTAGCACCTCCACCTGCCTTGTTCCCTCCTCTTCTCTCCCTAACTCCCTTGTGCTAAGGTCCTCTATGAAAAGGAGGTGGGATGGGCTTAATAAGAGAATGAGAAGGACGAGCAAGCGTCAAGATTTCTGTGATGTCACAGGAGCGTTATTAGAGGCCGCTCACCATTTCCGAAAAGACATGAAAATTCTTCATCTGCCATCAAAGTCTATAAGCTATTCTCAAGTCTTTCCATTCAGCAGTTTTTCCAGGCAGGTCTCCGCACACAGCTTTTTTTTTTTAACACACTAAGCTGACTCAGACGCACAGGCAGAAGTCCTCTGACTCACTTCTCTCTTCCTTCTTTCTTTCTCTGCTTTTCTTTGTTTCTTTTTTTTAACTCCTTGGCTCCCGGAAATGTATGCTCCACTGAGGGCCAGTTCTTCTCATCTAAGTGGGGAAATCAGGTGAAAGGTCCAGCAGGGCAGTTTGTGGTCTTTAATGCTCAGAAATATGCAAATGCTAAGCATCCTTGGGAGGACAATGAGGAAACAATAACACTCAAGGATTTTTCTTAAAGTTTGGCAGACAGACACTCATTCCAGGAGGGTAAATGCCGACACTTCTCTGGACCTGCCGTCTTTCCTCTTCTCCCTCACTTTCTACCCAGGCACCTCTGCTACTCTTATTTCTTGCCTACTTAACTGTGCCTTTGATTTGGGGGTCTGTAGATGCATAAGTGCTTGTGTACACACACATACACACATATACACATATAATGAGTTTAAGGTATGTGGAATATATACAGGGTTGATATACATATTTTATACACTGGTACAGCCATATCCTTTGTTAAACTATTTAAAGACTTCCATATCAATGGGGAAAGAGAAATCCTCTGCTTAATTAAGTCCACAAATCACTCAATAACACTGTCCAGTGGTGGCCACAGAGGTGGGTGATGGGACCAGGAAGTAGAGCTAGTGCAGATGCACCTGGAACCTAGCATTGATGGGACAGTGGAGCAGGTGGCTTCCAGGGACGATTCCCTGGGGACCAAAGCACCAGCTCCCTATGCCCGTGCATTCAGGTGTGTGTCCAGCCACCTTGTGGCTATAACAAAACCCTTGGCTCAATGACTGATATTTATCAATGCAATAAGTGAATTGTGGAATAGATTAACATGTTTCCTATTTCAAATCATGGTTCATACAGGGCTATCACTTAGCTAGAGACAACTGCACCATACCAACTAGAAATCAATAAATGCTTTGGAAATTATCAGAATGATATGATGAATGATTTGCCCTCTAACTTGTATCACTTGGTAGGCACTTACATATAGTTCAGTTCACTTAAAGAATAGAAGAGAACATATTTTTAAGTGATGAATTATGTATTTATTTATATTGCCATACTAGTGGGCAAATATTTTCATCATCTTGCTATACGTAAGCATGTGTGTGCATTCATAGATGCTTAGAAAAAAATATGGAAGGACACACAACACAGCGAATGGTTAAGTGCAGTTACCTCTGGGGCTGGGGAAAGAGATGTTTTGGGAGCAGGTGTATTTAAAGGAGAAACTTTCAATTTTTATACTATATTATCTATCCTATATGAATAGTACATTTATTATTGTTATAATTAGAAGATTTTAAAAAGTGTACATCCACATACTCACTTGCAAACACACAATCAATTAGTCCAAGTGAACTTAACAGAGGAAGTAGATTATCAGTGCCTTAAGGAATGATAAAAGGAGAGGGCCTTGTGAGAAAGGAGAGGCATTCGAGGGGCCACGTGTACTGCCAGGAGGCTTGAAGCGAAAGTGGAGTGAACATGGAAGGTAATGTTTTACAGATTAATCCAAGGGGAGAAGGGAAAAATAGAAGAAGAAAGGGGAGAATAATGAAATAATCATTAATTAAAATTAAAAAAAACAAAGAAACCTTTGAAAAAGTGGGGAAGAAAGAAAGAAAGAAAGGAAGGAAGGAAGGAAAGAAGGAAGAAGGGAGGGAGGGATGAAGGGAAGGGTAAGAGGGAAGGGAAGGAAGGAAGGAAGAGGAGAAAGAGGGAAAGAAGAGAGAAGGAAAGAAAGAGGAGAAAGAAGGAAGAGAGGAAGGGAGGAAGTGAGGGCGGGAGGGAGGAGAGAAAGAGAAAAGAGAGAAAGGAAGACAAGAAAAAGGGAGAAAGAAAGAAAAGTTGGTTGACACGTCCAAGTAAACGTGCAAGGATTTTGGCTCCCTGTGTCTGGCAACAGCAAGAGAAGCTATGGTCAAGGTTCTGTCAGTGTCCCCTGTGCCATATTGCTGGCCATATAGTTTAAAGCTTCAAGAGATGCTTAATTTTTGAAATCATAACCAGCCTTTTCCTTTGTATCCACAAAACTTTAAATAGCATCTCAAGAAGTGAAATCTTTGCATCACTGGTTCTTTATTTATTTTGTCACTGCTTTCTACTTATAGATGTCCTTTAGTCTCTTTAAAGAATTTTATATATATGTATTTATATATATTTATATATATATATATACACACACATATATATAAATCTTGACTTGATACTTTTTCTGAGACTCCTGTAAGGCTTTGCTCTAGATAATTGAGGCTTTTCTGTGGTTCTACCTTTATCTTTTTAAATTCATACTGGCAATAAAATATCCAGGGCCATAAGCAAGAGGACTGAGGGAAAATAATCTAGGATGGTCAGGTACCTACAATTTACAATTTGCATTTACAGTGCAACCATATTTTGACTATAAAGTCCATCCATCCTCCTTGCTTTCCTTCAACACGAATACTAGGTGATGGACAATCAAAAGTAACTAAGACATAGACTTTTCTCTAAAGGAGCTCACAGCCTCAATACTTGAGGTAACAAATAAGTGATTAAATAATTAAATACAAATTGATAAGCTCTGTGACAGTAACATATAGCAAGAAAAATGGGAAAATAAGAAAGCATGAGTAACACAATTTGGGGAAGTTTTCCATAAGGGTTGATGCGTTGAGCTGATTTTTGAAGGACCTTAGGAGGTAGCCAGGCCAGGCTACAAAGAAGGTAGAGACATTTCAGAAAGGGACCATTATATGTGCAAAGAAGGGGAGACTTTCCAGGGAAGGGTGTGTCTAGGGAATGCCTAATGGTTCAATAAAACCAAAGAGCACATGAGATAAGTATGGAAAATCTAGAAAAGAAGAGGGGAAACCAATGAGGAACAATGAAAGCAATGAGGAGCCTTTGATGGGCTTTAAATTAGGGAATGGTTTGCTCATGTTTACTTTTTTTTTTTTTTTTTTTTGGCTGAGCCCAGTGGCATGCAGGATCTTAGTTCCCCGACCAGGGATCAAACCTGTGCCCCCTGCAATGGAAGCAGTGGAGTCTTAACAACTGGACCACCAGGGAAGTCCCGCTCACATTTACATTTTTGAAAGATCACTCTGGGACCATGGAGAGATGGATTAGTGGAGGTGAAAGGGGAGGCAAGGAAATCACTGTATGGTAGCTGAAGGAGGTGTTCTGTCTTTCCTAATAGTAGAGCACCTTGGTCATAACAACTGTTTCACAAATACAATGATAAAATCTAGGCAATTTTTTTTAGCTAGTAAAAATCACTGAAAAGTGACCAAAGTCAGGCAAAAACTGGAGCAGAGATTGCCATTAAAAGGGAAACTGCAATGGATGAAATTTGCAAGTTTGCAAATTTTTGCCTGAGAGCACTCCCAATCCACACATAGCTGGGACTGCAGGAAGCCTCAGCTTCCTTGCTTGACTGGGATGTCAGATGACTTCAGGGAAGGCAGAACTGCCAGAAAGTTACAGGGAAATGTTGGAAGTGAGGAAATCACAAAGGGAATGAACACTAAAATCTGCAAATAAAATCCCCCCAAATCCCTAGCTAACCAATAAACTATGCATGCAAATTAACCAGTTGAGTCAATGCAACCCAATCATAATCCCAGCAGGGCTTTATAAATAAAAATTGACGTAATTCTAAAATCTAACTGGAAACGCAAAGAATCTAGAACAGTAACATAATCTTTAGAAAAGAACAGATTGGTAGTTTACACTACATGACTTCAAGACATCTTTAATCTAGAGTGCGAAATTGGCATGAAGATAGACAAATAGATCAAGAGGACAGACTAGAGAGTCCAGAAGTAGGTCCACAATTATACAGGCAATTGGTTTTTGACGAAGTAACCAAAGCAATTCAATAAAGTAAGGAAGTCTTTTCAACAGATTATGCTGGAACAGCTAGATATCCATATGGAAAAAGATATCTTCATCTCATACTATGCACAAAAATTAATTCAAGATGGTTCATAGATATAAATGTGAAAGCTAAGATATAAATCTTTTAGAAGAAAACACAGGAGAATATCTTCATAGGGGATAGGGTAAAGATTTCTCAGATGGGAAACAGAAAGCAATACCATAAAAGAATAATAAAAATTTTCTGCTTAAGAAAAATAACACTAGGAAAATTAATAGGTATGTATCAGATTGGGAGAAAATATTCACCAAATATATATCTGATAAGAGATTTATATCTAGAATTTTTTAATCCTATAACTCGCTAATAAAAAAATTTTTAACAAAATACGCAAAAAAAAAAAAGCTTCGACAGACACTTCACAAAAGAAAATATGTGAATGTTGAATGAGAAATAATGCTTTATATCATTAGTCACCAGGGAAATGCAAAATAAAACCACACTGAGATATCATTCATTAGGCACCCACCAAAACGGCCAGACTTAAACACTGATGATACAAATGTTAGTGAGGATGTGGCACAACTAGAACGCTCATACCTTGCTAGTGGGAAGTGAAACTGTACTTCTGGGAAAGATCCGGCAGTTTTTTATATAAGTCAACATAACCTACCCTTCGATCTCACTGCTAGGTATTTATCCAAGAGAAACGAAAACATATGCCCACAAAAAGACTTCAAGAATGTTCAAAGCAGCTTTTTCACAATAGTAAAAAATCAAAACAATGAAAATGTCCATCAACAGGAGATTCACAAGCAAACTGTGCTTTATTTATGAAATGGATTAGTATTGAGCAATAATAAGGAATGAACCATTACTACAGGCAACTTTATGGATGAATCCCACACACATTACGTTGAGTGAAAGTCAGGCACAAAAGAATATATACTGTATGATTCCATTTCTATGAAATTCTAGAACAGGCAAACTAAACTAAAATTTAAAAAATAAAAACAGTGATTGCCTCTGAGGGGCAGAGAGCTTGACTGGAAAGGGGATGGGAAGGGAAGATGGAACTTCTGGGAAGATGGAAATGTTCTGTGTCTTCATACAGGTGAGTTTTATTCCAGGAAGGATGGGTTGTGGATTCATGTATCCAAATTGTATATCTAAGACTTAGGCATTTCAATGTTTATACATTTTACTCTAAAAAAAAGAACCTCTAAAATCACCATCATCATCATCATCAAGCAGGAACTGGAAAGTTAGTTGAGGTATTATGTTGATGACTGTCAAAACTAGGTTATGATTAGAGTGGGGTTCTATTTTGGTTACTTGAATTATTACAGTAATCCAAGTGAGAGATGATGAAGGCCTGAATTAAGGAAGTAGCAGGGAAGTTAGACGAGATGAAATAAGTCTGACTGCTATCCAGGTAGTGACTGGTGACTGACAATGAACCACTGAGAGAGGTAAGAAAAGGGAGGGATAATTCACAGATTCCAAATTATCCAGAGAACTGTCTTTCCATATCATTGGTTTCCATAAGGGTCCTCTATACTTAAAAATATTATTTTGAAAGGTGTCCATAGACATCACTAGATTGCTAAAGGGGCACCAACGGCACACATGAGCTTAAGAACTTATAGATGACTCCCAGGTTTCTGACTTGAGCAATTAGGTGGATTTTCTAGGTGCCATTCATTAAGACTAAAGAGAAATTACATGAAGATAGATGGGTATTCTGGATGGAAAGTGCGGTTCAGAGTAATGATGTGAGTTAAGTTTGTAATATTGTGATCAGAGAAGCCCAGTAAGCTGCCAGATATATGGGTCTGCAACTCAGGAAGAGGTCTGGGCTACAAAGAGAAATTGGTGAGTCGTTAGCATGGGGGAGATCAATCGTTGTAAACTGAGTTCCTGTTTGATGCACTGCTTCTCATCTAGGAAGACCCTGTCTACTTGGGAGCTATGCACACAATCTCCACAAACACTGCTTGGTTCCACCCTTGTCATCCACTGAATCCACCCTGGAAGCAGCCTATTCTGCCTCAATGTAGCAAAATTCTCTCCACAACAAGATGGGAAAGTTTAAAAGAAATGAAGGGAGAGAAATTATACATCTGTAACAAGATGTTCCAATGAATATTCTTTCTGAAGCATCAAGAAACAATAGATAATGAATTTTTAAAGAGGAGCTGGACCACTTACAAAATGTACCAAAGAAGGTGGCTACAAACTGTTTATAAAACTCATCACTCCTTTACCACATCAGGGGTATAAAGGGATCAAGAACTGGACATCTTGGGAGGGATTTTTCAAGGCAGCTGTTGATGTGTTGAGAGCGCACATCCCTCCGACCGAGGAGAGTGGTGGTTAGGCTTGCTTGCCTCTCCATCTCACGTCAAGAGGAGCTTTAAGAGGCAGACAAACATCTGTCCTCAGCAGTTCATGCAGTTTGGGAGACACATAGATTTGTGCCTGATTCACAGCTGAAATCTAGAAATAGAGATGGGCTTGCTGGCTGCTTTGATGGTGGATCCAGGAGAGGCGGCTGCACTTCCAGAGTCTGCAGAAGCACAGGTTGCTTGAGTGTCCCCTGCGGAACACAGTGTGGACCACGTACTAGAGACAGCCATGTCTGGGCGGGCTTACATGCTCCTCCACAGCCCTTGGCTGAGATTAGCTGGACGTGTTACCAGGAACCTAAGGGTTGAGAAAACTGTAGCCAGGAGAGCGATGCATTGCCCTGTCTCCAGGAACTGCAAATAGGAGATCCTCAGCAAGGAGGGAGAGGAGACTGCAACAATTCCATAGAAGAACTCCAAAGAGAAGTCACCTTAAATATCTGCTAGATCCAGCCAGCGCTGACACTGGAAAAACAATTCATTACTAGTCACGTAGGAACTTAACTGTTTCCTCCCTCCTCCTCTCTCCCAACCCAACTTCAACTTAGAGAGGTCTGCAATGGAGTCACTATGGAAAACAGTAGGGAGGTTCCTTCAAAACTAAAAATAGAGTTGTCATACAATCCAGCAATTCCACTCCTGGACATATATCCGGACAAAACTCTAATTGGAAAAGATACATGCACCCCAAAGTTCATAGCAGCACTATTTACAATTGCCAAGATATGGAAGCAACCCAAGTGCCCTTCAACAGAGGAATGGATAAAGATGTGGTACATATATACACAATATTACTCAGCCATAACAAAGAATGAAACATTGCCATTTGCAGCAACATGGATGGACCTAGAGATTATCCTACTAAGTGAAGTAAGTCAGACAGAGAAAGACAAATACCAAATGATATCACTTATATGTGGAATCTAAAATATGATACAAAGGCACTTATTTACAAAACAGAAACAGGCTCACAGACACAGAAAACAAACTTATAGTTACCAAAGGGGAAAGGGAGTAGGGGAGGGATAAATTAGGAGTTTGGGATTAGCAGATACAAACTACTGTGTATAAAATAAACAACAAAGTCCTACTGTATAGCACAGGGAACTAATTCAATATCCTGTAATAAACCATAATGGAAAAGAATATGAAAAACTATATATATATATATATATATATATATATATATATATATATATATATGCATAAAACTGAATCACTTTGCTGTATACCAGAAACTAACACAACATTGTAAATCAACTATACTTCAAGAAAAAAAATCAGAGAGGTCTGCAACAGGCTCACAACTGGGACCAACAAATAAGAAGAAGGGGTAAAAGAGCAGTGTGGGCATATATATGGAATCTAAAAAAAAAAAAATGGTCATGAAGAACCTAGGGGCAAGATGGGAATAAAGACGCAGACCTACTAGAGAATGGACTTGAGGATATTGGGAGGGGGAGGGGTGAGATGTGACAGGGTGAGAGAGTGTCATGGACATATATACACTACCAAATGTAAAATAGATAGCTAGTGGGAAGCAGCCACATAGCACAGGGAGATCAGCTCGGTGCTTTGTGTCCACCTAGAGGGGTGGGGTAGGGAGGGTGGGAGGGAGGGAGACGCAAGAGGGAGGAGATATGGGGACATATGTATATGTATGACTGATTCACTTTGTTATAGAGCAGAAACTAACACACCATTGTAAAGCAATTATACTCCAATAAAGATGTTAAAAATTAAAAAAAAAAAAAAAAAAAAAGAGCAGTGTGGGGAAGGAGAGCGGCTGATCGCTCATCTTCTCCCTGACTGCAGCAGGCCCGTGGCAGGCCCCAGCTGGGGAGGGAATAAGGCTCCCTTCTAAACCAAGTCTAAAGCGTTTATTATTTGTACCTCTGGAAGTTTTAGTTACTGAGTTAGTCTGGTGTTTTACAACTGCAAGTTTTGGGGGGTTTGTTTGTTTGTTTTTGTTTAATTACCTAAGAGTGGCCAGCAGCACCAGGGAAGGACATGTCCCATCATGCAGGTTTCAAGAATGAATGGAAACAGAAAGCAAGGCTGTTTTATGACTATATCCCAGGAGGCTGCTTCCCCTCCCCACAAGCCTTCTCAGATGGTACCCAGATTTCTAGCTCCCATCCACATTTCTTTCACTCCTGGGCCCATATTTCCCACGGCCTACTAGACAGCCCAATATGGTGGGGCTCATCCGAAACTCACCACGTCCCAAGGTGAACCTTGTCATCTTTTACAAATCTCCATATCCTTCCCAACCCAATCTGCTCCTTTCCCTTCATTATCCACCCATCCCACACACCACCAACAGAAATATCTGAAACCAGAACACTCAAGTCACTCCCCTGCTTGAATTGTTTAGTGGTTTCCAGTATGCAAAATCCCAGACAAAACTTCTCTTGGTGGATCCTGCCTATGTCTTTGGACTGTTCAACCACCACTCATCTGCATGTTTTTAAAGATCTTATGCACAAAGCCAAGGGCTCCCTCACCACTCTAACTCTATTCTTGCTGGTCCAGAGGTGCTTGGAATGCCCTACCCACTCCCGGCGCTTTAACTGGAAAATGCTTATCTGTCTTCAACTCACCTCAGGTGTCACCTCTCTTTCAAAATCTTTCCTATGCTCTCCAGGCTGGAGAGTTAAGTGGGTTACATACTTCTGCGTTAGCATTTATCAAATTTTATTTTAAACATCTCAGTACTTAACCATTTGCCGTTCCCTGTGCCATTCAACCAAGCAAAACAATGTTCTTTGACAAAAAGCCTCCTTTTTGTTTGCCAGCGTAATGCTTGGTACAGAGCAAGTGCTCACAAATATTTGTTTAACTGAATTAAAGTCCTTAGTGACTTCAAGGAATTTGTAATTTGAAAGAAGAAATGAGAACAGGGATTCTATCTTATTCATCTCTAACACAGAGTAGGCCTCTATATAAGCTTGGTGAATAAATAAACACATAAGTGAATATAAGATCAGATAGAAAGTAGGGTATCCCTAAAATGGAGCAGATAAAGACGACAGAAATTTAATGGAGAGAGACAGGAGCCCTTTCTCCTTTTCATTTCTTACTCCAGTACTTTACACTGCAAAGCTTAAAATAAATGAATGCGAAACGGTTGGAAGTGGAAGAGGTTTTCTTTAAAAAAATAAAATAAAAATAAAAAGACTACCACCCACTACCCATGCTGCCCTCCCACCAGAATGACTATAGTTTCTGCATCCCTAATAGGATTGTTGCCGTTTTGAGAATGTTGCCATGGTAACCAACCTCAGCCCTTCCCCTAATATAAGATAAAATTTAGCAAAAGAAATAAATAACAGACGCCCATAGAAACATTATCAGACCTTTCCATATAAATAACCTGGGTAATTAAATGTTTCAAAACAGAATATTTAGAGAGCTGTGAGGAAAAAAAAAAAAATTCTACAAAGTTTATTTTTAAACAAAGAAAAAAAAAAATCCCAAAACATCAGCTGGAATACTTGGCTGCCTGCATAGTTTCAAGGAGTCACAATTTCCAGACTTGCCTGGACAAGAACACAGTCAGAACAGAGAAGCACGGGTCTGTATTTTGATGCACAAGCAACATTCCTATCAGGAACTCCCAAGCCCTATTCTGAGGCATCCTTTCAACATATAACCAAAAGACCTCTCCCTTTTAGATTCCCCCAAACACAACCAGAGGCACATGGAAAACATCTGTACTGGACCCCAGGACTACTGCCTAGGGAACACCCTCGCTTTGCTACAGCCATGCTCCCTTTGCCCTTTGAGAATTCTCTAGGTGACTTGTTATCTATAGAGGGAGTCACAAATTTGTTCTGTCAGGGGCAAGTAATAAATATTTTAGGCTTTGCAGGTCATCCGGTCTCTGTAACAACTCCTAAACTCCGCCGTCAAAGCACAAGAGCAGTCAGTGACAATATATAAACAAATAAGCATGGCTGTGTTCCAATAAAACTTTATTTACAAGAACAGCCAGCCCAGATCTGGCCCAAGGCAGAAGTCTGCTAACTCCTTCTTCATAGTATTCCCTGTAAATCCACAGTTTCTATGTATCACAGGAAAAACTGTAGCACCATCTTAGGCCAGCAGGAAAGCCAGGCCCTCAAGAGCACCCCGCACTCAAAGGGAGGGGAAAGGGATCATGGTATTGATGATCCTAACACTGACTCTGGAAATGACCTCAATAAGCTAATAAGAGAAACTGTGAACTTGCCTCCTGTAGGAATTTCAAAAGCCAAATAGAAAACCATCTGTCAGGGAAGGGTAGATAAAATGCTCCCTGCAACCCACTGGAAGCTGTTCTACTTTAAATGGATAAGAAGCCCGCTGGCTGGCAGGCGGCCCAGTGACGCATCTCTGTTCAATAAAGCAGTTATTATCAATCTGAAGCCTGGAGCAATTTCAACCAATTTGCAAACTTGGATGATATTCTGAAGTTCCTTTAAGTTCTAGAAAGAGACTAGGATGCAGCTGGCGAAACAGAAAGAGCAGGACTCAGGAGACGGATGGTGCGTGTTTCTCCACTACCTAGTTATGTTACCCGGCAAATCCCTGAATGACTGTTTTATCGTCTGTAGAATGGGCATAACAGGGCCTGTTGCTGGATTTGTGAAGGATTAAATTAGATAACCTATAAAGAACACGTGCTACAGAGTAAGGATTCAGTTAATGTTAGTTGCATTCTCTTCAAGGGAGCAGGCAAACCTCCAGCACTTGGCTTAATTTTATCTGTTCTCTCAGAAAGATATCACTTGGGTTAATGTTGCTACAGTCCAAAGAAGAATTTTTTTTTCTCCTGGCAAACTGCTGTAGGAGGAGCTATGAGCAACGCTTAAACAACTCATTAGCACAGAAACCAGTGCAAGTGAGCAAGGCATATGACAAGCACCTCACTCAGGAACTCTCATCTCAAAACTCACAAACCTCGGCCCTCTCTACCCTTCTCTATTTGTATGGGCATCTGTCTACCTCTGAGTGAATGTTTTTCTCTCCTTGTTTCCTTCTTCTAATCCATCCTATTTCTTCCCCTAAGTTCCCTCCCTCATCTTTACCAACTGGCCATGATATGAGCTAGAAGTGTATTTATCTAATGGCTTCGCATTCCCTCTCAATCACCTAAATTAGATTGCACTTGCTTAAGTGTGCCTGATTAACCTTTTTACTGAGTCAGCGGCCTCGATATAGAAAGATTCTCCACCCCTGTTCAACAGTCTTTGTGGCAAATCTCTTCCAAAAGACCCATCATTATGAAGCACTAAAGAAAAGGCTTGTTTAATGGCAAAAGGCAAGCCAACTTGGAATAGAAGGATCCAAAGATATCAGAAGAGCTGGATGTCATGTTTCTACAGACTTTTCCAAGTGAAACTAAGACATTTAATGGTTGTAAGCCCCTATAAGATTCCTTAAGTATGAAAGTTAGCTGCCACCATATGTGGAAACTTCTCTTTTCTATCACAGAGATGCTCCAATGATAAGTGAAAAGAATTTTGGATTCTTGAAAAGAGATGCTAGATATTTTAATTCCCTCTCCAACTTGCTGTCTATTTTAATTCCACTCTCCACTTTGCTGTCACCTGGTGATGGGGTAGAAAATGTTCCTGACTTTTGCTCTCTGGAGCAAAATGTTCTCTGGAATATTTTATTTAGTGGTGGGTGAAGAAATATAAGTGAAATATGAACCACTCAATCCTTGCCCCCTTGCTTCAATTATTCTGTCAAATAATGATGAAACTTCTAGAGATTCAGGCTCATGCATAAATGTTCAGTGTATTTCAGCATGAAATAAAGTAGTTTAGCCACAATTAAATTGGTTGTACCAAACATCTTAGTGATCACTCAGAGAGGACAAACTATTTAAAAGGGCTGATTTAAATATGGCAAAGAAAAGAGGGTATCTTTCTCACTGATAGTCCTGCTTTGAAGTGTGAGCCATAGGCCTAGAATGCACTGGTTTACTAATTAATGCAAATATTTACTGGGCATCTGCTGTAAAACATAGACAGGGAGAGCTGTTTTCCAGGAATAATGAATATACAGATAGGAATCCATTTGGGTGGGAGTGGACAAAGGGATAAAGAAAGAGAAAGAGAGATAAAGCTAATTTGGAGAGTAAAAGATGAGAGATCAATAACCACTTTCCCCCAATCCTCCATGGGGATTATTTTTAGAATAGATGTCAACAGTAAAATGTGATTTTATTTAGAATCAATATATTTCATTCCTACATTGAGAGATATTTTATTTCCCATTCACCCGTTCATCAAACATTTATTAAGCATCTGTTACAAATAAGAACTGAGTTGGGTGCTGATTTTGAGGACCAGAAGTGCCACTTGACAGCACCAGTAGGTCTTTTCTTCCAGGAAATAATAGCTAATAGCTAACAGGTATTGAGTGTTTACCATGTGCCAGGCATTTTCCTAGGCAACTTACAAGAATTAGCTCATTTAATCCTCACCATGAGGATTATGAGAGTGGTCAAGAATATTTGTTGTTACTACTATTGCCTCAGGTGGTTTCTCTCTTTTACCCTATCTTCTTTCTTGTCAATGTAAGACTCAAACTGCTTGATGAGATTTCTCTCCTTTATAATACCGGGAACTTTCAGAAGCAAACATCCTCTGTCCTGCCATTACCTTGGTCTACGTCTACCTGCCTGCATTTCCTAGATTATGAAAACAAACCCCTACCTGGTCTACCTAACTCTATTCTCTTCCCCTTCCAATTCACCTAGCACTTTACTGCATCTTAATAACTTTCAAACACCACTTTTCCACACGGTTCTCCTGCTTAAGAACCTACAACATATAAAAAATTGAAAGGTGCTACTAATGTCTATCATATTTCTCCACTTTCTTTCTCCTTCATGTGTGATCTCTACAGTGTATTCTCAAACATCTGCATATCTGGAAGAGACAAAAAGATTTTGGAGGGCTTCATGTTCTGGAGTTTGAACATGGTTATTTAATTCGTTAATCATTTTCCTAATAACAACCCTAAATAACCCTCCTCCCATCCCCTCATGCCTTATTGAAAATTATTCAACAAATTTAAATACAAACCCTTACCAAGCTTTCAAGGTCCCCATCATGTAGTCTTATCCCAAGAAATCTGTATCAATTCCCATACTTTTTATATAAACCCTCACCTCCAGTTAAGCTAATCCTCCTACTGTTCAGTTCACAGAGAATTTATAGTGCACCTACTCTATGCCAGTCACTGAGGATATACATAAGAGCAAGACAACTTATGCTCTCAAAATTTTACAGTTCGGAGATCTGCATATGATAATTCCCACCTCTGTAGGGTGGCCCATATTCTTTCATCCACTTGATATGTACTCACCTCCTCCCCTTATTTTCCTCAAAGCCTAACTCAAATAATGCCTTTTTGGACCACTCCAGCTCAGATGGACTGTCTCCTTCTCTGATATTCTTCAAGTTCAACTCTTTATCTCCACTATAAAGAACTTTACAAGAAGGACAAGATTGTACAAAGACTGGAATTCTCCAAAATTTTAGGGAAGCAGATAATACACTTCTGAGATTTAAGTTGATAAATATCAACACGAATTAGAAGAGGCTAGCCAATTGCAGGAATCTTCCCAGAACAACCATAGAAAGATGTAAAAATTCCATAGGCATGTACTTCTCTAACTTTAATGTGAACACAAATCACCTTGTTAAAATGCAGATTTTGATTCAGTAAGTCAGGAGTGGGATCTGAGATTCCACATTTCTAACAAGCTCTCTCTCGGGCAATGCTAATGCTGTGGTTCCTGAGATACACTTCAAGTAGCAAGTAGACAGCAAGCATATCTCAAGGGTCCCCAGACAACAGCTCACTATCGACAAGTCAATCCCAAAACCCCACTGCCACAATTAGGTTCTGCTGGCTTTGTTAGGGTTCCAAGCTGAGACTTCCACTCTGACTTTATTATCAGCAGCAAACAGCCCTCCCCTCTTCCACGAGCTCAAAGCTTAAGGGAAATATCTCATCGTGGTGGATCTTGTACACAGACAGATGAGGTACAAAATTCCCCTGGAGACATAAATATCCATCTCTCCAGAGTAGGAACAAGCACCAGACTTAATATCCTTGTAGCATACCCATTTCCATTTTTCTGATTCTGTACTCACCAAACAACTTTCTGGTCTGAAATTTGTGTCTCAAAAGCAGTCCTGGTATTAAAATCACCTAGGAAGAAGAAACACGTCTGGTGTTTGGAGCTTCATAAAAGCCATAAGAGCAGTGGCAAATATGGTCAAAATTAACATTTTCAAAACACTGGAAATTAACCAAAGGGTTTCAAGAAAAATCGCTGATTCTCTGTGGCATTTAAACTTCCCTATATCCATCTCTCTCTTCCCAGGCCTGCAGTAGCCTTGAAAACAATCACCTTTAAAGACATGGTAGCTGTGAAAACCTGTGGCCCACCAGCTCTTGGAGAGAGCAGAATGGGCCTGGAGCTCCCCCAAATGCCCCATCCTCAGAGAATAATCACTATTGTCTGGCAGCTCCCTGGGAAAGAACCATTCACAGAACTTATCTTTATTTGACTTAACTCAGATATTATTAAGTGAGGAAATCCCTATCCCTGGAGTGTTTTACCAAAAGAATCAGGAATTGTTTAACATCACAGCTACCTGAAGTAGTGATAACAGTTGGGGCAAACAAAAAGCTGACCAAAAAACTTAAAATAAAAATCTGGGGAATAAGATGTCCATAGAGGGTTTTGGAAAACTCTGACATATTCCTGGGAATCAAGAAAGCCATGTGCATGTGCTAGGCTGTGCATATTCTCAGGAAAGATCTGAGAAGGCCCTGATCTCTCATCAATGGCTGATTGAGTAGGAAGTGAAGGCTAAGGCAGAGTTGTAAACTGCCAGAGCACTGAAGGCACACCTCAACTCACATATATCTGCAGCAAAAGGATGGGAGACTTATTAGTTGAAGGAATTTAAGGAAATACCTGTCCAATCATTAGCTGACCACTAAACTAACCAAGCAGAGACTTCAGAACCTGCACACATAAGGAATATAGACTTTACAAAGTTAATAAAGTCACTAAACATTGATAACAATAACTACAACAAGCAGCAACAAAACAAACTGATTTCCAGAAGTGCCTCATTATAGTATTTTAAAAGTCTAGTTTTCAGCAATTAAAACAAACAGGCAAAAAAGGAGACACATAATGAAACAGGAAAGAATGGCCCATAAATCTACAGAAATTCTCCCTGAAAGAGTCCAATGTTGAACTTACTACACAAAGTTATAAATGAGCTATTATAAGTATGTTCAAAGAACTAAAGGAAATCTTGCCTTAAGAATTAAAGGAAAATATAAGAATAATATCTCACCAAATAGACAATATCAACAAAGAGACAGAAATTATGAAAAGGAGTAAAACAGAAATTCTAGAGCTCAAAAATACAATAATATAAATGAAAAATTCACTGGAAGGGATCAACAGCACAACTGAACAGGCAGAAGAAAAAAATTAACAAATCTGAAAATAAGTCAACTGAGATTATCAAATTTGAGGAATAGAAAAAGAAGAAAATGAAAAAAAATAAATAAAGCCTCAGAAACCTGTGGGAAATGACAGCATACCAAATGTACAAAATGGGAGTTTCAGGAGAGGAGAGAGAAGGGTAGAAAGAATAGTTGAAGAAATAATGGCTGAAAACTTCTCAAATGATGGAAAATATTAATCTAAATGTTCAGGAAGCTCAATGAACTCCAAGTAGGATAAACTCAGAGATCCACATAGATACTCAATAGTTAAACTGTCAAAAGCAAAACTGCAAACAGAATCTTAAGAGCAGCAAAAGAAAAATGACTCATCAAATGCAAGCAACCTTCAATAACATTAACAGCTGATTCCTCATTGAAAATATGGAGGCCAGAAGCCAATAGGATGACATATTATTAAAAGAGGTGAAAGAAAAAAATTGTCAACAATATCAAATCTAGCAAAACTATCTTTCAAATTGAAGGAGAAATTAAGACATTCCCAGATAACTAAATACTGAGAGAACCCATTACAAGCAGACCTACCTTACAAGAAATACTGAAGGGAATCTTTCTGGCTGAAATGAAAGGATGTTATACAGTAACTTGAATACCCATGAAGAAACAAAGACCACCAGTGAAAGTTACCACATAGGTAAATATAATAGACAATATTAATGTATTTTTTTCATAACTTTTTCCTTCTCTCAGATTTAAATGGCAACTGTACAAATTAATAATGATAAAATGGTGTTGGTATGGTTATAATATATAAAGAGGTGGTTTTTATGATAATAATAGCACAAAGGAAGAGGGAGGAAACAGAGCTACATATGATCAAAATTTTGGCATACTACAGAAATTGAGTTATTATTAATCAGAACTAGATTTTTTAAACGAAAATATGTCAAATGTAATCCCCAGAGCAGCCATTAAGAAAATAACTCAAAAATGTATAATTAAAATGGAAGGTAATTAAAATGGTATGCTAAGAAATGTGTATTTAATGCAAAAGAAGGCAGTAATGAAGGGATACAAGAACAAAAGAACATGAAGATAGGTCTCAAATCAATAACCTATCCCCCCACCTTAAGTAACTAAAAAAGGGAAAGAAAAAAATAACTAAACCCAAAGCAAGCAGAAGGAAAAAAATAATAAAGTTTAGAGCAGAAATAAATGAAATAGGGCATAATCAAACTACAGATAGTAGGGAAAACCTGCAAAATCAAAAGTTGGCTTTTTTGAAAAGATTAATAAAATTGAATATCCCTCAGCTAGGCTGATCAAGAAAAAATAAGGAAGCTTCTAATTCAGGAATAAAAGAAGGACATCACTACTAACCTTACAGAAATATAAAGAATACTATAAACAACTCTATGCCAATTAATTAGATAACCTAAATCAAATAGAAAAATTCCTAGAAAGAAACAAACTAATGATACTGACTCAAGAAAAAAGGAAAAACCTAAACAGACCACAACAAGTAAAGAGATTCAATTAGTAATCTAAAAACTTCTCTATTAAGGTCTTCTGCCCATTTTTTGATTGGGTTGTTCATGTTGATATTAAGCCTCATGAGCTGTTTGTAAATTTTTCTCCAGAGAAGACATACAGATGGCCAAGAGGCACATGAAAAGATGTTCAACATCACTAATTATTAGAGAAATGCAAATCATAACTACAATGAGATATCACCTCACACCAGTCAAAATGGCTGTCATCAAAAAATCCACAAACAGTAAATGCTGGAGAGGGTGTGTAGAGAAGGGAACCCTCCTGCACTGTTGATGGGAATGTAAATTGTTGCAGCCACTATGGAGAACAGTACGAAGGTTCCTTAAAAAAATAAAAATAGAGCTACCATATGATCCTGCAATACCACTCCTGGGCATATATTCAGAGAAAAACATGGTCCAAAAGGATACATGCACCCCTATGTCACTGCAGCACTGTTTACAATAGCCAAGACAAGGAAGCAACTTAAATGTCCATCAACGGATGAATGGATAAAGAAGATGTGGTACATATACACAATGGACTATTACTCCGCCATTAAAAAGAATGAAATAATGCCATTTGCAGCAACATGGATGGACCCAGAGATTGTCATACTGAGTGAAGTAAGTCAGAAAGAGAAAGTGAAATATCATATGATATCACTTATATGCATATGCAGCATCTAAAAAGAAGGGATACAAATGAACTTATGTACAAAACAGAAACAGACTCACAGACTTAGAGAACAAACTTATGGTTACCAGGGGGGAAGGGTGGGGGGAGGGATAGTTAGGGAGTTTGGGATTGACATGTACACACTGCTATATTTAAAATGGATAACCAACAAGGACCTATTGTATAGCACAGGGAACTCGGCTCAGTATTATGTAACAACCTAAATGGGAAAAGAATTTGAAAAAGAATAAATACATGTATATGTATAAATAAATCACTTTGCTGTACACCTGCAATTATCACAACATTGTTAATCAATGATACTCCAATATAAAATAAAAAGTTTGGGACTTCCCTGGTGGCGCAGTGGTTAAGAATCCACCTGCCAGTGCAGGGGACATGGTTTGATCCCTGGTCCAGGAAGATCCCACATGCCGCGGAGCAACTAAGCCCATGCGCCGCAACTACTGAGCCTGCACTCTAGAGCCCGTGCTCCGCAACAAGAGAAGCCACCGCAGTGAGAAGCCCACACACATCAACAAAGAGTAGCCCCTGCTCGCCACAACTACAGAAAGCCCACTCACAGCAACGAAGACCCAACGCAGCCAAAAATAAAAAATAAATAAAATAAGTAAATTTATTTTAAAAATTAAAATAAAAAGGTGAATTTTATGATATGTAAATTATATTTCAATAAAGCTGTTATAAAAATAAAAGCAGTCCAACTCCTCATAAGAACATACTGAGTTCAGTTATTCTGCCTAGAATCTATTCCTTTAAAAGTAATCATTTTGACATGGTTCATCAGCTTTTGGCTGGACTGTTAAGAAATCAATTGCCTACTTTCCTAAGTAAAAATGGTAAAAAATACATTTCTGAAACTCCAAGAATTAAAGCCAGAACATTCAGGAGCTCAATCTAAAATAGTAAGGCAATCAGCCTCATCCAACTCAGTCAAAGGAACGCTTGAATAAAAGAATGACCAAATGAGAGATTAGTTACAATACCTCCCAAACAACACTGGTATTGTCTGCTGTTCCATCAGATGCATCCATTTTGAATCTCTAACTAGCTTTTAAATTCACTGTGATTACAAAAAATGTTTTTATTTTTTTTTTGAAATTTCCCTCTGTACTGATCAGTTCATTACTAGTTGTAAGTGTTCAATGACATTAGAAATCACCTGGTTCAATTCTTCAGTGTGTTTATCTCCAGATGACCATTGGGAATAGAGCAGGAAGAAAATACCAAAGGTAGCAGGGGTAAATAAAGGACATGGTTGTCTTAGTTAAATTGTTCCAGAACCTTCATAAGGGTAATGAGAAATCTCAGGTGCCCCAAAGATTTGAGGATCCCAATTTCCCCATTGTAGAAGGTAGCAGGGTTGGGAGTGAGCTTATTGCTCAAGAGAATTCACAGACATCTACTACATCCTTAGAACAAGTTGGAGTGATACACTATCCAGGTGGCTTCCCGCTGGTTTCAGGAAAGGAGTAAAACATACTGATGTTCATTTTTAATAGGTATAAAACTAGACCCAGACAAGATTGGCAGAGCAGAGATTCAGCTCAGGCTTATTGGTATTTAAGTCTTATTTCTGGACTGTATACTCTTTGATATAATCATTTTATTTTTAATTTTTCTGCCCCCATCCAGGGCCCATGATGGCCAATCTAGTTGATGCCCTTTCTGTAGTACAAGTGTCAGTACTCTTTGCAGCTTTTCATTTTGCAAAATGTTTCATCCTATTCTGTGTAATGAAATCTTGTACTTCTATCACTCTTATCCATGGTTTGTCATTTTTACTTCAGGGGCCTGAGAAACTTTTGACAGGGCATGACTCATGGGTCAGGATGAGAAGAGAAGGAAGTACCAGCTGGTGCTTAAAAAGCTGGAAGGGCAAATGCCCCCCAAATTTCAAGACAACCTCTGACTTCTTTATCTACTTGTACATTCATACTCTCCTACTCACATGGAGATGTCTTTTATAATTTTCTTAACCTTCAAAGACATTCTTGATGCTGTTTTGAACATACAAGAGAGAAGGCAAAAATAAATGAAAAAAGGAAAGGAAGAAACAGGAAGATGCTAGATGGATGGATGAATAACAAGAGAATGAAGGAAACAACCACCTCTCCCAAGCCCGTCTGGCCTTGCCTATTCTGCTCCCCAGAGTTGGAAATCCGATCTGTTTTCCTGAATGTCATGAACTGCTAGAAAAAAAAAAACAAGGTTGGAAGGAGCCAGGAGGAACAGACAGCAGAAAAATAAACAACAATATCCTTTACCTCATCACAGCTATTAAGTATAGTACAAAAACAAGCAAACAATAACAAAAACATTCACCCATTAGATCTAGGACCAGAAAGCTTGGGACCCTCCAGTTCCCAACCATGTGATTTGGAAAAAGTCAGATTGTAGGCTTCAGCTCTCAGTTTCTCCGACCACAAAATGGATAATAATTCTGACTGCCTGATCACCCCTGCCGCTCACTGCATGCCACGATCCAGGTCCTCACCGAGGGCCCTGTGAATCAGGACGAAGATCATCCTCTTTGATGACGTATCTTATTCCTGATCCTGAATGGGAAAGGGGTGTGTTTCCATGCCCAGGCATGCACCGCCAGGGGTGAGGGCAGGAGGAAGAGGATTAGTAAATGTCCTGGAAGAAATAAATACGGGTGTGTGGCTGGGAAAAACACTGTCCAGAAGAACTGCAGGTCTCGGTTCTCTCTCTGTGGGAAAAGCTTTAACTTTAGGATGTGCTCCCTATCACCTCCTGGGAAACTTTATACAAAAATGTCTTTTTGAAAGAACTCTGTTTCAACTCTGAATTTACCACATCTCTCCCTTTCATCGTTGACTTTAATCCTTTGCTCCAGTTGTTCTCATACCTGAAATCATAATCCTTAATGTGTGATACCATAATTGTTGCTAAGTAACCCAGGTGCTGTCATCACTAGGTTTATAGCTTTGGGGTAAGGGTGTGTGTGAGATTTGCCCATTGGTGTGTATAAGCTTCTGCCCGGTGAGGACAGAGTCTCCCTCATGAGAAGGGAGAAGGTGGTTTGTGGAGACATGCCAATTTTCCAGAGTAAATTCCGTATCAGTGCCAATTACAGAGGTGCCTTTCTCTCCTACCTGCCTCTCTCCTCCAACTCCTTCCCTTGCTGGGAAGTAGTTTATCTGCAAGTCAGAGAACATCTGAAAGCTTGGCGGCTCTGACTACACATTTTATTCTGGCCTTTATTTAATTGGGTTTCATTTAACTGGTATCTACTGATACTCATTAATACAACTTGTGAAGCACTGTGCCAAATGCTACAAAGAATAAAAAGAGATGAGAAAACCCTCAAGAAACTTATAGTTTAGTAGGTCAAACAAGTACTACAAGTAATTCATACAAGGCAAAGGAAAATAAGGATCACAAGATAAATAGCAACACTACAAACAAGAAAGTCCAAATGTGAGTCAGGTCACTTGCATTAAGGAAATTTCTGCTAAGACATCCTGGAGACATAAGTGGGCATTTAAAATATTTCCTCATTTAGAGAGAAGGGATGGACGGATCCTAGCTGAGAGAAGAACATAGGTGAGATAAAACAAAATTCAGGTCATAGTGAGGAGACCCGAGTTTTGTAACAGAAAGCTAGATAAAGTTTTCATACAAGGAAGTTATAAGACTGGAGCTCTATTTTATGATTCTGATATCAACAAGTATACTAAATAGATCTTCAAAGGGATCCTCACCACTGATTTCAAATTTTTTTCAAGAGTTAAATATACTATTTGTATCACCAAAAGTTTATTTGTATAATATTCTTTTTCTTGTTGATGTTATCTCTCTGTTGTCTACCAACCAAGATAATCCACCTCCCACATTTATAGACAGAGATTTAACATAGAATGACATGTTGAAGACTCTGGAAATTTTTCCCTGAGCAAAAGTATTTCCCCCATTTACCTATGAATTTCTTACACAAATGCCATTTCACCTGCAGGATCTTCTATTAAAATACAATACTTCTGCAGATGTAACATGCTAAATCCACATCAAATATTCTGGAGAACTTAGTAAGCATTAAACATATTTTGGAAAAAAGCAAAGGTTTAAGAGCTACACATACGGGGGTCCAGATCCCAAATCGAATACTTACTGACTGTTTGATCTTAGCTGAGTGGGGTAAATAGCCTGAGCATGTGCTTTTCATTATCTGAAAAATAAACTAAAAAGCAAGTCCACTTTGCAAGATTATCTCCTCTGAGGCTCGAGTGCCTTACCTCCTTTATGAAATACCTTTCAAACAGTGAACACTCAATAAATGTTTTGTGAAGCACTCAACAGTAAGTACTTGGTTCATCTTCTCTCACATCTCCAGCACCTAGCAAAATGCCTGGCATACAGCGGGTGCTTAATGCCTGATTTTGATATTGTTGTACAAAAAGGAAGCAATGGGGCATTGACTTTGGACTTCCGCCTCTACCCCCTGCCCGCTGGATAGGTGAGCTTGAGCAGTGTCTTAGCCTTTCTGAGCATCACCTCTCTTCAAAAATGAAGAAAATCACCACTTTACAGTTATAGTAAAGAGATTCTATAAGAAAAGTATCTGGAATGTTCTAGGCATATAAATAAAGGCAAGTTTTCTCTGCTTTAGCGGGATTTAATTATTGGCTCTCCGCCCTGTTTCCTCTCTGAAAACACGCATTCTGTCCTTTTAAGGAGTCTCATTGGCCCCCTGCTCATCCATTTAACATAAATAAAACTATATCTGCTATTCTAAATTATCTGTAAGAACAGAGGCAGGGCAATTTTGAATTCTTAAAGAAAAAATTAAAAATATAAACTTTTTGTTGTGTGTGTGCTGGGTGTTTAACGTTGATACTGGCTGGGAGAGGATGTGAAGAAACTCCTCCTGGACTAAGGGCTTGGGTGGACATAGGAAGGAAAGGAAATGAGGTATATTTTTCCTTTTGTAAAGAATCATTCATTTAAAAAATTATTCACAGCATAGCTTTGCCTATCCACCAAAAGAAACGGAAGATGATGTTTATCCCTTGAGGGTAGAGCAAAATTTCTGTCTGTTTAATCTAATCTTACTTTGTAGGCTTATGGAGTTGAATGGATATTCTTTCCAAACCCTCATCCACATCTCCTTTTCTATGTTCAACTTAAATTACTCGTTTTCTAAGTCTGAGTTTTCAGCTGTGTTTCCACCAACTCATTCTCAAAGAGAGTAAGTTCAGAAAAACCCCAGAAGCAGCTGGGTTGTATAATACCGACTTGTTTATACATCCCTGTCATTAAAAACTACAGGTTGACACACATGGAAGACTCTACTATTATACTGACGTGTGTTGAACACTATTTTGCCAAGATGCTTTAAAAAGATAATTTCACTCTGTATGCCTTCTCCCTCATTTTATTTATGTTTTTTAACATAATAGCTGCTGGTTTGTGTACACCTCCAGTAAATCTGCTTCTTTGTCTTTCAGCTGCGCTTGGGGGAAGTGAACGCTGACTCACATCGGGTCTGACATCTCTATTGAGCCTGACAGCATTCTCCTTACCTGCCTGACAATCTCCAGTGCCATTCCCGGTGCAGGTTTGAATGGAGAGAAAGTGCCGCTCATCCCTATGGTGTCCAGGGGGGTGGGGAGAAACAGGCTCCTGGCCAAAGGGGAGCATCATGGATTGTTGAGGCAACCTGCTGGCTTGAGAGCTTCCTGGATAAGGTTCCAAAGAGAAACAGCTGTGGTTCGTTCCTCAGCATCTGTGAGACAATGATTTGTAGCCATACAGTATTGCCTCTACTAGAAACAATGGAAAAAACCCACGTTCTTCAAGGTCAAACAAGGGGAATGCATAAGCATGCAACCAGACAGACACAAAAACCTGCCATAGGCTCCTCTGAGCTCAAAAACTGAAATGATTCACATCTATTCTTGCTCTCATCTCCAGCACTTCTCCTTTGGAAGGGCCCCCCCCCCTTCATAATTCGTTCTGCTTGCTCTCAAATGGGCAGAATCTCTTAGAATTTTATAATTGGAAATACTTTCCAGATCACAAAGGTTCACACTCTCGTTTTAAAGACACGAAAACTGAGGCTATGAAAGGCGAAGGGACTTATTTGAGTTCACACAGGTCAGCCAAGGCTGGGCCAACATCAGATCTGTGGCCCCAAGCTGGAGGGAGCTAAACAAAGCATAAGATAATTTCTGTGATACTAAGTGATAATACAGGCTGCACTTGAACTGAGTAAGAGCAAGGAGACAGGGGATTTCATTTCCTCTTCTCGACTTCACCTGTTATAAATCACTTGTAAGCAAGAACAACTGTGCAGCCTCCCTTTTCCACCTACCCTGCCCCACCCCCTTCTTTAGCATTCTGATTTACGTATGAAGGTCCCCACTTGAAAGACAGGTGACAGGGGAATGGTAACAGTGGGGACAGCAGCATGGGGGGCTCTCACTGATGGGAGTGCATGCCAAGTGACTTGCAACTCACATTTCATTCTGAGAATTGCTCTGAGTCAGGTATTGTTATACCCCCATTTGCAAATGAAGAAACTGAGTCCAAGAGAGGTTAGGTAACCAGCCCAAAGTGATGGAGACAGGATTTGAATCCAGGCCTAGCTGATTCCAAAGTCAATGTTACACTAGACTGGGGAAAACCAGGCACTGGACCTTTGCTTCTGTGCTCGGGGCTGAGAGAAGTAATAGAGCCGGGCTTCTCATCTGCCCTTCTCCCCCAGGCATGACTTTATCTAAGTCAGTAACCCAGCAGGGCCAAGAAGTGGAATAAAAACTGTATAACATCGCTACAGGGCTCCATTTCCACCCCACAGATCAATCATCGCCACCAGCCTATTTGCCAGAGGCTACATGGAAAGGAGAAGGAACAGGACCATGCAAGTACTTGCTTCCCCTACCCTATGAGCCCTGAGAACAAGATGCTCATACAGTACAAGGCACAAATGTAAGAACTATACCAAACCTCCAAACCCCAGGTCACTGGAATAGCTTGCTATGTGCTAGGTGATTTGTTCTGTTTAAAGAAGAGATGTATTTCACTTTTGATTCTACCTGTGAAGACCCAAAATATTGTGCATCATGCAGTACTGAAAGTATATCAGTTTTCCAAATGCCGGTTTGTAAATACTAGGACTCCTTTTTAATATGAAATGTTTCGAAATTTTCATCCAAGAGCTGTTTTCTTTTAGGTTTAGATGCCTGAAAAAAATACATAATGATGAAAAGCTACTAGGAATCAGTAACCCTTCCAAATGAATTTTGTATTTTGCATAATAGCATCTAGGAACATTTGGAACAAAGAAATATTACATTTATGCATGAGCTACATAGTTTATGCAGTTTGCAGGCTATATCGGAAGTGCAGATGGATTGATGGACCCCCTGTAATGATCCAGCAGCTCACAGGAGAGGCCTAAGTGAGTCACCATGAAAGTCAAGTCCCCGAGCGTCCACTAGACCAGTGCTGCTCAAACTTTCATGCACTCGTGAATCTGCAAACCCTTTTCAAGTGCAGATTCTAATTCGGTAGGCTGGGGGCCAGGCCTGAGATTCTGCATTTCTAGCAGGCGATGCTGCCGTGCGTGGACACACTTTGAGTAGCACGGCCGTGTCACTCATACTACCCCCCACTCGTCAACTCATACACCTTCTTGCCACCATTTTTCATATCATCATATGATATCACTATGGAATCTAAAGGGTCACTATAGGTGTGTGTGTGTGAATGTAGCTCCTGAAAAAGTGAATCTCATCTCCGGGGCCTCGCTAAATCCCCTTCACTCCCACTGCGCTTGTAGGCCAGACTTCTGTTACACAGCCGCTTAAGCTTTCTGCCTGTGACTGCATCACTGCTGTTTTATATGTATTTGTGTGGATGTCGGTGGTGTTCAGTTGTAATCTCCTTGAGAGCAAGGACGATGCAGTGGTATATATTGTCCACAGCCACTAACATTTGCTCAATAAATGCTGGCTGCTTAATGAAGTATCTGCATGAGAAATAGATGCTTCCTGGTATGGATATGAAAGTGAAACGATTCAGCATACGAGTGAAAGAAATATACATACTAATTAATCACTATTTATTTCAAAAAAAATGGTAGGTGCCATTTATTGAGCACTTAGAGTCAGGCACTGGGCAAAGTGCCTCTTACATTATCTCATTTAATGTCACAAGGACCCTGGGAGGGAAACTCCAAAGTCCATACTTCAACAGAGTGCTGCTTCTCAGTAAGTGACTCCTATGTACCACAACTCAGTTAAAATCTGGTGGATGATCATAGATCAAGGTGCTCTCCTGTTCTCCAGGCAGTTGCAGGCACAAGTAATGAGGCTGCAGTATAACAAGTATAATAATACAGGTCAAAGGCAATAGAAATAAAAGCAAAAATAAACAAATGGGACCTAATCAAACTCCTAAGCTTTTGCACAGCAAAAGAAACCATAAGCAAAATGAAAAGACAACCTATGGACGAGGAGAAAATATTTGCAAACAGGAAGACAGACAAGAGCTTAATTTCCAAAATATAAAAATAGCTCACACAGCTCAATAACAATAAAAAAAACAAACAACCCAATCAAAAAGTGGGCAGAAGATCTAAATAGACATTTCTCCAAAGAAGACATAACAGATGGCCAACAGGCATGTGAAAAGATGCTCAACATTGCTAATTATTAGAGAAATGCAAATCAAAACTACAATGAGGTATCACCTCACACTGGTCAGAATGGCCATCAATAAAAAGTCTACAGACAACAAATGCTGGAGAGGGTGTGGAGAAAAGGGAACCCTCCTACACTGTCGGTGGGAATATAAATTGGTGCAGCCACTATGGAGAACAGTATGGAGGTTCCTTAAAAAACTAAAAACAGAGTTACCATATGATCCAGCAATCCCACTCCTGGGCATACATCTGGAGAAAACCATAATTCAAAAAGACACATGCACCCCAATGTTCATAGCAGCACTATTCACAATAGCTAAGACATGGAAGCAACCTAAATGCCCAGAGACAGATGAATGGATAAAAAAGAGGTGGTATAGATATACAATGGAATATTACTCAGCCATAAAAAAGAATGAAATAATGCCATTTGCAGCAACATGGATGGACCTAGAGATTATCATACTGAGTGAAGTAAATCAGACAGAGAAAGACAAACATCATATGATATCACTATGGAATCTAAAAAATGATACAAATGAACTTATTTACAAAACAGAAACAGACTCACAGACATAGAAGATAAACTTATGGTTACCAAAGGGGAAAGGCAGGGTGGGGGAAGGGATAAATTAGGAGTTTGGATAAACAGATACAAACTACTATATATAAAATAAACAACAAGGTCCTACTGTATAGCACAGGGAACTATATTCAATATCTTGTAACAACCTGTAATGGAAAAGAATATATATATATATATAAACTGAATCACTTTGCTGTACACCAGAAACTAACACAACATTGTAAATCAACTATACTTCAATAAATAATAATAACAATAATCACACAGGTCAATGCAAAGTGCCGCAGGAAGAGAGAGACAGCCATCGGGAATGTTGGGAAAGGCCTAAGAACTGACTTTTAAAGTGTCTTAAAATACACAGACCCAAGCAGAGAAAGAAAGAAGGGCGTAAAAGGGGATGAGAATGCATGTACAAAGCCAGGGGGTGTAACAGAGCATGGTAAGGATGAGGAGGCCCCAGAGGCTTGGCGACATAGTAGAGCGAGGAGCGTGGGGTGGTGGCGCTCTCTGGGGAGGCGGAGGTGGCGAGGCGGGGAAGAAGTGGTCTCTGAATCACCCGGGGCCTTTCTTAAATGGTACATCCCCACCCCGGAACGTGCTGTCTCCCTTCCCCATCGCTCCTAAGCTTATCAGAATCTCCTGGGGAAGCGAGTTTGGGAATGGGAGCTTGGCAAGCTCCATCAGTGGTTCAGATACGGCTAACGTGGGGGGTACCACCGCAGAGGAGGGACGATGAGCTCAGGACTGGGGGCTTTATACCCCAGGCAATGGAGGAACAGGGCTTTAGTAAAGGGGAAATGACGGAATTGAATCTATTTTTAAAAGATGCAGAGTACGGATCGGAGTGGAGAAAACGTGGAGACAGGGAGAACATGAGGCTGCCAAAATAGCAATAATAAAGATAATAATAGCATCTTCTTATTGATGTCCCAGGCACTGTTCTAATTTAATGGTGTAATCACAGATTTGAGAGCCTGATCTAAAGCAATGTCTGGAGGAATGAAAAGAAGGAATTGCTTCAAGAGAGATCTCTAATTGGGCAGGATGTGTGCTTAGGGTTATAAAGATGGATATTTTGTCATCAGGCATCAGACTGAAGCCTCAGGATGTCCTAACCCCTGTCCCTTTCCCTCTCAGCACTTAATAATGATAGGCTAGATAATCTTAGGTGTGTCTTGATGGGTAGAAGTTTAGAGACGAGGAGAGTCTCCACGGTCAGAAAAATTACAGTTTAGTTGAAAGCACATAAGTTTGAAAAAAAAAAAAAAGGTGAAAAAAATTTCCAGAACCAGCAGCAGTTTGGATGCTATGGCCTTGGCCAATTCATGAGCAAGAGTCCCATGCATGTCCTGGGTTTGCTGGTTACCCTGTGCTACTCTCCCAGAGGGCCTGCTGCAGCCATTGATAAGCTGCGGCAGGGGCTGTCTCTCACTGGGGACCCTGATGATGGAAAATAGTATGACTTAGAGTTGAAATAATAAAAGAATAACTGGCAACAGTAAGTTCAGAGAGAGTCAAAATATTTCTATAATGCTAATGGCAAGTTCCCTTCAAATTAATGGTTTTATATAAAATTCATTCATGAGTCATTTTTTGAGTGGCCGCTGCATGCCAAGCAAAACATTAAGGGCTCAGGCAAGGAAATACAGGGAAAAAAAAGTTTAAGAAAAAAACTAGACTGTGAAGCTACTGATCAAGTTTTATTGCCCCCCAAGACATTTATTATTAAAGTCTTACATTTTCTCATACTGTCAGACAGACTTTACGGTAAAGGTAAAACTGAGAAAACAAGTGCCGTCAAGGTTACATCTTGACTGGTCACCAGAAGTGCAAGCCCTGGACCTGGATCATTGCATTAGTTGGGATGGATTAGGATACACTGCAGACAAATAAGACATGCCTCATTTGTTAAAATAACAAGAGTTTATCTCTAGCCCACACTGCCTGTCTACACAGGGTTGGCTGGGGGGCCTCTGGGACCCAAGCTGACGATGGAGAATGTTGCCAGTAACTGTGGTAGAAGGGAAAGACATATCTGGAGGGGCTGGCCTTGGCAAATAAACATTCCAGCTGGAAGTGTCATACATCACTTGCAATCACAACATATTGTCCAGAACTAATCACCCAAATATAAGGGATCCAGGAAGTACAACCTACCATGCTCCCCGAGCGAGGAGAGCCGGAATATTTGGTGAACAGCACCAGTGAGCACCAGCGACCACCAGGGACACATGGCAGAGCGGGCCCTATTTTAACTGACCGTGAGCCCAGAGATTGAGCCCATGCATCAGCCTTGATCAGACAGTCTAACATGATTATTGTCAACAGATAAACTAAAATTGTTCCTGAATTCTGCTCCTGAAGCAACGGTGTGCTACCCAAAGATGAAGTGATAAAGAAGCGGGATGGATCTAATAGCACATGAACTTGAGCTTAAAGTGATTAAACAGTAACACCCCTGAGCTACTCCTTACCTACTGCTGTCAGGAGGCTCTTTAATGTCATTACACTGGACAAGTTACGGGTTTTGCAAATGGCGAGATCCATTCTAAGCACCATTCTGACCAAGAGCTGACAAAAAGGATTTAATACACCTCCTCCCATCACTCCCACCCATAATCCCAGCCTTCAGAAGCCAACTTCCCCCGGGGCCAAAAAACAATGTCCTGACCAACCTCAGAAGAAAGCAAACACAAAATACTCTGTGGGAAAGACCAAGAAGTGCCAGCATTTTGCAACGCCTATGAGAACTGAAATCTGCCATGTAAATCCCTTTGACATTGGGAAAAACTGAGACTTAGCATAAAGGCTGTGATGCAGCCTTCCAGATCTATCATACTGTACAGGACAAGAGTGACACGCACACCGGTTTGGACCAAGTCATACTTGTTGAAGGTGATTGAGCTCTGGTTGCACCATGAAGAGAAATACAGCCTGATTTCAGAATGAATTGTCCCTCCTTTATTATGTGTTAAACACGTATATAAAATGGAATCTTCATAATTTCTGATTGCTCTGGCAAAGCCAGGTAGGGAGCAACTCTTGAAGTATCTCTCTGTGCTCGCTTTGTTATAGATGTTACTTTGTTCTGAATCTCTCACAACATCCTGTCCAGTAACTGTCATCTGTAGTTTACAGATGAAAACTCTACTTCAAGCAAGTGGAGTGGCTTGTTCAAGGTCCAACATCTCATAAGTGGTAGATCCCAGGAAGATCCCCTTCACTTCCCATTCCCCCAGGCTTCCGCTTTGCAGGAGAACCAGTCAATTGTTGTAAAAGAGGCAGTTTATAATAACGATAAATAGTGCAGTCTCTGCGCACAGAGACCTGGATACGAACCCAGCTCCAAGTCTTTGAGTCGCCATTTAAGCTGCAGCTTCAGCCTAACTGTAAAATGGAGATAAGCCTCCCATCGTATAGTTTTTATGAAGAATAAGTAAAATTATATATACTGCTTTGGACGGACCTGGTACATCATAAGTACTCTATAAATGTTGGCTATCATCATCATCACCTAAGTTCTATATCCTATAAAACCGAGAAGCATTTAACTGTAGCAAAGGTTATACCCAACCTCTTAAGCAGTTTCAAGCATATTTTACTGGAGTCTTTTTTTTTTTTTCACACACACACACACTATATTTTATTTTTACAAGAGATAAATAGACTGACACCAAGCATTGTACATGGATGACCACAACAAAAGCAACAATGATTGCAATTACCACACATGAAACACACTCATACTATGTCATAATATTGACATTCAGTCCTTTACTGGAGTCTTAATGATAGTAAAGTGCCAAAGCAAAATGAAGAAAGAAGAAAGGTTCTTGATGAAGAGACCCTGCTCTTTCAATTTCAAGGTCATGATACTGAGCCCCTAACATGATCATCATAACTAAGATTTTATATCGTAATGCACAAAAGACATCACTCCAAGCCCTCTGTGTTTATTAATTCATTTAATCCTCACTCACAATAACCCTATGTGGCAGATTCTATTATCATACCCATTTTACAGATAAGGAGATCAAGGCCAAGAGAGCTTAAATAACTGGCCTAACTCCATACACCTAGGAAGGGGTAGAGTCAAGATTTAAACCCAAGAAGCCTGACCTTAACGCCTGCGCTCCACCCACTAAGCCACGCCGCCTCTGTGTTAAGTGCACAGTCATATTTGAGGCAGTAACAATACAGGATGTGTTATGTGTGTAACATGAAAGGCTGTAGCCTCCCAAGTCGTTGATGCATGATGAATTGAAGCACAGTAAGCATAAGTTGTGAGATCAGTCAACACTGTGAGTTGTGAGAAATGTTAAGAATTCAAGACGGCAACGCCTCAAACAATGATTCTGTGAAAGTATGCAAGGGACACAACTCGACAAGCAATCAGAAGGAAGGGAGTCCCTCTTTTTAAGCAAAGTAAACAGGCCAAGGATGACGATGATAGGCAGGATCCATGTACATGAGAACAGAGACTTGGGGGAACCAGCCACAGTGCTCATAAGTGACTGTGCTAGTTCACGGGTCTCATCATCAATGCCAGGACAAAGAGAAGAGAGTCCTCTCAGGAGCACCCGGACGATACAGAACAATTGCATATGGGTCCACATCAGAGAAGAAGCTGCAAATCAACTCCCGACTTGGCCTTTGATTTCTTATTTGGATTTGGCAAACTCAGAGTCTTCTTTGTATGCATTAGGGTAAGTGAGTAAGGATGAATCCAATGCTCATACTCCCAGGGCAGATTCAGGTCAGGGGAAGGGACAAAAGTCACCATGATCATCACTTTGGGTCATGTCAGATTGGGGGTACAGGGCTGTGGATGGCAACACTCTGGGAATCACCCCCTTGGGTGCTGAGTGTGCTGGTGCTGACTTTACAGCATGAGACACCAAGGATGTCTACCGTTCAAGGAACTAAAGCAGAAAGAAACGGACCTCCGCTCAAATTCACCCTCCACCTGGAGGACTCCTCCCAAGGACCTACCATGTTTATCACGCTCTCCAATTCCAGACCACTTTGCAAAGATGGTGGAAAGTCCTTAGCTATAAATTTCAAATCCTAAAACAGCTCTTATCATGAGACCGAAGGAAAAATGCATTTTGGGCAAGATTCTAACCCATTCAAATGTAGTGATTTTTCTCCAAACTGAATCTTAGCATTTCAAGCTGTGCATTTAATGGTGGCAAAATGCAACTTCCTGGTTCAAGATATTCAATAACTCTAACAGTACTGAGTGAGATATGGGCAAATGAGACTAATACCTGGATATAATTTGTCTTGAAATAATCCCAGAAGTGCAAGCCCAAGGGAAAACATGTTCATAATGAGGCAAAATGGATTTTTGCTATACACAAAAATAGTGCAGGGCACATTATTAAACCCCAAAAGGCAGCTTTGCCACCTCTATTGATCAATGGTTTGTCCTTTCAATTCTCATTTTGCAAAGGCTCTCTGCACTGGGATGACACGTGGATATGGAAGTACAATGAAGGATGGAGGGGAGAAATGAGGACAAGAAGCCACCAGAGCAGGATTACCCCCACTCACAAAAGCCTTTACAAGGCCTTTTCTAATAGGGCTCTCCGTTCAAGAGTTAAGAAAAACTCTCAGCACTGGAATGGAACACTGTCAAGTGTTCTTACGAAGTAGGGAAATGCCAAAAAGGGTTCAAATTCCATCATCAACTTCTTCCCTTTTAGAAAGGGTGAGTCTTTCGCACTCTTAAGCATTTGACAGCTTCCAGCTTCTCTGACTACATGGATTTGAGTTGCTCCAAGCAACCTGGCACACAAACTGAGGCTTGGAATTAGATAAGAAATGCCCCAGACTGTCTAAGTATTATTAAATAGTATAAACCTCCCTACAGAACAAGTATAGAGAGAATTCTGAGCCTACAAATAGTCCAGAGGCAGAACAAAATACGTGGGTATGTCATTTATACTTAAAAACAAATGGTATACTGGTTTTAGGTCAAATAGGTTATATAAACTGAAAGAAAATCCTTGGGCAGCAATTTCCTGTCTCTGGATTACTCAAGACGTCTCCAAGTTTGGACAATGGAAGATTAAGCTTCTCCTTCACTATCTCAAATCCTACTGCAAACATGGAAATATCAATAATTACCCAAAAGATTTGTTCTCTTTTTGCCTCCCAGTGAAAAACAGCACTAAATAACATTGGCTTTCAGTTCATTAAAGTAGAATTATTTGTTTTATTACTTTTCTTGGGTATTTATAGAATCTGCATTTCTCCCCCTGAATCTTTCAAAAAGTCATCCTCCTCTTTCTCGCTGGAACACCACAGAAAAGAGCATCTGTGTGAATGCACCTGAGAGCAAGGAGAATGCAAGAGCCTTCCACCCTACACACCCTCCATGTGAAGTCAGGACAGCCAACACCCTCTTTGAGTTACTGGTCCAGCTTTTTTTTCCCAACCTCCTAATTTATCACTCCCTCCACCTTTCCCCTTGGTAACTATAAGTTTGTTTTCTATGTCTGTGGGTCTATTTCTGTTTTGTAAATAAGTTCATTTGTATCTTTTTTCTTTTTTCAGATTAAGTGATATCTGAAAAAATATAAGTGATATATTTTATAAGTGATATCGTAAGATCTCTGTCTTTGCCTGACTTACTTCGCTTAGTATGATAATCTCTAGGTCCATTCATGTTGCTGTAAATGGCATTATTTCATTCTTTTTTATGGCTGAGTAGTATTCCACTGTATATATGTACCACATCTTCTTTATCCATTCCTCTGTCAATGGACATTTAGGTTGCTTCCATGTCTTGGATATTGTGAATAGTGCTGCTATGAACATTGGGGTGCATGTATCTTTTCAAATTATGGTTTTCTCCAGATATATGCCCAGGAGTGGGATTGCTGGATCATTTGGTAGCCCTATTTTTAGTTTTTTAAGGAACCTCTATACTGTTCTCCATAGTGGCTGCACCAATTTATATTCCCACCAACAGGGTAGGAGGGTTCCCTTTTCTCCACACCCTCTCCAGCATTTGTCATTTGTAGACTTTTTAATGATAGCCATTCTGACCGGTGTGAGGTGATACCTCATGGTAGTTTTGATTTGCATTTCTCTAATAATTAGCGATGTTGAGCATCTTTTCACATGCCTGTTGGCCATCTGTTATGTCTTCTTTGGAGAAATGTCTATTTAGGTCTTCTGCCCATTTTTTGATTGGGTTGTTTATTTTTTTGATATTGAGCTATATGAGCTGTTTGTATATTTTGGAGATTAATCCCTTATTGGTTGCACTATTTGCAAAAATTTTCTCGAGCTACTCGTCCAGCTTCTGCAGGTGGCTATGGTACTAACCTAACTGCTCCCTTTTCAGAAATGAGCAAACTGGTTTGCTTAAGAAGTTGGGAGGTCAAGTCTATTGTGAAGTAGAGAAAAAAACCCAATTGGTCTACAAATGTCTTCGTCCTCTAATGTGGGTTAAAAACAAATTCTCTAATGAAATGGTACATTATTTCTTTCAATAAACATTTACTAATTCATGTATTCAATATCATCTGTTTATTGAAATCCTACTACACATTAGCCACTGAAGTTCACACTAAGGGCACGGATATGAAAAGAGATGAGGATCTAGGCCTAAAGAAGCTTACAGCTTGCATAGCAGTCATAGCACTAGCTATCGCATATTATCTCTATAACATTACTTATCACATTGAAAATTAAAAATACTATAGAGTACCAGAGCGAGAAAGAATTAATTCTACAACAGAGAGACTTCAGAAAGAAATTTGCATCTAACACAAATCTTGAAATGTGACTCTATTCCTTCTTATGGGCCCTTATATGGGGTACATCAGTGCCCCCTGGGTCCTCTTTTCTTCTCTTCCTACAGACTATGCCTCAATTATCATGTTTGCCCTCTTGATTTCTGTTACCCTTGCACAATCTACACATCCAGCCTGGACCATTCCCTTGAATATCAGAGTCCCTTTCACACTGGCCTTTTTTATCCTGATGGCTCACAGGTACCTCGTATGCAATAATACTGAAAATTCATCATTTCCCCGTCCAGTGTAGCTCAACATCCTCTACTCTTTTTCTGAGGTGCTAGTTCCACTAACCAACCAAATGCGAAACACAGAAGTCATCCTTGATTCTTCTTTCGTTCCCAATAAATCACACTCAATCATTACGTCCTCTTAATTTTAAATCCTAAAGATCTCCTTCATCCCTCCATCTCCTAGCTCTGCCCTTGTCCATCTTCTTTCAACTAGAATGGCACAAAAGCCTCTATGGACCCATCCTCTGTGCAGTCATGTGAATAGTCTAATTGAAAGGCAAGTCTGAAAAATTCACTCCCTTATCTAAAACTTCTCAGTAGCAACCCATACAAGTCATGAAATGGCAACAAGTCCTCCATTTTCAGTACTGACTCTCTGCCCTAAGCATTAGCCTCCAGGGCTCACGGCTTCCCCATGAAGGTCCTCTCTCTCTGTATAATTTTCTCACAAGAACTTTCCAGTCTTTCCCTCCCAACTCTACCCTTCCAACCTCTCTGTTTTACAAACTCAGTTTGACTCAAGTCTTTTCTTCCAGACATAGCTGCACCTGCAACTCAGACAAGAAGCCTCTCTTGCACTAGCATCTTCCACTGCTAGATATCAGTTCCAACCAGTCCCATGCCAGCTCCAGCTTCTGGAAACTCAACTTACCCAAGAGTGCCAAGTCCCTATTATGGAAGAAAAAAAGCCAAGATATTTCTTTCTGGGTTCCAGCCTAACATGGTAGCCCTAGCTCTCTGCTGTTACCTAGATCTACCTATTGCCCCAGTTGGAACCATCCTTGGCTGGATGTAGAGGAGACCAAAGCCTTCAAAAACAGGTCCCCAAGCTCCTTCTATTCCAATACCAGCAGCCCCCACTGATAACAGTGCAGCAACCTCCCTCTCTACTCCACTCCTCATAACCTAATAGTGCCCTCCAGTGTCGGGCAATCCAACTGCATGTGAAGAAGCTATAAACTCAGAACCCAACACGCTCTGCCCCATTAACCCCAATGGCCCTTCCCGCAAGTCATGAAATGTATTCAAAACCCAGAGATCCGCCCCACTTTTGTCCATAAGGTGTGTGTACATCAAGACTCACTGAGCTCCAATGTGTCGTTCCACCACTGGGAAAAAGAAAGAAGAGGGAGAAACAGGGTGGTCATCTTCCTCCCTCGTTCCCAGGCTGTTGACAGCAGGAACCACCTGGCATCCCAGCAGGGCTACACTAGACCAGCCATGTTATCTGTGGAGGGCAGGTCAGGGCCTCCCACAAAGCACAGGTTGGGTTGCTAGGACAGGAACTAGAAAATGACCCAGCTGTGCAGTCTTAGTTCTGAGAGCTCCAGAGCCACCAGGACAGGAGTCTTGGAGATGCAAGTGGTGAGCAGTCTTACAATAATGAGGAAGCAGCTCTGCCACCAGCCACAGAGACTCCACCCAAAGGATGCCTTGGAGGCCAGGGTTTGGTGTATCTCTCTCTGAACCAAAGTGCTCCCTTAAGTAAGAGCACCTGGTCATCAGCTTTGACCTGTCTGGGTCATTAGACACCCTCACTAGGGTAGCACACTCCATCCCTGGCAAGACACCAATCTTTTCATTATTAATTCTTTTATGTCCACCAACTACCCACTCCCTGATTTCTATCCAACTGGCATCTCTGATTTGGGGCACATTCTTTGAAACCCTTCAAATCCAATTCACAAGTCCCCTTCCTACCCCCCACAGTAATAGCCGTAATGAGCATGTATGAGTACACAAATATCACATGAGGTGATCTTATACCTCCCTAGCACTGCCACCTGCTAGATGCATAATCTTAGGAAAATACTTAACCTCTCTCAGTTTTCTCATATGTAGAATGGGAATATTCATAATGCCTACCCCTAAGGTTGTTGAGGGATTAAATGAGTTAATACGTGTAAAATACTTAGAACAGTGCCTGGTATACATAGTAAAAATAAATGTTAACTCCTGTTATAATTCCAGCACCACAGAATCTGTATCCAACATGCTGCATTCCTCCACCCAGAACCCCCAGATATCTAATTTTTCCAATCATTTGCCTATGTGCCCCGCACTATGCTAGGTTTTAGGAAAGCAGCAGCAAACAAATCAAAAACTCCATAGTGTTTATATTTTAGGGGGGAGAGACAGATAATGAAAAAAAATACATGATACGATATCAGATGGTATCAAAAAGCACAAAGGAAGTAAAACAGGGTTATGTAATAAAGAGTGACGGAGAAGAAGAGACAAGCATTTCTAGGACAGATGGGGCGGGCAGCACAGCCACTAAAGAAGTAACTTTTGAGCTAAGACTTGAATGATTCAACCCAGACGTGATGAAAAGATCAGGAGCAGGGTTTCTCAGCCTTGGCACTGCTGACATTCTGGACCAGGTAATTCTTTGCTGTGAGGGGCTATCCTGTTCACCGTAGGACGTTTCTCAGCATCCCTGACCTCTAACCTCCAGATGCCAGTAGCATCTCCAAAGTCAGGACAAAATCACCCTCACTGAATAACAGTGAAATAAAATGATAACATGGTTACCATCTTGGTCTCATTTCTTGGCCCAACCTATCACTTTATATTCCTGGATTATCAACTCTCTTTTAATTTTCTATATAATCATTTCCCACAGCTATGTCTTTGCTTGTGTTGACCTCTTGACCTTCACTCTCTCTCTCTATATATATATATTACAATTGTCTGTCTGCTTACCTATCTCCCCCTACTAATATGTGAGATTCTCATGGTAAGGGAATGGACCTTATTCGTTTGTGTTTGGTGCCTAAAACACACACTGGGTGCTTGACACACCCTAGGTGCTTAAGAAATATTTGTTGAATGAATTAATTGCTGTGCCCTCAAGGATACTACAATTATTTAGAGACCAACAATATATATACAGACATAACTCTAAAAGAATACTAAAAATGATATGTGACATAAGAGAAATAACTGTTATTAGAGTTCACAGTCAAGAAAAATTACTTTGCACTAAGTAGTTTACTCATTTGCATAGAACAAAATAAATACCATATTGCTAAATTGTGACTCCCCCCACCCCTGCCCTCAACACAGTGCTATAACCACTGACCATGGTCATAATTTCACTGGTGAGCAATAAAGGCCTCACAGACTGGAAGTGAGGATGTTTGTGGTTCATACTGACCATCACTCCTACTGGAAAGCCAACCTGGAGGTACCAGCAGATTATTTCAGTGCTAAGAGCTCAAAGAATACATGGGCCCGAGCTGCGTGTCTGAGTGAGGCCAGTGTTAAAAGGTACCTGCTGGACTTCCCTGGTGGCGTAGTGGTTAAGAATCCGCCTGCCAATCAGGGGACATGGGTTTGAGCCCGGGTCTGGGAAGATCGCACGTGGCGCGGAGCAACTAAGCCCATGCGCCACAACTACTGAATCCCATGCGCCTAGAGCCTGTGCTCTGCAACAAGAGAAGCACCGCAATGAGAAGCCCGAGCACCGCAACAAAGAGTAGCCCCCGCTCGCCGCAACTAGAGAAAGCCCGTGGGCAGCAATGAAGACCCAACACAGCCCAAAATAAATAAATAAATAAATAAAATAAGTTTATTAAAAAAAAAAGCCACTCTTCTCATTAAATATTAAAAAAAAGAGAAAGGTACCTGCCGATCTCTTTCTTGCCCGGTCTCTTTAAGATGTCACGTCTACTAAGTTTCTTTCCTGTCTGTGTGTGTCCCAGACCTCTCTAGCCACAGCAGAGCTAACATTAGACGTGTGCACTCGTTTGAAGGTATCAGTTGTGACAATCAGTGTCCACGCCCACACTTTACCAGCATTTCCATATTTCAAATATCCTTCTTGGCTTCGCCTGTATTTGTCTGTCAGACCATCAGTGACATTGGTGACATTGTCTCAGAGCCTGAGAACTGAACCACATAGAAATCCTTTATCCCTTTCATTACAAAGATGAACTAACTGGAAAGTATTTTGTGAAGATGGCTTGGCTAGTGCGCTAAAGACTCTCAAGACAAAATCAAAGAAAATACATCCATCTCAAAGGCAAACAGGCAACCCGGAGACTGGAAACTGCCGTGGAGCCGGGCCAAAGTGTCATGTGGTCCAGAAAACAATAATCCCCTGGGGTTTAAAGTTCAACAAGCATAAGCTAACATTTAGAAGTCCAGGAACGTGTCATCAACACGCAAGTGCATTCCTAAAATGGCCCGGCTGGAACATTCAGCTAAGGCTTTGCTGTCTGGGTGGTTCCCTAAGTTAGTTCCTACAACACTGTTGTTTGTATACATTTCCATCTTCCCACCCCTACTCCCACCAGATTCCTACTCCAAATGTGAGTCAAAACTCAGGAGAAACTCAACACAAGTGTATTACACAAAATTCATGTACAGGTAGCTTTTATTTCTGTGCTTGTTAACAGCTAACAACACAATTAGAAAAAATGCTAAACTTTAAAATAACTTTTTTTTCCCCTCCAATGCCCTAACCACAGCAAAGTCATTATCAAGTAAAACTATTTCAACAAAAACAAAACCATCCCAGCTGCACAGAAGTGAAAATTTCCATTGGACATGTAGAGATTCTGAGGCACAGACAGGTCAAGTGCTTTAGCCAGGGTCAAAATCGTGATCAAAGGCTGAAACAAGACTTGGAAATTTCAACTCCAGCTTCACTCAGGACCTGTTGCTCCAAGCCCCGCTTGATGTTACCTCTTAACGTAGCTACTGAGTCCGGCCTACATTTAAACACCTACTCACAGATGTTACGCCAGATAACGCTCCTCAACGAAGCTGTGTTCTCAGACCCACATCTTCATACCCACACAGAGAATCCGAGAATTTCAGACGGCAAGGGATCCTAAAAATCATCTAGACCAGCTTCCTCATTCAGTAAATTGACACAGTTCTCCAAGCCCACCACCAGCCCTCACCACCAATAAGGAGAGGTCCAAACACACCTTACGATGGACGGAGTAGCACCCTTCACCCTCTGATCCTGTCTATTTCTAGATGCACGGCCTGCCAGTCGACTTTCACCTGCAACCTAGGACCAACAAACAACTTGCCTTTTCTAGAACACACCATACTTCTTCAAACCTCCACGACTATGCTGTCACCGCTCTAAAGCACACTTCCTTGTGTGCCTCCAGAATCAAGCTTCAGCAACCGGATCGAATGTCACCACCACTATAAAGCATTCTCTGACCATTTCAGACAGCACTATCGCCCCTTCTTCCATCATCCCATGATGCTTTTTACATGCTTCTGACGTAGTTCATTTCTCATCATGGAACTCCATGTTGTTTGCAATCTGTCTTCTGCCACCGGAAGATCAGTTTCTTGAAGATATTGACACTATTTCATTCATTTTCATCACCTTTGCATCTAGGCTGGCACTCGGGGACCTCTTTATAAAATTAGAGAAATGAGATAAAGAGAAATAGGGGAAAAAAGGCAGAGGGTGCTAAAGTCAGAGCATTTAAGAAACTTGCTCAAGATCATCCAAATGGACACATGGATTCCACGTCAGGGGCCCCGTCACATGGGGTCACACAGACCAGGAGACGCAAAGTCACTTCCCCATCTACGCAACACCCCGCATCCACCTCCTTCCCTCCTTTCCTCTCCACCACAACATAGTTTCCGGTTCTAAGCAGAGTTTCTCACCCACAGTTCTGCCACACTCTGGTGGGGACACTTGCAAATGACAACAGCTGAGAGAAGGCTGAACCTTCCAGAAGCAGAGAAGAGAAGCTGAGGAAGGCACCCAGGTGAACAGTTTAGACGGGCGTCTGCATGCGAGGCTGCTGGGCAGACGCTCAGGAGGAAGAGATACACGCCCCTCTCCCAGCAGTTGCTACTGGGACCACGATTCCACCACCAAAGCTCCTTCCTCTTAACCTTCTAGCATACCAACCTCAAGGACAGTGTCTCTGGGGGCCCTGGGTCTTCTTGGCCCCCTCTCCAACGTCTGGGAAAGCCCCATGACTGAGCACGGCCTCTCCTACTTGCAAGGAAAGCCAGCCAGGAAACCCAGCCAAGAGATTCGCCAGCTGGCAGCAGCTCCGGGCTGGGCCTGTCTGAGTGCAGACCAGCCTCCCGGCACTGTGCAAGGGCCTCCCTGGCCCGGAATCCGGGCTTTGCAGTCCACAGCCGGCCTCCCCTGCAAGTGTCAGAACGATCCACCCTCCTCTGGGGCCTGGCCCAGAGAGAGCAGCTCCATCCCAGCCGCTGCCAATTTGCATCTCATTAGCACCAGTCTCTCCCCAGTGATGGGCCTTCAGAAATCCCAGGCTGAGCACCTCGTTGGTGCTAAATGAACTCTGGGTGTTTGGGGAGAACGGCAGCTGAGCTGCTGGGAGAATGACAAGTCTGAGGGCTTCCCAGAAAACCAGGGGAGCGCAGGCTACAGACAGAAGACAGACAGGAACATTGAGTCTGGCAGAAACCAGTGGTTCAAGGTTGGGAGGGGCTGGCAATCAAAGGGATAGACTGAAACTTTAGCTGATGGCTGCAAGGCAAATGGTGAGCTGAAAGAATGCAACAGGATTGTGCAGAATGCAGAGGGGAGTCACAAGAGGTACGTCCTCCACTTGGATGCTTGAAAGATGATGCAAAATTACCCATCCCCCCTCTGGCACAGAGCAAGTTAAGAGAGATGAAACACCTGTGAAACTCCTAAAAGTCTTTTAGAAGCAAGAGGCACTAAGGACATTATTGTCTGTTCAAAAATTCTAAAGAAATACATTGACTTGTCTAATTTTCTACTGTCCTTACTGAGGAAGAACAGAGTGAGAACTTTCAGGTCCCCGTGATGAAATGGGCACACACCTTTATCCCAGCTCCCTCCAGAAACTCCCACTGAAATGAAAGTAAAGGAAATAAAAGACATAACATCACAAGAAAAAAGGAAAAGGCGCGATGACAGCAAAAGGGATGACGACAAGATTTTGGGGAGCCAGGGGAGTGAACTGGGTAGAGGTAACCACGTGTAGGCAGGACAGAGGAGGCTGGAAATTAAGTGTATGAAGGAGGAAGAAAAATATCCAGAGATGGATTCACCCTGCAGAGCTCCAGAAAAGGTCAGGAACTTGAGGTACCAAGTACCACTGAAGGGGAGGGTGGGAGAAGGGGCCGAAAGCCTTCACGGAGACTACTTAGAGTACCATCCCGAGCAGCCTGGTGGGTCCTCCTGGCACACACAGCCCGGAGTCTGGAGATGTAGTTTCTAAAGGATCTTAAACCAGAGGCGAACTAGAAACACCAACCACAACTGGATGTGAGGACGAGACCCTCCACTGCAAACTGAGAGATCAACTGAAAATCTGTACAATGAATAATAAAAATTCCAGCCCCAGAGAAATACCAGTTAGATGTTAACCTCTTCAGAGGAAAGTGGAGCATTCTTCTCTGAGGAAACGGAACAGAAAATATTAATGTTTAGTGTTTTCCCGATAAAAGAAAACCAGGTCCCCAACCAATCACTCCACGGTGGAGCTTAATGGTCTAACAAGTTACAAATATAAACACATGGAGCTTCCATTCAGCCTTTGGGGCTGCTCTCTTCAATGTGACTGGATCATCAGACATTTGAACAGTCTCCAACATGAAAAGAAGATACTAAAAAGAAAAAATTTTCTGGAGAAAACAGCATTATTACAGGGTTAATAAAGCATCCAGAAAATATCATTAATATCCTCAGAGAGAAGAAGATATTAAAGCCATGAAACAAGAATGGAATGCTATAAAAATGAGCACTAGAAAGCAAGAAAGAGCTCTTAAAAATTAAAATAGGACCACAAAAAAAATGAAAATCCAATAAAAGAATGGAAAATAAATGAGGAAATCTCCCAGAAAGCAGATAAAAAGAAAGAACTTTAATAGAAAAGAAAATCAGAGGAATAGTCCAGAAGACACAATAGCTTTTTGATATCAATTCCAGAAAAAAAGCAATTGGTAAAATGCAAGGGAAGAAGATATTCTCTTTCACCCTCAAAACTAATACCAGAAAATCTCTTACAACTCAAAGTTTTCAGATTGAAGAGATCTCAAAAAGCCCCCAAGGGAGGGTGGGAGGGAGACGCAAGAGGGAGGAGATATGGGGATATATGTATATGTATAGCTGATTCACTTTGTTATGCAGCAGAAACTAACACACCATTGTGAAGCAATTATACTCCGATAAAGATGTTAAAAAAAGTAAAAATAAAAAGCCCCCAATACCGTATATATATCTGCCAGGCTAAGGCACATCAGTTCTGAAATTACTAAATAGTAGATATAAAGAGAAAAAAAATGTTTAACCCAGAGAGAAAGAAAAACACAAAGTTGTTGAGAATCAGAATGGAATTGGCCTTCTCCAGTGCAATTACGGAAGCAGAGCACCAACAAGGAAATGTCTTCACCGTTCTGGGGTGAAATTCTTTCCAGTCTAGAACTCCATACCCTGAAAAACTCTCAATCATGTGTGAAGGTAGAAAAAAGATATTCCCAGACATGAAAGGACTCAAAATATCTACCTCCTATGCACCCTTTCCCAGGATGTGTCCCACTTCCTGGGAAACTTTTTCAACTCAGTCGTTTAAAAATATGATGAAAGTTCCTGGAAAAAACCCATCCAGGGATGTGGTATTGTTGTTCTTGAAATTGTTGTGTGTTCCACCAAAAGAGGTAGAAATCAAAGGAGAAGATATGAAATCCAGAAAATCTAGAAAATGGGGGATTCAACTATGGGAAACAGCAATGAGAAATCAAGAAAATGGCAAAAAAAAAAAAAAAAAATGGGGGTTGTGCTCCCAAACAGTCCAGGAGGGGCGAGATAAAGGAGGGAACTGGGAGGGCTGCCAATAAGAAACTGATACATTACTTGACACATTTAAATGTAATTGAAAATTTATGTTTCTGTTAAGAAGTGTGTGGAAGAATGAGAAATAAGCCTATGTAAAAATAATTTTTAAAATGAAACCAATAATACAAGAAAGGAAATGCCTTCACTAGCACGCTGGGTGGCTCAGTTGTGCATGAGATTTACAACGTCAATAATACAAGCATTTATGCACAATTTAAATAAAACTGTGATATGAAGGTATTGGAAGGATTAAAGGAGGTATACGTGCAGGTGGGATAAAAGAGAACTAAATCCTCACCTTCTCGTAGGAAACAGTTGAGAAAAATTACAAAACAGCACTCAGTGGCATATTATTAAAAACATAAATGTAGACTCCAGAGGAAACTGCTAACATATCACAGCAGCTTTGGGGAAATGGGAGTACAGGAGAGAGAGGGAGAAGGGAACTGCTGGGTTGGGTTGTAACCCTGTGGGTCTAGTTAACTATTAACCGTGCGTTAAACCATGCTTATGGATTACTTTGTTTAAATATGTATTATATTTTTAAACTAAGCAAAAAGTTGGCTGATCCTCACATACCCGCATTTGCACATCTCCAGAATGACATGTACCCTTAGCAAATGTAAGCTCCAGAGCCCTCATGAAGAAACTGAATTATGAGACATAATAATTTACATTCACAAGGTCTTCACATTCACAAGGTCTGAGACATTCACAAGGTCTTCACATCACTCCACGGCAGATGCACACAGGCGATTCAGCACGGTGGTGGAATAGTGATATCTGGCATTTATATAGGACTTTACAGTGTACGGGGTGCACACATCATGCCATTCAGTCAAAACAAATATGCTGTGCAGGAGGCATCACCAGCCTCACTTTTCAGACGAGGACACTGGCGGTCGGCGAGATCGAGACCTATCTGAGGGTTAGCAAGTGACACATGAACAAGCAGACCCCATTTACACTCACACACACACACACTCACACACACACACATACACCTCCCCCCAACACACACTTGGGAGCAGGTAGTAGTATTTTCTAACACGGATGGACAGGGACACTTTAACCGATTTGGTTTTTAATTTTAATTTTATTTATGCCTTTCTCAATCTGGGGCGCAGAGGAGTAAACATTTTTGAATGAAGGCTATCAGGAAAAAAACCAAAAAACCATGGGTTGTATTTCTTTTTCATTTTAAACAAAACTGGTTTCACGGAGTAACATGGAAAGAAGTAGGAAGTTCTGCATCTTAGAACTTCCTAAAGTTCTAAGTTCTACGTAAATCGAATAGAATTATGACATTGCGTGGTAGTCATTACATTATTAATAACTAGATTTGGTTGAAAAGTAAAGAGAGTATCCTAATCTTAAGGCTGAAGTTACTTTGCAGGCTGTATCCTCACATCAGACAGCTCATGTGGGCCTGTGGACCCAAGACTTCTCATCACTCCGGCTGGCCTGGAGCCAAGATCCTATTCTTGCCTGCATCTTAATACTAGTTTGATCTCAAAGTTGCTCCCTCTTCTACCCTATTTTCCTCTATTGTCCATTTATATGAGAAAAATGATGATTTTCCAAAATGCAAGGCATGAGCCAGCTCTCAGGCATTGCGATGCAATGTACATAACGCAGAGTATAAGCTGGACACCGTCCTAATCCTTCAGGAACAGGCATGAAAGCCAGGGGACAGAACTGGCCACACTGACTTTCCACCACAATGCTGCACTCCATTTACTGAAGATTAGGTCTGAAAAGAGTGTGCAGTTTGCAGCTGAAAGCAAATCTTTCCTAGCTGCAAAATTATCTGTGTTTCCATTAACTGGTCCAGCCAATCCCTGTTCACATAATAGTGTTAGGCAGGAACACAACCCTCTGACAGGGAACAATGTTTAAGCTGCTTGACTACTATTTTCTAATAAATTCAGAATACATATTTCTCCATTAATTTGTTCAGTGATTTCTAGGTCTTGGAATCTGGGGGAAAAATCTTTCCACTTCATTAAAAAAAAAATTCCGGAGACGTGAATTTGGGGAGTTTCTCCAAACACATTAGATAGAAATTCCCCAGCTCAGAGGCAAGCCAAATTCCCAAGTTTTCTGTGTAGTCACCGTTTCGAACTTAGGACGATATTGTTTAGCTAAAGTATTAATGAATGACATCAAATCTAACCACTTACTATACTACTTTATGTAAAACTGAGTTTCGTGTTCAGACTCTGAGGACATTCTCCTTTTTCCGTCTTTCCCAAGCTCTCATGAATTTAAGAGCCACCCTCCTTCCTCCTTCCGACTGTCCCAGAGGCATGAGAGGAGCGTGGCTCTCGGCCATCATGGCCACTGCAGACAGAACAGGGATCTGCCTTCCCTCTTCATGTCATGGGGGAGGCAGGGAAGCTCACGCCCACTCTGGATGTTGAGTGGCAGGGCAGGGGAGAGGTGTCACTTCTGTAACAATGACAGTGGCTCCAGAAGGGGCCCTGGCAATGAACCCAGGGAGAACAAGGACTTCCCCACCTTTGGGTACAGAGCATCTGCCCCAAAACGTCCAATAGCTCTCTATTAACTACAAAATCCAAATTCTTCCAATGGTGTTCAAGGCCTTCTGTAATGAGCATGTAACTTACCTTCCTCGCCTGGACTTCCACTACATACCTCCATGCACAAAGCAAAATTATTCGACGATTCACACTGCTTCCCAAATACAACACACGTTTCCACCTACCGGTTCCTTTCTCATTCAATTCCTGCGGCCTGGATTGTCTTCCATACCTGCCCTCCTGTGTCCCATCTCTTCCTTCAATCTCCAAGAAAACAGCTCCCAACCGAAACTAACCACTCTCCCCTCTTTTGTGTTCCTACAACCCAGATATGATCATGTGCATCACTTTATGCCTGCTGTTTTCCTTTGTTCAAGCTGCTGACGTCTAACAAGTACAGAGTAGACAGAACTCCTAGTAAAGGTCTTTTATACATGGATTTCTAGGTAGTGGAACCTGTTTAAAGCTTCCCCTCCTTCAAGATATTCAAATGATCAATGGGGGGATGCTGTTCAAAAGAGATTAGAAATAAATGGACTGTGTTTTGAAATTCTGTTTCTAGTTTGCCATTTAGAACTTAGGGTATGTTCACGCACCTCTATGTTCATAGCAGCTCAACTCACAATAGCCAAGACGTGGAAACAATCTAAATGTCCATCGACAGATGAATGGATCAAGAAGATGTGGTACATATATACAATGGAATATTACTCAGCCATAAAAAGGAATGAAATAATGCCCTTTTCAGCCACATGGATGCAACTAGAGATTATCATACTAAGTGAAATAAGTCAGAAAGATACAGACAAATACCGTATGATACCACTTATATGCGGAATCTAAAATATGACACAAATGAACCTACCTACAAAATAGAAACACTCACAGACGTAGAAAACAGACTGTGGTTGCCAAGGGGGAGTGTGGTGGGGGAGGGATGGATTGGGAGTTTGGGATTAGCAGATGCAAACTATCATATATAGAAAGGATAAACAACAAGGTCCTACTGTATAACACAGGGAACTATATTCAACATCCTGTGATAATCCATAATGGAAAAGAATATGAAAAAGAATGTATATATATGTATAACTGAGTCATTTTGCTGTACAGCAGAAATTAACACATTGTAAATCAACTATACTTTAAAAAATAAATGTTAAAAAAAAAGGATGGTATGTTTTCTGTATTGAACCAGTGGTATGAACAAAGCCACTTTACCTATCTCCACCTAGCTATGTCCTCTTCCTTCTTCAAGGCACATTGAACCATCACCTGCTCCAGAAGATCTTTGCCACACCCTTCCTCTGGCCTCCCACACCCTGCCCCCAGCATCCTTCTATCTCTGTGTTTCTCTTTCTGTACTGTTTCAGCTCAACTCATTGCCTCTCTCCCTCGCTAGACCATAAATTCTTGGTAACAGAGATTCTTATTTTTCTTTTATTTCTAGCACTTAGCATAGTATTTAGCACGCAGTAGGCACTCAAAACATTTTTTGTTTCCCCAATAAGTTATAAGCAACTTGAACCAACTTTAAGGGAGAAATCATATATTATTTAACTTTGGATTCCTCACCGAGGGCTTGAAATCGTGCTTTGCACGTGTAGCGAGTGAGTATCCCATGACTATTCTTATCAAACAGGTACATTTTTATCCAGGGAACTGCTTATATTATAAAACATAGGTGAGAAAAACCCAATGTTTCTCCCAGTGACACCTTTTTTTTAGTACTTTTTTCTGATTTTCAATATCAAGACTTCAAAGAAAGCACTCAGTGAGGGGGAGAGTCTCAGAGACCGTTGAGATTCACGTATTTCGTTTCTCATCTCTAAAGCTTCTCTCCTTTTCCATTTCTCAACATCCTCACAAATTATCTCACTCCCTTCGGCAGGAGATGCACGTTACTCGGGCTATTTTTAGAACACCCTTGTGTGCAGTATTGGCAGTTCAAAGCAGCAGAGAGAATCCACACAAACACACAAGGATTCTCCTGGGGCTTTCGCTTTGTCCTTGAAGCTCTTTTCATAGCTTTCTAAGGTCTTTCCTGTAGGAGCCAGGTGAGCCACATTAAAGGTTTAAGTCCAGGCTTTTACTTCCGTGCCTCCCTGGTGAATTTACAGTAAATACTGAATGCCATGGGAACTAATGTTAAGAATAAAACAGGGCATTATAAGCAATTTCCATGACATGGACAGAATCTGAAGCTACACGTCCATACTCCAAGTTTACACCCTGTATCTTGGGCCATGCCCTTGCCTGAATTACAGGAATCTATGAGTAGAGAAGCAGTACTGCTCTTCCCCCACCCTTCACTCTACGCCCAGATGCAACCAGTACAAGCTGAGCTAAGTATTTTCGATGACAAAACAGCCAGTGCATCCAAAAGTCACAGAACATGTTCCCTCCCGTACAGAGACATGTGTGTCTGGCAATGCAGGGGAAGATGCAGTTTACAAAGAAAAGAGAAGACAAACCCCACCTCTGCCCTTGTGGAAATCAGTCACCACTGTAGTGAGGAGGGGAGGAACACATGACAAGCAGGATGATGGAAAACACCCAGAATGTCTTTCACTTTTTCTCCATCTACAATGCTCTCGCCTTCCTAGCTATACCTCTAAAGTGTAACTTCTTAATTATGGAACTAGACTTCTTAATTCAAGGATTGTGTCATTCAAGTTTGTTGTCTAAGGATGACCAGCTAGAGGTTTCCGTAGGTTTGATAAATTAGTGCCTTGACACTAATCCTTCAAAGCAGCACCATTCAGTAGAACTTTCTGCAGTGATGAAAATGGTCTACACCTGTGCTGTTCAATAGGGTGGCTACTATCACCCATGGCAATTAAGCACTTAATGTGTAGGGAGTGTGACTGAGGAACTGGATTTCAAATTTAATGTATTTAACTGCTCTTGAGAGGCACATGTGGCTCGTGTTCACCATATTGGACAGCCCTAACTGGAACAGTAAAATGCTCTCCTCTGGACAAAATAAGTAATCTTGACCACCAAATATAGGCTTAGCCAAAGTACAGATGGATTTCTTTATCAGCTCTGTGTCAACTCACTAAAAGAAAGTTCACCCAAACCTCTCAGACAAATAGCTTAAATCAGTTTTAGAAGAGCTGACCACAGGCATTTCTCTGTCATCAGTAAGGTCCAGGGGAGGGCAGGACAGGCATAAGTCTGAAAAATAGAGATAATAGTAAATAGTAGTTGAGAGAGAGCTTTCCCTTTCTTATTTAGGAAAGAAGAGAGAAATAAAGAGAGGGAAGGAGGAGAAATCTTGAACATTCTAGAAGTGTTTGGTGTCTAAAGTAAATATAAAACATGCCAAATAAACATTTAGCCAAACTGAAATGACGAATCTTAAGTGAAATGTCTGCAAACGAAGCAAAACTATGGAAATGTCATCAGTAATTTGTTGAATTGGCAGTCTGGAAATTTGGCTTTTGGAATGAGTTTTACAGCAATTGGCCTGCACCCATGCAAATCCATATACTCATGGCAACCAATGGCCACAGCAAGGGAACTAAGTCCCCCAGAGCCATACCTACACTTGTGCAGATGGTGTCTTGCACTAGGGCATCCAGACAAGGGTCAGGTGGAGATTGAAATCTAGCCTAAGTGCCACCCGCCATATGCCAAATCCTAGCTCTCGGGCTGAACAGAGCTTGGGAGTAAGGGAAGATTTTTGTTCATTTGTCCACCTAGACTTGAGATCTGTTTCCAATTCTAACAAAGACATCATATGCGCTAGTGGTAGACCTGGTTAGACCACATTTTTAGTTTACTGCTCAGTTCTCATAAAGAAGGCCATATATGGATAAACTAGTATGCTCTCAAATTAGGAATAGCCAGAAAAGGGAAGGTGATTCAAAATCACCTTTAGATAAAAGTGAAGAATAAAAGTGGAGATGATTTAGTCCAAAGAAAAGAGGGCTAAAGAAAAATGTGATACCTGACTTCAAATATTTGAAGACCTATCATATAGAAAAATGAGGAGGGGAATTCCCTGGTTAAGAATCTGCCTGCCAATGCAGGGGACACAGGTTCGAGCCCTGGTCTGGGAAGATCCTACATGCCACAGAGCAACTAAGCCCATGCACCACAACTACTGAGCCTGCACTCTAGAGCCCGTGAGCCACAACTACTGAAGCCCACACACCCTAGAGTCAGCATGCCACAACTACTGAGCCCACATGCGGAACTACTGAAGCCCGCATGCCTAGAGCCCGTGCTCTGCAGCAAGAGAATCCACCGCAATGAGAAGCCCGCGCACCGCAATGAAGAGTAGCCCCCGCTCGGCACAACTAGAGAAAGCCTGCACGCAGTAATGAAGACCCAATGCAGCCAATAAATAAATAAATAAAATTTTAAAAGAAAGAAAAAGGAGGAGGGTTATCCTGAATATCCCCCAGAAGTGAAACTGTAATACCAGTAGGTAAGAAATAAAGGAGTCCATTTTGGACTCAGTATGGAAACAGCATGGTATAATAGGAAAAAATGTGAGCTTTGGGTGACCTAGAAATGAGTCTGAATCCTGACTCCGTCAATTAATACCTCTTTGACTTGAAACAAATTGTTTCCCCTCTGTAAGATTCAGTGTCCTTGTCTGTATAATATAAATAACTAACTCAAAGTTTGGATAATTAAATAAGAGAACAACAGAAACGGAGGCACAAAGTACCTAATTCAAGCTAAATATACATGAAATGGTAATACTTTAGTTTTTTCTATAACAACACTTTCTAACAGTTAGATCTAACCAACAGGATCTCCTTAATGTAGCCAAGAACTCCTGGCATGGAAGACAGTCACCAGGAGAGGCTGGTGGACTTTTTGCAAAGATATTTTACCAGGTTTTTTTGTTTTGTATTTTTAGTTGCAAAAAATAGAAACCAACCCTGGTTAACTTAAACAAAAAGGAACTTCACTGGAAAGATGTTGGATAGTTCACAGTTCAGTAGAAAGCCTGGTGATCCATGCTTGGAAAGGGCAGGAACCAGGGCAGCAGGAACTGCCCTGCCGGGGCACTGCTGATGGAGATGAACAAACTGGCACTTCCTTTGACAGTCCTCTAAGAGGCCAAGTCCAAAAGAGTCCGTGTCCAAGCTCACGTCTCACGCCTTAAGGAGGAATAAGGGTGGTGAGAGGAGCCACCTACAACAACTCCCAAAGACCTCACTGCCTTCCACGGTACAGAGCCAGGCACCGTGATGTACAATCCCACAAGACTGCACACAACAGGGTAGAGTAATTCCCAAAAGGACTGAGATGTTACTCTGTGCCTGTTTCCTCTTCTGTAAAACTAAACAGCAATCACACCTACCTCATAAGGCTGTTGTAAGAATTAACATAAATAGTATATGTAAAGCACTCAGCACAGTTCCTGGCACACATAGTACGGCCTCATAAATGTTGTTATTATTACTGATATTACCATTAATAATGCTGAGAGTACTTCACTGAGCACCTCCCAGATACGCTTTTTCTGAGAGACACTTAGCATCTTGCTTCTCTACGGTTTCCTACCAGGCCAGGAAGTCAATTATTTTAGTCCTCTCCTCCCCGGTCCTTCTTGACTTGATTTTCCCATGTGGATAATGGGTTCCTATAACGCCAGAGATGCTTCACCAAAGCCGTTTTGAGTAATTGTAAAAAGCACACAGTGAAATATATGAGAAGCACTAATTGCTGGAGAGACGCTGAAAACCACCACGCTACAGAACCCAGCTCCTCAGTGGGAATAACCGTTCACCCTTTGTGAACAACGTTCATCCATGTGTTACTCCTTCCGAAGATGACTTTTAGTTCCTGGAAGAGGTACTTTGCCGTAAATGGGAGGGTAATTTACTGGAAGTTAAAGACCAGTTTCCAAGCATCCCATCTGGTCCCAGAAAGAGGTATTTTCTCCCAAATGGCCTGGAGAGAGGGACTAAGGGATGATGGTGTGCAGTGCACTCTTAGAAAACAACAAAGTTTGCTCTCTGGAGACAAGATACTTGTCTAGATACATACAAGTTTCACCAGTCTGTCTAAGCTAGAACAGAGATGGCGGAAATGCCTGGAAAGGCAGGACCCTGAGCTCCCACACATGGATCATGCAGCCTTCAAACTTAATGACAGTGCAACTAAAAAAAACAGATCACCTGCCAGCTTTGTACTCTGACATCTCCCTTTTTACACCCACACTTATAGGGACATTAAATACATATCTTCCTCTGATGCCCCGACCCTTCTTCCTGATAAACTCCACGACTTGTGCTAGGCCTTATACAGTACTTTCTTTTGTCTTCATTTTTTATGTTTTTATTAAAAACATTTATTCTTATTACAAATGGAATACACGGCGATTGTGGAAAATTTAGAAAATACTAAAAAGTTTAAACAATGAAAACCTATCATTTGACTTTTGTCTTCATTGTAAGAGCCTTGAGTTGCCTGCAAAATCTCAATACAGTGAAATCTTGGCCACAATCCAACTCCTTGGCTGCAACCAAATTTTGCGTTATGCCATATTACTTCAGAAAACAGAATTCACAGCTATCCAGAGTATTCCATCAAGATGTTACCGGTTCACGTCAGATATGGCCTCAAAAAACATACCTGGGGCTTCCCTGGTGGCGCAGTGGTTGAGAATCTGCCTGCCAATGCAGGGGACACGGGTTCGAGCCCTGGTCTGGGAAGATCCCACATGCCGCGGAGCAACTGGGCCCGTGAGCCACAACTACTGAGCCTGCGCGTCTGGAGCCTGTGCTCCGCAACAAGAGAGGCCGCGACAGTGAGAGGCCCGCGCGCCGTGATGAAGAGTGGCCCCTGCTTGCCACAACTAGAGAAAGCCCTAGCACAGAAACGAAAACCCAACACAGCCAAAAATAAATATAAAAATAAATTTAAAAAAAAAAAAGAAAAGAAAAAGATTGTAGGTGTTCTTATATTAAAAAAAAAAAAAATACCTGTTCGGCAGTGCTTCCAAATCCTTAAAATTGCTGCTCACTCTTCATCACAGAACATGGGAGCATGGCTATTAGGTGATCAGCTGTATTGAATTTTCTCCATATATTCAACAAATGTGTTGAGGCACCTATTTCTTCTCCTAAAATCACTGAGCCACAGGAGCATATGCTATATGGAGACATGAAATGCGGTTGCTATAAAAATGAAATGCTATTCTGGGAATACCTATGTCATTCCTTGAGCCGAATCTCCTTTACAGTGAAATGGCTGCTGTTTAGCAACTAAGGCAAAGGAAGAGCCTGAATAGTTCTCTATCTTCTTTTTTTTTCCCCCTGTAGGAGGAGTACTAAACATCTACCATCATGCTGGTGGTGTCACTGTATGGTTTTCATGTAAACAGGAAGAGTCATGAGGGTGATAATTAAGTCATCATCCTCATCCATGCGATATGGACTTGGTATGCCAGCCAGTGGTGGATTCCAACTTCGTTCATCGTGATGAACAACTGAGATAAATTCAAGTAAGCAAAATTAGCAGAAAGGAAATGTTGAGAACTCTCTTTCCAAAGAGCAGTGCAAGGAGGCAGGGCACTGAAGTGAAGGGAACATGGGACTTCAAATCCAAAAACTAGACTAAGCCTGGCAATGCCCCGTCACTGGCATGTGACTTTGGGGCAGGCGCTTAGTGGTCATGGCTGTTTCCTGTACTGTACAAGGTCTATGAAAACAACACCTGCTCTACCACTCTACCTGTTTTGAGGGTAAAATTAGATCAATTATGTGAAAGCAATTTATAAATGGTAAAGCTCTAAAAGCACCACACACATTTTTATTATAAGTACCTAAATTTAGTCAGTATTAACAATTTAAGAAATTTGGTTTTTTTTAAAAAAAAATCCCTTAGATTTTGTTATAATTCTGCACTGGCTCATAGAAAGCTTCTGTTTGAATCTTTAAATAGCTTTGACGTTTATTTTTGAACTAGAGATTTATTTTGCTAAGAAATTCTGAAGGTTTTCTTCAAATGTAAAAGAATGACTCAGGTTTTTTAAATGATCCTTTGGAACTTTCTAGGTGTCTATAACTACACACACGAATATACTTATGAATTCTAAAACATGCTGTTATGGAAAAACTTATATTCCAATTACCTGAAGCCTGAATAGGCCCTTCAGTTAAAGGAGAAAGACTCAACTCTTCTTAGAATATTAAAAAAAAAAAAATTGTACCTACTATGCCATTGCAGCCACACAAAGTGCACATAAATTGTTCCTAACTTCTTCACTGGACCCCAAGTCACTGAACTATTACCTACCTCCCTTCAAGTTCCACTCTGATTACAAGAACTCATAAGGTCTTGTACTGGAGGTGGAATTGGAATCAGTGAGTACCAGGCTATAATCCCTGCAAATCATTTCCTGGCCCCAGAAAACTGGATTTATTCCCCCATTCATACAATGGAAAATTCATATAGTTTTAAAAAGAATCACCAAGGAAAGCTCAGTCTTGGCCTCCTTACAATTGCCAGTAGCATGTAGCTATTCACAAAGCTGAGTCTATGCTTGAACAGGGAAGGAATTCTTGTTTTCTTAGCCAATCAACCTTTGTAAAGACCTTTCTCTATGTCCTGTGTTAGGACTGCCTGGGCCCACTAAGATGAAACACACAGCTCTCTCCTCTCAAGGGATTTTGGTCTAATAAACTACTAGATGGTAGAAATATGGCTATTTGCACACAGGAAATGGAAAAGGGTGAAGAAAAACCAAAGTGAAAAACTGTATTAGGGAGGCAATAAGCAAATATGGGCATAGATCTAAACTCTGCCATTTAACTGGCTTTGTGACCTCAGACAAGTTGCTTAAAGTCTAAGCCCTAATGTCCTTATCTGTAAAATGTAAATAATAATAGTTCCTACTCAATTGAGGGTTAAATGAAATACTATATATAAAATGTTTAACAGCTCTCGACACAGATTAAGCATTTCATAAAATCAGTAACTTATACTAATTAATATTCACACAAGTAGGTAGGTAAGTAAATTAACACTTGCAGTCCAATTTGAACCAAGAAAAGCTTTTTCCTTCTCTTAGCTGCACTTCAAAAGAACTTTGGAAGTATACAGGCTGCCTTTGCAGACTCGGGAACAGTCTACCAGTAGCTACTGGGAAGGGTGAGACCAGTGACGTCTGTTGCTTTTTGGTCATCGGGAGAAGAGGCAGGGTGCGCTGCGAAGGTAGGTGGTGTTCACTCTGCCAGGGAAGACCATGCTCTGCAGCTTTTGGGGTTCAAGGTTCTTCTGCTTCCTGTCTAACTTCAGGTGCTGAAGACGGTGCTTCCACTGGAGAGAAACAAAAATACACTACAGCTTACTGACTGAGAGGGGGCCAATTTAAAAGGAAGAAACTGTTTTAAATCAGGCTGTCTTCTTAAAAACCTCTAAAGGGAGTGCTCTCTGTCTGAGAGATTGCCTGAAACCCTGTCATGTACATAGGACAATGATAAGAACAAAGTCCTTTCAATTTGAAGAATTTTCCAGAAGTCTGTCTCCAAGAGATACATGGAACCCTTTCCAACTGCTTCCAGTTAAGCTTATGTAAAGCTCCTTTTTTAAATCTTTAAACAAATTGCTTTCAAGTGTTTCTAAAACAAAAATTAATTTTTCCATAGAATTTTGACATCTTACGTACAAAGGAATGACACATTTTAAAATGTTCTTTGGACCTTGCAAGAAGTCTATTTTCTGGCTATTTCCCGAAGATCTACACGATACACAAAAGCAACCAAACTGCCCTATCTTTGCCTTTTGAAGAAAAAAAATGGATTCACTTCCTCAATGCTTACTTCACAGTCTTGAGCCAGTTTTACTTGCTCAACAAATATTGAATAATCTTCTAAAATTAAAAAAAATAAAATATGTTGTTTGGTCTGGCTGAGATAACCGATAGCACATCCCAGAAGGCTGAGCCTTCCATTTCTGAAATAATCCAGGACAGGTAGCATCTGGGAGCTTTTTTCTCTGATTGCCAGGACACTGCAGCCAGCCACTGTCTGCACATACAAAGAAGACATCACCCAGCCAGGCCAGAAGAGAAATAACCTCTTTCCTGGGGTCCCTGGTGACAACTCTATTTCTAGTACCTCTGGCTGTATCTACTTGTCTATTCCTGACACTGGGAAGCTCTGAGCTGAGACCCCTGTTCCCCACCCCTCCACGTCTGGCTTCCTGCTCCCAGCCGACCAGCTGGGCTGTGGGCCGCTGCTCCCTGACTCCTCTGCTCACTGCGCCTGTCGTCTGCGACCTTGGCCTTCTGCCTGATCCGATTTCCAGAGCACTCGGAAGCAGCTTTCTCCTCTTCACATCCTCTAGTACGAGTGAACTAGTTTTTAATAAGTTGTGAAAGGAAAAGTACATATTCTATACCTTAATGAATGCCAAGCCTGTAAATTAAATTTCCTAAGTGTATATCTATCTCATTTTCATATAATCTGAATAATTTTGTCACTAGCTACCGACATTTGATGAATGTTCAATATTTTGAAGATTAAAAAAATGGGGACTTCCCTGGTGGCGCAGTGGTTAAGAATCCACCTGCCAAAGCAGGAGACATGGGTTCGAGCCCTGATCTGGGACGATCCCACATGCCGCAGAACAACTGAGCCTGTGAGCCACAACTACCGAGCCCACATGCCGCAACTACTGAAGTCCATGCCCCTAGAGCCCGTCCTCCGCAACAAGAGAAGCCACCGCAATGAGAAGCCCATGCACCACAACGAAGAGCAGCCCCTGCTTGCCGCGACCAGAGAAAGCCTGCGCGCAGCAACGAAGACCCAACGCAGCCAAAAATAATAAATAAATAAATAAATTTATAAAAAAGAAAAAAGAATAAAAAACCGAAATCTGCTCCTTAACTGGGTTTAAATACGGATTATACCACCCTAACAAACACACTCACAGCACTTACTTTGTGACAGGGAGCATTATCAGTGTCAACCTTCAAACAATCATACAAGGTAGGTACTATTGTCATTACCATTAGATGGGGAAACTAAGGCACAGAGGTGCTAAGTAACTTGCCCATGGTCCCACAGCAGGCAGAGGTGGAGAACTGAATCCAGGAGGTAGGGCTCCAGAGCCGGGGCTCTTAGCCACTACTCTACTCTGCCTCTCATAGAATTGAAGAGTAAGAATAGTAAGATTTGATTGTGGTTTAATTATTACTGTTTTAAGCTTTGAATGTTTCCCCCTCCATCCAACAAAAGCCAGACCATTAATATTATAGCTTAACTTAGAATTGGTTCCTTATTTATGAGTCTTAAAATCTAAAGGCCATTCTCCACTTGAGCAAAACCCATGGAGGTTAGGCGCAAGAACTCCCCAAGCCCCCATCTAAAAGCCACTGCCTTTAAAAAGCAGTATTTGCTCCATTTCAAAGGCTCACAAAACCTCAGGGCTGGAAGGAAAAAACATTAAAATTAATCTGCAAAGAGCCTTCTTCCCCTCTACCCAACCACAGTTGCCTCCCTCAGCCAATACACACAGCCCTGATGGGTTGATTTTTTCTAAAATTACCCAAACAGTGCTCATGCCACCTCTCTGAACCCTAAGGATGTCAGGAAACTCATCAGCCATTCTTCAGGTGCTTTATATGTTACGTGAATAAAAAGTAGCTGGCACATTTTCAAAGACTTTGTTATTAAACAAGTTAAAAACAAAACAAAGGTTTAGTTTAGAGTCACGAAGTTGACTGAGGAATTCTTCCTAAAATAACTTTTCCACAGCAGTCAGTCAGGTGAGTTGGAAGGAGAGAATGAGTGAAGTAACAATACGGAACAGAGGCCTTGGGGGTAACCTCGGAGTGGCTGGACCACAGTCAGGCAAGATTCCGGGAACATAGGGCAGCCATCTTTCTGCACGTTCTAAGTTCTACTCACAGAAGGACAAGTCAACAGAACATTCCCTGAGGAGAAAATCAATGATGCCCCTTGGAAAGGGACGAGACAGACAGAGCTGGAGAGCTAATTAGTGCTACTCAGAAGGCAAATTAAGGCCTTTTCTTTGACAAGCTGCAAATAGCTGGTTAAGCAAGAGATTCTGCCAACGCTCTCCAGCCTCCAACAGCTGGCCGAATGGCTGGTGCAGGTACTCACACAGGAAGTTGTAAACAGAAACAGTCCTGGGCCATTGGACAAAGTGTAAATGAGAAAAAGGCAGACCTTTCTCTGAGTAAAAAGGAAAAATCACAGTTGAGATGGACAGGGAACGAATAACATAGTAGTTTATTTAAAGAAGGCAATTAAATTCATTCATTCAATAAATATTTATCCAACACCTACTGAGCAATAAGAACAGGATTCAGAGATTCAAATGATAAGGTGCAATTTTTGTCCTCAAAGGAGCTAACAACTTAGCAGGGAAGCATACGACATTTAAAGTTAACTCTGTGCAAGGCACTGTGCCGAGTTCTCTACCTAAAGTAACTCATTTAATTCTAACAAACCTCTAAGAGAGGTATTGCTATTACCACGTGAGCCTCAAAGGGGTGACATAACATTCCCAAGATCCGCTAGAACGTGCCAGGTTCAAATGCTAGTCTAATTCCCAGGAGAGAAAATTACAATTCAGTCCTAACACAGCTGTTTAAAAGCATCATGTGAGGACAGGAGAGGACCAACCACCTACCACACAAAGTAGACCCTTTTGAGTTCAATCCTAAGGAGGAGTTTGCCTGATGAACAAGCCAGGGATGAGTTATGGGAGCGTGACGTGCAAACAGACCTAACTTGGCGTTTTTCTTTCTTTAATCTTCTATATTGCAAGGGTTTGTTATGCCTTGTAACGGGCCCAACATTCCAGCCAGTTCAAACAATTCCAACCACTTCAAACCATTTGAAATTTGCCCATTTTCATAGTGATTTCAAGCAAATTCAACTTCAGAGAAACATAAAAAGCCTAACAGCTTAGATTTTGCTTTGCTCCTTGCCTTCTTTCCCGAGCTATCCATTCATATACCACCATTAATGCAGTAACTACTGTCCTAAAACGACAGTTATAGGGTCTCAAAAAAAATAATTAGGATCAGTGTTACCAATATAACACTGTATAAGAAAGCAAATGTCACAGCCCAACATGTAGGCAATGGTCCTTCCAGATGTTTCCGGTCTCAGAGTGAGTGCTTCTGAACCCACTTCAAGGACACCTCAAGGTTGGGTAAGGAATGTGTATCCCAGATGCCAGCCCAGAAAAGCCTGGAAGGTGCAGCTAGCCTGGGCCCTCACTAGGAGTCCTCATTTTCTCAGATTAGAAAGTAGAGTTCCAAAGAGCTAGTTCTAGTCTAACTGAATCTGACCCTGTGAGGCAATGCTGCTGTTGCCACAGCGGAAATAAACACCAACAAAGCTCCCATCAACTTCTTCACCCCTTGATGCCACAGGACACGGTGCTGTCACTCGCCCATGTGAAAACCGAGCCTCTAAAAGATCCATTAGAGCAGATTAAGGACTCTGGACAGTAGTTTGAGTGCAATCTTGCCTGGTGTGTGTCTTGATGGAGGAAGTGTACGCTTAGCCAAGTCCTAAGTAATTACTGAGGAAGGAAACAGTAAACTGGAACCAAGTTTTTGTTTTTGTTTTTAACATCTTTATTGGAGTATAATTGCTTTACAATGGTGTGTTAGTTTCTGCTTTATAACAAAGTGAATCAGCTCTACGTATACATAAATCCGCATATCTCCTCCCTCTTGCGTCTCCCTCCCATCCTCCCTATCCCACCCCTCTAGGTGGTCACAAAGCACTGAGCTGATCTCCCTTGCTATGCAGGAGCTTCCCACTGGTTATCTATTTTACATTTGGTAGTGTATATATGTCCATGCCACTCTCTCACTTTGTCCCAGCTTAGCCATCCCCCTCCCTGTGTCCTCAAGTCCATTCTCTATGTCTGCGTCTTTATTCCTGTCCTGCCCCTAGGTTCATCAGAACCACTTTTTTTTTAGATTCCATTCATATGTGTTAGCATAAAGTATTTGTTTTTCTCTTTCTGACTTACTTCACTCTGTATGACAGACTCTAGGTCCATCCAATTCACTACAGATAACTCAATTTCATTTCTTTTTATGGCTGAGTAATATTCCATTGTATATATGTGCCACATCTTCTTTATCCATTCATCTGTGGATGGGCACTTGGGTTGCTTCCATGTCCTGGCTATTGTAAATAGTGCTGCAATGAACATTGTGGTACATGACTCTTTTTGAATTATGGTTTTCTCAGAGTATATGCCCAGTAGTGGGATTGCTGGGTCATATGGTAGTTCTATTTTTAGTTTTTTAAGGAATCTCCATACTGTTCTCCATAGTGGCTCTATCAATTTACATTCCCACCAACAATGCAAGAGGGTTCCTTTTTCTCCACACCCTCTCCAGCATTTATTGTTTGTAGATTTTTTGATGATGGCCATTCTGACTGCTGTGAGGTGATACCTCATTGTAGTTTTGATTTGCGTTTCTCTAATAATTAGTGATGTTGAGCATGCTTTCATATGTTTGTTGGCAATCTGTATATCTTCTATGGAGAAATGTCTATTTAGGTCTTCTGCCCATTTTTGGATTGGGTTGTTTACTTTTTGATATTGAGCTGCATGAGCTGCTTGTATATTTTGGAGATTAATCCTTTGTCACTTGCTTCTTTTGCAACTATTTTCTCGCATTCTGAGGGTTGTCTTTTCATCTTGTTTATGGTTTCCTTTGCTGTGCAAAAGCTTTGAAGTTTCATTAGGTCCCATTTGTTTATTTTTGTTTTTATTTCCATTTCTCTAGGAGGTGGGTCAAAAAGGATCTTGCTGTGATTTATGGCAAAGAGTGTTCTGCCTATGTTTTCCTCTAAGAGTTTTATAGTGTCTGGCCTTACATTTAGGTCTTTAATCCATTTTGAGTTTATTTTTGTGTATGGTGTTAGAAAGTGTTGTAATTTCATTCTTTTACATGTACCTGTCCAGTTTCCCCAGCACCATTTATTGAAGACGCTGTCTTTTTTCTCCACTGTATATCCTTGCCTCCTTTATCAAAGATAAGGTGACCATATGAGCATGGGTTTATCTCTGGGCTTTCTATCCTGTTCCATTGATCTATATTTCTGTTTTTGTGCCAGTACCATACTGTCTTGATTACTGTAGCTTTGTAGTATAGTCTGAAGTCAGGGCATCTGATTCCTCCAGCTCCGTTTTTCTTTCTCAAGATTGCTTTGGCTATTCAGGGGCTTTTGTGTTTCCATACAGATTGTGAAATTTTTTGTTCTAGTTCTGTGAAAAATGTCATTGGTAGTTTGATAGGGATTGCACTGAATCTGTAGATTGCTTTGGGTAGTAGAGTCATTTTCACAATGCTGATTCTTCCAATCGAAGAACATGGTATATCTCTCCATCTGTTTGTATCATCTTTAATTTCTTTCATCAGTGTCTTATAGTTTTCTGCATACAGGTCTTTTGTCTCCTTAGGTAGGTTTATTCCTAGGTATTTTATTCTTTTTGTTGCAATGGAAAATGTGAGTGTTTCCTTAATTTCTCTTTCAGATTTTTCATCATTAGTGCATAGGAATGCAAGAGATTTCTGTGCATTAATTTTGTATCCTGCTACTTTACCAAATTCACTGATTAGCTCTAGTAGTTTTCTGGTAGCATCTTTAGGATTCTCTATGTATAGTATCATGTCACCTGCAAACAGCAACAGTTTTACTTCTTCTTTTCTGATTTGGATTCCTTTTATTTCTTTTTCTTCTCTGATTGCTGTGGCTAAAACTTCCAAAACTATGTTGAATAATAGTGGTGAGAATGGGCAACCTTGTCTTTTTCCTGATCTTAGAGGAATTGGTTTCAATTTTTCACCATTGAGAATGATGTTGCCTGTGGGTTTGTCATATATGGCCTTTATTATGTTGAGGTAGGTTCCCTATATGCCTCCTTTCTGGAGAGTTTTTATGATAAATGTGTGTTGAATTTTGTCAAAAGCTTTTTCTGCATCTACTGAGATCATCACATGGTTTTTCTCCTTCAGTTGGTTAATATGGTGTATCACATTGATTGATTTGCATATATTAAAGAATCCTTGCATTCCTGGGATAAACCCCACTTGATCATGGTGTATGATCCTTTTAAAGTGCTGTGGGATTCTGTTTGCTAGTATTTTGTTGAGGATTTTTGCATCTATGTTCATCAGTGATATTGGCCTATAGTTTTCTTTTTTTGTGACATCTTTGTCTGGTTTTGGTATCAGGGTGATGGTGGTCTTGTAGAATGAGTTTGGGAGTGTTCCTCCCTCTGCTATATTTTGGAAGAGTTTGAGAGGATGGGTGTTAGCTCTGCTCTAAATGTTTGATAGAATTCACCTGTGAAGCCATCTGGTCTTAGGCTTTTGTTTCTTGGAAGATTTTTAATCACAGTTTCAATTTCAGTGCTTGTGACTGGTCTGTTTATATTTTCTATTTCTTCCTGTTCAGTCTTGGAAGGTTGTGCTTTTCTAAGAATTTGTCCATTTCTTCCAGGTTGTCCATTTTATTGGCATATAGTTGCTTACAGTAATCTCTCCAGATCTTTTGTATTTCTGCAGTGGCAGGTGTTACTTCTCCTTTGTCATTTCTAATTCTGTTGATTTGAGTCTTCTCCCTTTTTTTCTTGATGAGTCTGGCTAATGGTTTATCAATTTTGTTTATCTTCTCAAAGAACCAGCTTTTAGTTTTACTGATCTTTGCTATTGTTTCTTTCATTTCTTTTTCATTTATTTGTGATCTGATCTTTATGATTTCTTTCTTTCTGCTAACTGAGGGGGTTTTGTTCTTCTTCTTCTTCTTTCACTAATTGCTTTAGGTGTAAGGTTAGGTTATTTATTTGAGATTTTTCTTGCTTCTTGAGGTAGGATTGTATTCCTATAAACTTCCCTCTTAGAAGTGCTTTTGTTGCATCCCATAGGTTTTTGGTCATTGTGTTTTCAATGTCATTTGTTTCTAGGTATTTTTTGATTTCCTCTTTGATTTCGTCAGTGATCTCTTGGTTATTTAGTAGTGTATTGTTTAGCCTCTATGTATTTGTATTTTTTACATTTTTTTTGTCCTGTAAGTGATACCTAGTCTCATAGCGTTGTGGTCGGAAAAGATACTTGATACAATTTCAATTTCTTAAGTTTACCAAGGCTTCAATTGTGACCCAAGATATGGTCTATCCTGGAGAATGTTCCAAGAGCACTTGAGAAGAAAGTGTATTGTGTTGTTTTTGGATGGAATGTCCCTATAAATATCAATTAAGTCCATCTTGTCTAATGTGTCATTTAAAGCTTATATTTCCTTACTTACTTTCATTTTGGATGATCTGTCCATTGGTAAAAGTGGGGTGTTAAAGTCCCCTACTATTATTGTGTTACTGTTGATTTCCCCTTTTATGGCTGTTAGCATTTGCCTTATGTATTGAGGTGCTCCTATGTTGGGTGCATAAATATTTACAATTGATATATCTCCTTCTTGGATTGATCCCTTGATCATTATTTAGTGTCCTTCTTTGTCTCTTGTAATAGTCTTTATTTTAAAGTCTATTTTGTCTGATATGAGAATTGCTACTCCAGCTTTCTTCTGATTTCCATTTGCATGGAATATCTTTTTCCATCCCCTCACTTTCAGTCTGTATGTGTCTCTAGGTCTGAAGTGGGTCTCTTGTAGACAGCCTATGTATGGGTCTTGTTTTTGTATCCATTCAGCCAATCTATGTATTTTGGTTGGAGCATTTAATCCATTTACATTTAAGGTAGTTATCGATACGTATGTTCCTATTACCATTTTCTTAATTGTTTTGGGTTTGTTATTGTAGGTCTTTTCCTTCTCTTGTATTTCCTGCCTAGAGAAGTTCCTTTAGCATTTGCTATAAAGCTGGTTTGGTGGTGTTGAATTCTCTTAACTTTTGCTTGTCTGTAAAGGTTTTAATTTCTCTGTCAAATCTGAATGAGATCCTTGCTGGGTAGAGTAATCTTGGTTGTAGGTTTTTCCCTTTCATCATTTTAAATATGTCCTGTCACTCCCTTCTGGCTTGCAGAGTTTCTGCTGAAAGATCAGCTGTTAACCTTATGGGGGTTCCCTTGTATGTTATTTGTTGCTTTTCCCTTGCTGCTTTTAATATTTTTTCTTTGTATTTAATTTTGATAGTTTGATTAATATGTGTCTTGGCATGTTTCTCCTTGGATTTATCCTGTATAGGACTCTCTGCACTTCCTGGACTTGATTGACTATTTCCTTTCCCACGTTAGGGAAGTTTTCAACTATAATCTCTTCAAATATTTTCTCAGACCCTTCCTTTTTCTCTTCTTCTGCGACCCTTATAATTCGAATGTTGGTACATTTAATGTTGTTCCAGAGGTCTCTGAGACTGTCCTCAAGTCTTTTCATTCTTTATTCTTTATTCTGCTCTGCAGTAGTTATTTCCACTCTTTTGTCTTCCAGGTCACTTATCCGTTCTTCTGCCATTGATTCTTTCTAGAGTATTTTTAATTTCATTTATTGTGTTGTTCACCATTGTTCGTTTGCTCTTTAGTTCTCCTAGGTCCTTGTTAAACATTTCTTGTATTTTCTCCATTCTATTTCCAAGATTTTGGATCATCTTTACTATCATTACTCTGAATTCTTTTTCAGGTAGACTGCCTATTATTTCCTCTTCATTTGTTAGGTCTGGTGGGTTTTTGCCTTGCTGCTTCATCTGCTGCATATTTCTTTGTCTTCTCATTTTGTTTAACTTACTTTGTTTGGGGTCTCCTTTTCACAGGCTGCAGATTCGTAGTTCCCATTGTTTTTGGTGTCTGACCCCAGTGGGTGAGGTTGGTTCAGTGGCTTGTGTAGGCTTCCTGGTGGAGGGAACTGGTGCCTGTGTTCTGGTGGGTGGGGCTGGATCTTGTCTTTCTGATGGACAGTGCCACATCTGGTGGTGTGTTTTGGGGTGTCTGTGAACTTAGTATGATTTTAGGCAGCCTCTTTGCTAATGGGTGGGGTTGTGTTCCTGTCTTGCTAGTTGTTTGGCATAGGGCATCCAGCACTGGAGCTTGCTGGCCACTGGTTGGAGCTGGGTGTTAGTGTTGAGACAGAGCTCTCTGGGAGAGCCCTCACCGACTGATATTATGTGGGGCGAGGAGGTCTCTGGTGGTCCAATGTCCTGAACTCAGCTCTCCCACCTCAGAGGCTCAGGCCTGACACCCAGCTGGAGCACCAAGACCCTATCAGCCACATGGCCAGGTATGTGGGGATTTTCTTGCCTTCTGGGAAGTCTGAGGTCTTCTGCCAATGTTCAGTAGCTGTTCTGTTAGGAGCTGTTCCACATGTAGATGTATTTTTGATGTATTTGTGTGTAGGAAGGTGATCTCTACGTCTTACTCCTCCGCCATCTTGAAGGTCCCCCTGCAATAGGAGACTCCACTGAAGATGCCAACCTCCGCAAGAGCTAGAGGTGCAGAGGCATTTTTTTCAGAGGGTTTGCAGCTTGCATTTTTTTTTTTCTTTTCCTTTGTGCTTTGTCTAGTTTCACTTGTTCACAAGGTGCTTCATGCAGAGGTCTCACACCCAGCACTTCAGATCAGAGTGCCTAGTAAGAAATGGCTGCGCTGACACCTCCAAAAGCCAAATTTTTAAAAATCTCCTTTCCCCAGCTCAGTGTGAAGGAAGGTCTTCTCCAGGCACGTGCCACCAAGAAGGCAGGGCTCCCTTTCCACCTTGCTCCCCATCCAGGGATATGGTTTCACCCAGGGAGGGGCTGGCCACCAGCACTTCTCATCTCCAGCCCACAGTTCTGTCTTCCAGAAGCACTATTCCAGGCAGGCTTGGACAAGAGAACCTGTCTTCTTTCCTCAACTCAACTCCCATTCACAGAGAGGAAGCTCTAGTCCAGGGGCAGTAGGTGGAGAATCTAGAACCAAGGTTTTTATCTGATCCTGAAGTCTCTAAATATCAAACAAATGTGTAAAGAGCAGACAAAAAATTTTTTAAATAAAATAAAAGTATTTACAAAGGAGGATGCTTCATACTGATATTCAGGAAAAGAAAACTTCCCCCCATACAATATTGATTCCCATGCAAGGAAGAACAATGTCCATGCTCTCCTACTTGGCTTTCAACATTCCAATAGTCTTTCCTAAAAATCACAATCTTGTGTTGCAGGATAATACTCAAAACGGAAATACTTTGTTCTTATCAGCCTGTAAAGAATGAATAGACCCTTTTTTACCTTGCAGCATAATCTAAGAAGTTAAAAGCTCCTTGCTGCTACTTTTATCTCATACCAAAAACTCCCTTTCAGGAAGGTCTGGTATTACCATCCTGGTTTATAAGTAGAGAAACTGAAGCACAGGCATTACTATCTCATGAGTAATGGTAACTGTCCAGTCCTCCTTACAAACAAAACCACACTTCAACATTTATTCTGTGCTGCTCAAAGAGGTACGGACAGGCCAGCTCTTCACTGGATCTAGGTTCACCTACACAACTCCTGTGTAGTTTTTATTAAAAGGCGTATAAAATTCTAACCTGGGTATCTTCACAGAGATGGCAGGTGTCATGTAGGTGGTTTTGTTCTCAGAAGCAAAACCAATATATTTTCTGGTGATCATGAATTTATATTCATTTCTATCTCAGAAAGAGTAGAGGAGTTACTTAAAATTATATGGCCAAAGGGACACGGTCCAAAGAATAAAGTATACAAGAGATAATAAATAATGACCTGTGATATATTATGGAAGAGGTAAAAGAAGAGCTTACACTGCACACACACATGCAAACACAGACACCCAAGGGAAGAGTTCGAGCCAGAAGTGAATGGTTAGGGAAGCATGATGGGGTGTAAAAAGAATGTCATTTAGAGTCAGATCTGGGTTTAAAGCTGCCTCTTACCCAAGCTCTAAGCCTCAGGTTCATTTGTTTATAAAATGGAAATAACCATAATCACATCATAAAACTGTCATTGAACAGTAAATAAGATATAACAAAGATGAATACTTAGCGCAGTGCCTGTACACAGAAGACAACGGACATCAGCTACCTTCTCCTTCCCCTCCCCTGCATGTTTCTAAATGATTTTTTTTTAATTTTACTGACTTAAGTGGGAATTCTTACAGTGGTTAAAAAAAACCAGTTCCTACACATTACATAGTCATCGGCACATATGTATCTGTTGCAGCACCATAATTTGCAAAGGAAAAGGAAGTAGTAATTTTAAGAGAAAAGTACCAGCTCACTTGCACTGCCTTCTAAAACCTTCAGCTTTACAATCTACCGAGACTGTTTGCTCTAGGGGAGCAGAATCTGAAATAAAGGAATAATTCTCATGAGAAAAATGGTTCCCCAAAAAAGAAAGAGAAGGTAATGAGGGGAAATCGAGGGGTATATAAAGGAGTTTATTTTACTTAACAAAGTAAAAGTCGAGCAAAATGAATAATCTGCCTCCAGAAATGGTTATTTAAAGGTTTTCTGTAAAGGGCTCTGGTTCCTAAAAAGACAGGAGTCATTGCATATGCCCACCCACTCCTCATTTATTTTTAAACCCTAGCTTATATGTTCCTTAGCAACAGAAGGAGCAGATGAGACCCCCCCACACACACGCACACGCACACCATCTCCCCCAGCCCCCTTCTTCTCTCCTGTCAAGTGTCATTCCGCAAATACCCATGTTCTTCAAAAGATTTTTTTGACCACCTGCAGATCTCTTCTTCCCCACCTCAAATGATCCCCCTTACACAGCAGCCATACTTCACATCCTAACTCAACCCCTTCACTTAGATTCCGTTCTGTAATGTCTTCCTGACCCCTCTCCATCAACTTCCACCAGTCGCCGTCCTCAGGTGTCCCCCAGAAGTGAGGGGATGTGGTCCTCGCTGAGAAGCCAACGCCCAGCTCCAGCCAAAGCTGCTCTTTTCTTACAGACCATTCATTAACCCACCAGCGAAATGGCCAGGCCCAACTACATCTGAGTCCAACATAAATGGCTGCCCTGGTGAATGGGTAGGCCATTCACCATGACTCTAAAAAAATCATCATCATCATCATCAAAATGGAGACACTCTCCAGGGTACCCAGGACAAACACGTGCCAGATGAAATACCTACCTTCTGCTGTCTTTCCTCTGACTTTGGGACTGCCTGGCCTTGTTTGGCTGGGCATGGCTTATGAATTCAAAGATCAATAGTTCAGCCTTTGGGAAAAAAGGGCAGAGCAGCAGTCCTCAGATATGAGTGTGCTTATGCATTGCCTGAGGAGCTTGCTAAAAACTCCCACCCACAGAGAGCTTGATTTTGTAAGTGTGGGGTGGTGGGCATTTTTAACCAGCCACCTGAGGCGATGCTGTGGCAGGAGCCTTCCTGAACTGGGGACTGTAAAGCTTTATTTGAAAGGAAATGATGTCCACAAAGTGGGATCCATCTCTGTGGATTGTAAGGCAGATACGGTGTTATCCTTTTGCTAGAAAAACACCGTGTCTGGGTCGATGTCTATGTTTGCGTGTGCACACCCTTACACATGCATGTGTGAGCATGCAACCCAGAAGGCCATGGCCTCACAGAGTACTCATTTCCAAGAGAGAGGCTCAGGGAACGACCCCTGCCAAGAAGCAAGCTGAGATGATTTCCCTTGCAAACTCTGGCTTTGTAGCCCTACCCAGTGAAGAGTCACGATGATGAATACCAACGACACAGGAACGATTCTGGGCCCAGGAGCCCAGACCCACAATGTGCTCTGCATTATCAACCGTCCCCTCCAACTCGCAGCTCCTAAATTAGGCTGAATGTAGCCCCTGGTCCCCTAAGGGCCAGACAGGCCACCATAGCTAAGAAGTAGAACTGCCTGTGTCCTAGCATACCTCCCTAGAGCTACCTCACTCTCCACCACGTGTCTATTTTTAGAAACCAGAAATATAAAGAGAAAGATCCATTTTGTCCTGATCTACATGAGTAACTAAAAGAGCAAGTCAGGTGGGAAACTCCCTCAATGCACAGTGAACAAACTGCACGTGGGGGATGAGGGAGTAACACCTCCCCAGGAAGGCCATTTCGGAGTCGTCAGGAGCCAACACTGAGACACAGAGCACATGCCCTAGTGACCGGGGCCTGCAGTCCAGGCAATGCCAGTGGGGATCCCGGTGATTCACACACATGCTCCCAGAAATACAACACACACCCTCACAAACCCACGCACCTCTGTCATCTGCTTTTGCTTACATAACACCACATGGTGTGACAGGCTTAAAACTTTATAAGCATTTCTGGAAAGGACTGCTAACTTAAAATGAGGAGGGTCACAAGGATGCTTTTACTGACCCCTTTTCAAGAAATACTCCAAAGCCAAGGAAGTGCACATCTTTGTAATTCTATGCTTGTTTATCACCTCAACTTTTAAAATTAACAAGCAGTAAGGGTCTCCAAAACTCTCCAAATCTATCAATATCTTTATTCTTGCCTGAAGGTGGGGGGCAGGGGGGAGGAGAGAACCTACTGGATCCTCATTTCTCATTCGTGAATCCTGACACAATTGGGGGTAGTCTTTTGGCATCATTCGGAGGCCATTTATCCCACACTGTCCTTGTCTTGTAAATACACCCATCCTAGGGGCAAGCATGGCCCCATTCTCTCCCCCACCCCTTGCTTGCCAGCAGGCTTCCCAAGTCGTCCTTCTGAGCACACCCAGGAGAGAGGGAGAGACCACGTGTACGTGTGACCCTCCGGAACCAGTTGTGTATCTACAGACACAGATTCACAACGACTCTTCCTTAATGGGATATTTCAATGCAGGTCCAACTTCCATAAGGATTTCTCTTCAGGATAGAACGCTGTTCTTTTCTGCCTGTCCGTGATCTCAAGTATCAAGTTAGTGCCAAAGGTGCACCCAGTAAAATCGGCAAGGTAGGGGGAGTGGTTGAAGATGACCCCGGCGTAGGGACAACTTTGAGGACTTCTCTCAAGAAAACCTGGCATATGTGTGTGTGCACCCCGCTCCCCCCCCCCAACACGCATTTTTACTGTTGTTGTTCTGACCTCAGGGACCCAGTCCTCTCTCCAGTTCCGGGGGAGAAACCTGGCGCACGTAGCTTCCCTCCAGCCCAGAAGGCTGGGATGAGAAGTGAACACATAGCCCAGAACGGGGAGGGAGAAGGAGAGAGAGAGGGAGGGAGGGAGGCAGAGAGAGAGAGAGGGCGCCAGGTGCCCCCAAGTCCGAGGAAGCGCCTTTCGAGGGCGCAGAGCGGGTCTCGCGCCCCGCGGCGGCACCTGCCTCCCGGCTGCCGGGCTCGCGTTCCTACCTGTACGAGACCTGCTTCCGGAAAGTTAAGTTCCGCAGCTTCTCCTCCAGCGCCTCGTCCTTCTCGTTCGGGCCGGCGGCCCCGGGCTCTTCCAGGGCAGCGGCCCCAGCCGCCGCCGCTGCCCCCGCGCCCCTCGGGTCCGCACCGCCCTCGGCGCCCAGGCAGCAGCTCCCGGCGCCGCTTCCGCTGCTGCTGCTGCCGCCCGTTGCCCCCTTTTCCTCTGCCGCCGAGGAGCTGGGGTTCATGGCGACCGCTCCGGCGGCCGCGGAGGGAGCCGAGGCGGCGCCGCTGCAGAAGCCGGACAGACGAACAGCGCTGACGGCGGCCGCCACCGCCGGAGGGCGAACAGGTCTGCGCGCCGCTCGCAGAGGCGGCAAATGGCAGCCCCTTCCCGCAGCATCCATCCGCGGCGGCCCCGCACCGGGGCATTGTGGGAAACTCCGTGCCTCCACTCCCCCTCCCCGACCAATCAGAGGCCACCTCCCTCCGCCTCCCCCTCCCTCCCCGCTGCAAACCTGCGCCCTCCCGCCCCCCTGGCCTTTTCCTAAATCGGGGGCACCGGCCAGGGCCGAACCGGAACTCTGCCCTGAGGTGTCGGGTCGCCGGAGAGGTGGACAGAGGGCAGGGGATGAGGAGGCGCCGGGCTGGGGGCGCGGACACTGGCAGCAAGAGAGGAGAGCTCCGGAGGGAAATTCGGAGGACAGCGTGCCGCACCCCGGTTAAGACACGAGGAAGCGGACACCGGGAAGGGAGAGGTGCCCTGCCCAGGCAGCCGGCCCGGGAGCGGTAGCGCCCACCTTGGTGCCCGTCCCCTGATGCCTGATGTCCGGGGCGGCATTCTCCCCACCGCCGCTGCCCGACCGTGCAGAGCCGGAGCCTGGCAGAAGCCTCCCGACCGTGGGAAACCTCGGGGGGAATGCAGCGGGCGCGTGGTCGGTGCGAACCTGGGAGAGAATTCGTAAATTAAACAGGGTAAATTAAGGCATGAGGAGGAGGTCCAGTTTACGATGCAGGCGAAGCGCCTACCTCCTCTCTCGGGGCGAGGGCTGGGACCCTTTCATCCCTGAATCCCCCAGCCCAGAGCCTTCCTTACACACATAGAAAGATCTTCCTAAACAGCTGTTCATAGATTGAATCGGATCACAGGCCCCTCAGCGAAGCAGAAAGACTGAGAGAATCCAGGAGGCAAAGTGAGGACGTGAGCGCTGGGCGCTGCCGCGGCAGAGCGGAAAGGAAAGTAAGGGCCCGCTCGAGGAGGGGCTTCCAACCTCTGCGGACCCCACTGCCGACACAAAGCCAAGCTTGCCGTCTCTGCAGATTTAATTGTCCACCGCTCTCTTGTTTTTGTTTCTAAGGTTATTGAAAACTCTATGAGGTTTGAATGATGTGCAACAAAGTGTGTGAGACAGATAGTTTTCCAAATTAGGAATTTTCACGCAAGAATCACTGCTGTCAACAAACACGAGAAAGATTTATACTGAAGGCTAAGTGTAGTAACCAAAATACATACGTATTCAATACATGGACAGGCAATGAGAGAACCAGACCAGGGAAAAATTTCAGGTCGGTGTTGCTGACCCCAAACAAGTTGCTTGATTCTTTTTTCCCCCCTTTATTTTCTCACGACTAGAAAGAATTAGGAGATTGAATAAGATACCTCAGATCTCTCTCAACTCCCTCATTCTGTAATTTGCTGCATGTGTACATTATAATAAGCCAAGGGTCAGGGCATTTCCAGAGTGGAGTGAGGAAAGGTAATAATAATAAAAATAATTTAAAAAACAGCTAGTGGTTATTAAGCCCTGGTTTTTACGTGACAGATGTGCTAAGCACTTCACATGCCTATCTCTGTGCTTTTTACACTACCCCTCAAATGTATGGTCCCCGTTGCTCAGGCTTATGCAACTAGAAATTGGCAGAACCAGATATTACACCCAGGGAGCCTGATTATAGGTCTTTGCTTCCCACCCCCCAACCCCCCACCACCCCCCATGCAGCGTGCTCCATTTTAAGAGGAGAATGGGCATATTAGGTGCTTCAACAGTCATGTTAAATGAGATCTGTGACTACCTAGTGTATCGTAACAACAAGGAAATGTCATCTTACTTGAATTACTAGACAGCTTCCTAACTCCTCCTTCCTGCTAGACAACTCTCCATACGTCCTCCAATCAATTCTCTAGCTCAACCCCCCAGAGACCTCTGATATGTTTTCCTCTACCTAAAAGTATTCCAATTACATCATATTGTCGTTAGGGCAAAGTTCAATTAACCCCTTCACTGATTTTCAAGGCCACATTAGTGGGTGGTGTGCCAGCCCTGCCCACTTCCCCTCCACCCTTTCCTGAGAGTGCCGCTCTGAACTGGACTGTGTACCAGTCCCAGATGCTCTCCGCTCTCTCTGCTCCCATCTTTGCATGCATGGGTCCACTGCCTCCTTTTCTGAGCTCCTCCCATCCCTAATATTAGCCTAGCTAACTACATGGAAACAACCTAAATGTCCATCAACAGACGAATGGATCAAGAAGATGTGGTATATTTATACAACGGAATACTACTCAGCCATAAAAAAGAATGCAATACTGTAACGCCATTCGCAGGAACATGGATGCAACTAGAGATTATCATACGAAGTGAAGTAAGTCAGAAAGAGAAAGACAAATACCACATGATATCACTTATATGTGGAATCTAAAATACAACACAAAAGAACATATCTACAAAACAGAAACAGACTCATAGACATAGAGATCAGACTTGTGGTTGCCAGGGGGAGGGAGATGGGGGAGCGAAGGACTGGGAGTGTGGGATTAGCAGATGCAAGCTATTATATATAGGATGGATAAACAACAAGGTCCTACTGTATAGCGCAGAGAACTATATTCAATATCTTGTGATAAACCATAATGGAAAAAAATATTAAAAAAAGAATGTCTATACATGTATAACTGAGTCACTTTGCTGTACAGCAGAGATTGGTACAACACTGTAAATCAACTATACTTCAATTAAAAAATTAAATTAAAAATTAAAATAAATTCAATTTTAAACTATAATATGATGCCATTTTTTTAGAATAAACAATTTGAAAATAGATGTATTGGCTGAGGAGGCAGGAAAACCAACACTTTCTCAAATTGTTGGTAGAGTTTGGTATAGTCTCTGATGGGAAATTTGGAGCGATCCACCAATATTTGAAATGCCAACCTAATTGACCTAGCAATTATGCTTCTAGGAATCTGTTCTCTGATATCCTTGAAAGTGTACACTAAAAATTTAAGACTAAAAACAATGTAAATGTTTGTTAATATAGGACGAATTACTTAAATTATCATTCACCCAAATAATGGAATTCTCTGCAGTCATTAAGAGGAATAAGGCAAACTGATAAGGTATTGATATAAAACAATCTCAAAAATATAACTAAAAAAAAAAACAGGGTTCAGAGTACTTAGTATGCTACCATTTACAGAAAAAGAGAGGATAGCTACAAATATAATATTTCAGGAAAGATACATAAGAAAACAGTGATAAACAGTCACAGTTGAGTGGCCTTAGCTAGAATCTTGAGTTTTGCCTGATTAAATAAATATATACCAACAGGAGACAGAATGTCTTCCAGGCTAACAGGAAAGCCAGATGGACCAATCAGGTGTGTATTTGCATGTTTAAAGAGTGTATTAACACAGCCACTATGGAGAACAGTATGGAGGTTCCTTAAAAAACTAAAAATAGAACTACCATACGACCCAGCAACCCCACTACTGGGCATATACCTTGAGAAAACCATAATTCAAAAAGAGTCATGTACCACAGTGTTCATTGCAGCTCTATTTACAATAGCCAGGACATGGAAGCAACCTAAGTGTCCATCGACAGATGAATGGATAAAGAAGATGTCGCACATGTTTACAGTGGAATATTACTCAGCCATAAAAAGAAACAAAATTGAGTTATTTGTAGTGAGGTGGATGGACCTAGAATCTGTCATACAGAGTGAAGTAAGTCAGAAAGAGAAAAACAAATACCGTATGCTAACACATATATATGGAGTCTAAAAAAAAAAAGGTTATGAAGAACCTAGGGGCAGGACAGGAATAAAGACGCAGACGTAGAGAATGGACTTGAGGACACGGGGAGGGGGAAGGGTAAGCTGGGACAAAGTGAGAGAGTGGCATGGACTCATATATACTACCAAATGTAAAATAGATAGCTAGTGGGAAGCAGCCGCATAGCACAGAGAGATCAGCTTGGTGCTTTGTGACTACCTAGAGGGGTGGGATAGGGAGGGTGGGAGGGAGATGCAAGAGGGAGTAGATATGGGGATATATGCATATGTATAGCTGATTCACTTTGTTATAAAGCAGAAACTAACACACCATTGTAAAGCAATTATACTCCAATAAAGATGTTAAAAAAAAAAGAGTCTATCAACAAAAATGGGCTGCTACACAAAGGAAAATAAGGTTAAAAAAAAAAAAGATCACTGAACACGCACTGGATTTTAAGACAGAGAGAAAGAAAGAAACTTACATCATAGAAGCACAAATAGTTCCAGCATAAGACAAATGAATTCTTTTTGTGGGGTGGCCTTCTGAGAAGTTACTTAAAATATCAGTTATCCTTTCAGACAATTTATTTTCCTTCTTGTTTTTCAGTGGTCACTAAGCAACCTTGTAATTATTCATTCAACTTCTTAGTTACCTTGACTCTAAAAAGTGGAATCCTTGGGCATAGGTCAAAAGCACTCCAATCACAGGAAAATAAATTGACATTCAGGTTTAAAAACGTATCATGTATGATTTTGAGGAACGTAAGTACATAAACAAGAAAATGAGCTTCTCTGGGTATACTGAAATACGCTGCTTCTCATCTCAGAACTCCCCTGGAAAAAATCTCCATCACTGGACCCAAAGCCCCACTAGTGGGTTCCTTACCTTATCTTTCTATTATTAATTACTGTTCATTCTAACATAGGTATCAGCGCAGTCTTACATACCAAACTTGAGTCTCCCAAATTCTAGGCCTGATCAAAACAGCCTCAAGCATGAAATTTTAAAGAAAGAAAAAAAATTTTTTTTTAGAGTTTAGATTAGCCAGCAAGACAAGTAATAAAGAGAACATCATGTCTAACATTTTTTAAATGTATGTAGTGATTAAGAATTTTCAGGAAATAATACAGAATCTTTTTTTTTTTAGAAAGCAAGTAACACACATAAACCACACAAAACACACATATACCACATACACACACACAAACACATACCATTTAGGGTCTAAGTTATTTAAAGACCAATCTAAGGTTAATAGAGCTTTGGAAAATATTGTCAGTAAAGGAAAAAAGGAAAGGAAGTTTCCAGGTTGGAGCTGACGTGTGTAAGCTTATTCCTGCCTACCACCTTTATACTTTCTACTTTTGCTGCCTGGAATGCTCTGCCTCAAAGATTCCCAAACTCTCTCAGTTTACAGAACACTTAGCATCGCAGTAATTATTTTTCCTGGAACCTCTAGACCAAAAGAAGAACCGAACATTTAGGTTTATTAGGTAGTTAAGTGCTAACGATTTAATAACCATTTATGCCTTAACAACATTCGTTGCTGTTTAAAAAAGTGATACATATAAATTGAAAGGAAAAAAATAATGTTTTATTTCATCCTTAAATAGCCCCAATTACTTACTAATGAGATAGTAATGGGCACAATACAACTTCTCAAACCTTGGAATCATAATAGGTACCACTTTGCTTTTTATCAGAGCAACCACTGAACCCCCAGCTCTGCCAAGATAATAATGTCACTGAAAAAAATGTAATATGATCCAGTGTGGAAACTGTCAACTACCTATAGCAGTTTGCATGGTGTCTAACATTGGTTGAGTATCACTGTTTGCCCTGAAAATTTTAAATATCCTTCAATGCCCCTGTGAATTCACGGCAGAGACCTGAGCTCCTCCATGGAGTTCAGAAACCTTGGCTCTACCCCAATATTTTTACATGATGTTTGTTTTTGCATGGGTTCCCTAGAAAACACATTCTTAGGCAAAGTTTACAAGCCAAGGCTTTATGGAGAATTGTAGTCCCAGGACGTTATGAAGGGAAAAGAGAAGTAAGGCAGGAAAAGAGGGAAAATAAATTCAAGGTGGTGAGTATGAGATGGCTGCATCCTCACAAATAAACATACCTGGTTGCTTGGTCACCAGAACTTCGTCCAGACAGAACTTACATCATCACTGTATCTGGGAACATTCTGTCTGCAGGAAGAAGGGGAATTTCTCTGCCAGTTTCTTCCTGTCTCCTGACTCCTGTTTCTCATTGGTTGAAGTTTGTCCCTTAGGGAATTGACTCACTCTCCCTTCCAGGTTATGTTCCTGGGGAACCCAGCATCCTGCCACACAGCCGGACTTCTTAGTCCTTTCTGGAAGTGATGGGAGGAAACTCTAAAAATAGAGACCCGTTGAGCCTGAGCATCAAGTTGTTGAGCTTCCTGCCACTCCCTGAGTCCAGCCCTTCTTGGGGGAGGCTGAGACAGCTGGCAGAGGTAGGATATGAGGCAACGTCAATGTCAATGGTGGAGGCTCTCCATTAAGCAGAAAAGAAACAATAGGTTGGGGGGACAGGAGGGGCCAATCATTCTGGAGACAGACATAAACTGGGTCCTGGACACTCTGCTTCTTCTCATCATTCAGGTCTTACCTCTCATGTCACATTTTCAAAGAAGCCTCCCTGACACTCCCTAAAATGCCCTTAGCCATAGCTGACACAAAACTGTGTGTTTTTTTCTTAAATTCATAGCACTTCCCACTGTCTAAATTGTACTGTCTATTTACTTCTTTGTTTTCTCCTCTTATTAGAACATGAGCTCTATCTTAGCTAATGTCTTCAACAAAACTACGAGACATACAGTAGGTACATTAAAAATGTTTATTGAATGAATGAATAAATGTTATCTAACATTCATGGGTCTAGAAAGAAAATCAGAGAGCCAGTCAGGAAGGTGCTGGGATTGTAAATTTACTAGGCAATAAGGAAAGGAGAGATCTGTACGAGGACTGTGTGTTAAAAAACCCAAGATTCTCAGGCTTACACCATTGCATACAAAATATGAAGCTGCCATACAAAATATGGATACCTGTTGAAATAGAATGGAGAACAATCTTTTAGGTTCTATTGATAGGAATTAATAGGAACTTATTAGCATGGGCAGTCTCTAAGCTAGATTTAAATTAAAATAGAGCTATTCTTTCTCCAGGATGAAAGGGGTCTTAAACTCATCCAATCCAGCCTTCCATCCATGCACAGTACTCCCACAGCATCCCTTCACATGATCCTTTTCAGCCTTGAACAACTGAAGTTATGGGGAGTCACTACTTTCTAAGACAACTCAGTCATTTTCAGCAGGGTATGTCATTTTCAACAGGGTATGTCATAAATTTCTTCTCAGTTTTCGTTATTATTCCTTACTCTGTTTGTGCACCCAGAAGAAATAACATAATTTACAATGTTCTTGTACTTGAGCAGCTGGTTTGGGGGCCAAATTGAAGGAATTAACATTTATTTTCATTAAATTTCCCCTTGCTGTGTTCTGACCATCATTCACCCATCCAAGAGTCTTGGGGATCTGAAGTATGTCATTCATTGCATTCACAATCCCTCCTGATTCTCTATCAAGAGCAGATCTGATCTGCAATATACTGTGAAGTTGCCGATAAACTTCCTGAAAAGGATAAGGTCAGAACCAGAATGAATGGTGCATCCCTAGAAACCTCGATCCAGGCTGATAGTCATTGGTTTTACAGGCAACCACTAAACAGTGATATATACTGTTCTAGGTGCTAGCAATTCATCAGGGAAAAACTAAAGACCCCTCTCTTTCTGCTCTTTTGGTGCTAAACATTCTAGTGGTCTATTAATCACTAACTTCTGTGAATAGTTATTAAAATCCAAATTAAAACATTGAGCTGAACTTTTATCTGCATTCTCTCTTTGTGGACAAATTTCAATTGAGGGACTATGTGCAGTACTCTATTTCTATTACATTTCCCCAAAGTATCAGACAAGAAACCCTATCAAAGAAAATGAGGCTAATCTAATGTGACTTTTTAATTAACCCATCCTAATTTCCAAAAATCATAGCCTTCCTTTTTCAACATATTACGAACACTTCTTCAGCCTCTCCTATAGAAACAGTATGCTAATGCTGAGGATTCAAAGATGGATACAATTCAGTAAATTTCCTGAAAGAGTTTACTATTTAATTGTAATAAATGAAAACCATTTCCTTTCTTTTTTACTGAAAGTGATGAAAGCCATGTGGCAGACCCCAAAGCCTTTTTATTCAAAAGTCATTCATGTCCCCTTTCTCCCTCATCTTCCTAGACTACAGAGATATACAAATAAAATACTCCTTCCCAAACTGCCCTGCAGTGAAGTGTGACTATGTGACCTGGTTCTGAACAATGAGATTGAAGCCAAAATAACCAGATGAGGCTTCTGGGAGAATGTTTTACTAGTACAGAAAGATAATTTGCCCTTTCAGTCCTTTGCCCATCTTCCTTCTTCAATTCAGTGCCTAGATGTGTAATAGCCATTTTACAACCATGAAGATGCAAATCATTTACTGAGAATGGAAAAGTCAGTTGTAATGCGCATTGGTCCCTAATGACTTCCTTGAGGAGTTGCTAGCCCAAGACAGTTCATCTATCACTAGACTTTTTATTATAAAAGAAAATTAAACTCCGATCTGTATAAGCCACTGTTGACTGGATTTTTTATTTGCTTGCAGCTAAATGCATTTCTAACTTTTAGTTGGCACAAATGAATTCAGGAAAAAAATCAATATATTGGTTGAAATAGTCATAATAACCTAAATCAAATGGGGTAGTTCAGTTAGAGTCCCCTCCCCAATTGTATTTTGTGAATAATTTTCAAAGTTAACTATGAAGTTAATAATATTACTCTTTAATCAAATCATTTCAATTCTAAAATGTATCTTAAGTAAAAATCCCAAGTAAGAAGAAGTAAGGAAAGGAAAATATTTGTTGTAGAATGATTTATAATGATGAGGAAGTGATCTAACAGATAAACAATAGGAAAATAAGTAAAATTTTCAATGTCCATTGAAGGACTATTATGCAGATCCCCCAAATAATAGTTATGGATCCATGCAAGTTTGTCATACAAATTGCTGATGATGTACTAAATGAAAACACTGTGATATGAAGTTGAATATCATCATTATTGAAACTATATAAAATATGGGTATATAAGGCAGAAAAGGAATGCACAAGTAGAAAAATAATTGGTTTTGAGATGACTCAATTATTTCAAAATTATTTATACTGTTATAATTTTATACTTATAATTGTAAGACATTTTAGATGATAAATATTATTTTATTAAATACCATGTTCTTTCAAAAATATCTTTTTGTATCCCTACCAGGGACAGAGGTATCATAAACTTTTGGTTTAGCATCAGTGTAAATTTAAATAGATATTTAATTTAAATAAATGTCATAAAACATTTTAACTCAGAAAACAGATGAATTTTTGTAATATTGGGAAAGCTCATTAAGATTAGAATGGTTACTCTCAAGAATGAACATGAAATGTACAGTCAAATGACTTAAACAAATTTGATTTTGTTTTCATTTCCCTTGCATGTCATGGACAACAAAATTATCTTAATGATTAAGATTGTCTTTTAGGAGATTATCTGTCCCCACCTTTCATTTCAGAAATGAAGAAACACCTAGAGAAGTTAAGTGACTCACCAAAGTTCACATAGCTAGTCAGTGGAGAACAAGTATAGTGTTCAGGTCTTCTTTAATGTTATTCATTCCCCACAATAAACATTTATTCATTAAATAAGCATCTATTAAGTAGTCATTCTGTACTGCTATACTGGACACTGTGCTAGGTACTGTTTTCAAAGATAAGTTGGGGATAATACACTACTCTGTGAGGATCAGAGTCTTGTGGGGTGAACAACAGGATAATAATTATAAGCGATATTGATATAAGTGCTTTACGTTCTACTAGATTCCAAATGTCTTGGAGTATGATCTTGGAGGACCTAACAGATGATGTCTGAGGAGCCCAGGGAAGAAGAGACTTTTGCCTTACTTCCGAAGATTTGAGTGGAATTTCACCATCCAGAAATAGTACATTGCAAAAGTGCAGAATAATAAAAAGAACCAGGTGTGCTGAAAAATGCCAAATACTTTGATATGGCATAGACTTGGAATGGAGGAGCAAGGGAGAAGTGGAGGTAGATGAGGCTGGGGGGTAAGTTACAGACACTTTGAGAAATCCTTCTATTCTCTGAGGATTTTGAACTTTGTGGAATAAGCAAATAAAAAGTGCAGATTATTCCTAGGTAGGAAAGATAGTATAATTAGATTTGTTTTAGAAATCTATAGAGGTGTGAAGGACAAAACTGAACAGGAAGAGGCAGAAAGACAAGTTATGAGGTTATCGAAATAGTTTGTGCAAGAAGTACTAAAGGCTTGAACTAAGGCAGTGGCAGTGGTCTAGAAAGAGGAATAAATATCTGAGAGATATTACTGAGATAGAACCAAAAGTATTTAACAAATTAATTATAGATATTGAGGGAAATGGTAGAATCAAAGTTGAAACAAACAAATAGTTCTAGAAATTTTAGGCAAATTCTCATAACAGAAAGAACCTAATGGAATTTAACATGGTCTTATCTATATGTCATAAATAATTGCTCAAAACTTCCATATCTAGTATATCAAATTCCTGCTAATCAAACACAAGTTATGCAAGGGAGAGGTTAAATCAAGAATACTTGTTATATTTACCAAGACTGAATTATGAAGAAATAGAAAATCTGAACAGACCAGACCTATAACTAGTAATGAGATGCATTGGTAATCAAAATACTCTCAGCAAAGAAAAGCCCAGGACCAGAGGGCTTCATTGGTGAATTCTATCAAACATTTAAAGAAGAATTAATACCAATTCTCCTCAAATACTTCCAAAAAATTGAAGAGGAGGGTACACTTCCAAATTCATTCTATAGTGCCAGCATTACCCTGAGTCAAAGTCAGACAAAGATACTATAAGAAAGTTATATGCCAATATCCCTGATGAATATTGATGCAAAAATCCTCAACAAAATACTAGGAAACAGAATTCAGCAACACATTAAAAGAATTATACTCCATGACCAAGTGGGATTTATTCCTGGAATGTAAGGATGGTTCAGCATATGAAAATCACTGTAATACATCACATTAACAGTATGAAGGGGGGAAAATCTGATTACCTCAATTGGCATAGAAAAGGTATCTTATAAAATTGAACACCTTTTGATGATTTTAAAAAAACACTCAAGAAACTAGAGACAGAAGGAAACCTCAACATGACAAAGCTCACATATTAAAACAAACAAACAAACAAACAAACAAACAAAAAACCAGAGCTAACATAATACTCAATGGCAAAAGACTGAAAGCTTTTTCTTTACAATCAGGAAAAAGACAAGGATGCCTGCTTTTGCCACTTGTATTCCACATAGTACTGGAAGTTCTAGCCAGAGCAGTTAGGCAAGAAAAAGAAGTAAAAGGTGTGTCCAAATTGAAAAGGAAGAAGTAAAATTATCTCTGTTTGCATACAACATGATCTTATGTGTAGAAAATCCAGAAGATTCCACATACAAAAAAAAATTGTTAGAATTAATCAATCAATTCAGCAAAGTTTCAGGATAAAAATTCAACATGCAAAAATCAGTTGCATTTCTACACACCAGCAATGAACAATCAGAAAATAAAAGTAAGAAAACAATTTTATTTACAATAGCATCAAAAAGCATAAAATACTTAGGAATAAATTTAACCAAGGAGGTGAAAGACTTATACACTGAAAGCTACACAATGTTGTTGAAGGAAATTAAAGAAGACACAAATAAATGGAAAGACATCTTGTGTTCACAAATTGGAAGACTTAATATTGTTAAGATGTCAATACTACCGAAAGCAATCTACAGATTTAATGCAATCCCTATCAAAATTCCAGGGACACTTTTTGCAGAAATAGAAAAATTTACCTTAAAATGTACTGTGGAATTTCAAAGAACCCTGACTGGCCAAAACAATTTTGCAAAAGAAAAACAAAGTTGGAGGTCTCACACTTCCTGATTTCAAGTTCATTACAAAGCTATAGTAACCAAAATAGTGTAGCACTGGCATAAAGGCAGACATATAACACAATGGAACAGAAAAAAATGCTCAGAAGTAGACCTTCACATATATGATCAAATGATTTTCAACAAGGGTGCTAATATCATTCAATGGGTAAAGGATAATCTCTTCAACAAAGGTCATTGGAAAGACTGTCTATCCACATGCAAAAGAATGAATTTGAACTTGTTTAGTCAGCCCTAGTTGTTGTAACAAAATATCATAGGCTTGGTGGATTAAATAACAGACATTTATTTCTCACAGTTCTAGAGGCTGGGAAGTCCAAGATCAAGGTATCAGCAAATCGGTTCTTAGTGACAGCCCTCTTCCTGGTTTGTAAACATCCTCCCTCTGCCTGTATTCTTACATGGCAGAGAGAGGGAGCTCTGATGTCTCTTCCTCTTCTCATAAGAACACTAATCTCATCATGGAGGTTCCACCCTCATGACCTCATATAAAACTAATTACCTCCCAAAGGCCCGACCTTCTACATTGGTGGTTAGGGTTTCAATATATGAATTTTGGGAGGACACAAACATTCAATCCATAACACTTACACTTATAGAAAAATTAACTAAAAATGGTTCAAAGACCAAAAAAGTAAGAAAGACCTAAAACTATAAAACTCTTAAAAAGAAACACAGGGGAAAAGTTTCATACCATTGGATTTGGCAAATATGCCCTAGATATGACACCAAAAGTACAGGTAACAAAGTAAAGATAGATAAATTGGACTATATCAAAATTTAAAACTTCTATATATCAAAGGACAGAATCAGCAAAGTGAAAAGGCAACCTATAGAATAAGAGAAAATATTTGCAAATCGTATATCTGATAAGGGGCTAATATCCAGCATATGTAAAGAACTTACACAACTCAACAACAAAACAACAAATAACTTGATTAAAAAATGGGCAAAGGGGGCTTCCCTGGTGGTGCAGTGGTTGAGAATCTGCCTGCCAATGCAGGGGACACGGGTTCGAGCCCTGGTCTGGGAAGATCCCACATGCCGCGGAGCAACTAAGCCCGTGAGCCACAATTACTGAGCCTGCGCGTCTGGAGCCTGTGCTCCGCAACAAGAGAGGCCGCGACAGTGAGAGGCCCGCGCACCGCGATGAAGAGTGGCCCCCGCTTGCCGCAACTGGAGAAAACCCTCACACAGAAACGAAGACCCAACACAGCCATAAATAAATAAATAAATAAATAAATAAAAAATGGGCAAAGGACTTAAATGAACATTTCTCCAAAGATGATATACAAATGGCCAACTAGCATATAAAAAGATGCTCACTATCACTAATCATTAGAGGAATGCAAATCAAAACCACAATGAGATTTCATCTCATATGCATTAGAATGGCTACTATTAAAAAAATTTTTTTAAACCCAGAAAATAACAAGCTGTTGGTAAGAATATGGAAAAATTGGAACCCTTGTCCACTGTTGGTGGGAAAGTGAAATGGTATAGTCACTATGGAAAATACTGCAGCAATTCCTCAAAAAATTAAAAATAAAATTATCATATGACCCAGCAATTCCACTGCTGGGTATATATCCAAAAAGAATTGAAAGCAGGATCTCAAAGAGATACTTACACACCCACATTCGTAGCAGCACTATTCACAATAGCCAAGAGTTGAAAGTAACCCAAGTGGATGAATGGAAAAACAAAATATGGTCTATACATACAATGGAATATTATTCACCCTTAAAAAGGAAGGAAATCCTGATATATGCTACAACATAAATGAACCTTAAGGCCATTATGTTAAATGAAATAAGCCAGTCACTAAAAGACAAATACTGTATGATTCCACTTACTTGAGATACCCAGAATAGTCAAATTCACAGAAACAGAAAATAGAATGGTGGTTGCCAGGGGCTAGGAGGAGGGGGAAATGAGGAGTTATTTGAATGTTAATGAATACAGAGTTTTAGTTTTGCAAGATGAAAAAGTTCTGGAGATTCACTGCACAACAATGTAAATATACTTAACGCTACTGAAACATATAAATGATTAAGATGGTAAATTTTATGTTATTCTTTTTTACCACAATAAAAAAAATTTTTTTAAACTGCTTGTAGAAATCCTCTGAAACAAGGGGTTAAAAACCATGCTTGAGGAAAAAAAATAAATTAAAATAAAAAATTAAAATAAATTTATGCTGAGACCACAATTATTCAATCTGTCTTTGACTTTAAGTCTCAGACCTTGAGCAAGGAAAATAAATTCTCCTAAGAAGATGAGTTCAAATGAGTAGGAGTCAGGTAGGGGCAATTGCAAGGCAAGGGAAGAAATAATTTCTTGATGGAGCTTCTACACTAAGATGCAATCCCTGTACCAGATTTCAGGACGTTGGAGCTTGCTCTTTCCTCTTCATTAATCAAAGATAATGAAGAATTACAGGGTGGAATTACTTGCCAAAGAGTTTTCCATTTTCTGCCTCCCTCCCTCAGCTGATGCTGATTGGGACGAGGAAAGTTCCCTGAGGACAAATGCTCGTGCTCTTAGGACCAGAGTTTGCTTGCAGCAAACTTGAGGATATGGGGAGGGGGAAGGGTAAGCTGGGACAAAGTGAGAGAGTGGCATGGACATATATACACTACCAAACGTAAAATAGATAGCTAGTGGGAAGCAGCCGCATAGCACAGGGAGATCAGCTCTGTGCTTTGTGACCACCTAGAGGGGTGGGATAGGGAGGGTGGGAGGGAGGCGCAAGAGGGAGGAGATATGGGGATGTATGTATATGTATAGCTGATTCACTTTGTTATATAGCAGAAACTAACACACCGCTGTAAAGCAATTATACTCCAATAAAGATGTTAAAAAAAAAAACAGAGTGCTCAGAGGTCTGGCTTTGTTATTACTCACCGTCCCTTTGGTGAGCCGAGTACAGTCAGCAATACCCGTCCAGGCCAATCCACCATTAGGGAGCTGCACGTGAGAACATGGGCATTTCCCCTTTTCTTTCAAGCGAGTCGGGTCTTTAATTGGATTGCGGTAATGTAACCTTCCTTGTCCAACATTGCTATCCAAGGGGTGTGAAAGCAGCTCCTGTTACATTTCTTTGAACTCCTATTTGACTCATAGTTTATACTACTGTTTCTCAGTCTTCCCTCATATACTGAACTCTCTTAAAGGAAAAAAAGATTCTTATAGACTCCCACAGATTCATTTAAATTCTTTCTATTATAATTTTAATGATGTTTCGCAAAACAAGGCAAAAGTCTTTATTAGTTATAAAGACCCCCCCAAATTTCAAATACAGTACAAAAGCACACAACCCAAATATTCAAAAATCACAATATTTATGTGTGATGAATAACACTGTTTTCCTCAAACTGAATCACCACTTTCAACAGGAATACGGTCATGTTTGCTTCAGAGCAGGCTCTTGAGATGGGTGCTTTGTGACTACTCAGCTCTCTGGTCATACTTCTATACTGAAATTACTATTAAGCCTTTGCTCATACAGCCCATTCTGATGCCACTTGGCCTTACTTAGCACAAAGGCATCATATACATAATAATTCCACCTCTATTCTTTACTCATTAGCCCACAGTCACAAAACAGTGCTACTTGGTGATCGGTGTAAATGGGGCTCTCCTGAAATTACAGGTCATTTAGTAATGAGAGGTAATCCAAGTCATGCAGAATTGACATATACTAATTTTTTAGACAACCATGTTAATTAAAACAAAAAAATTAACTTTGAAGATAAATGACAGAAGATTTAGTTTCTTGGAATCAGTTGAGGAACATTATAGTACACTTCCCTTAGCATCTACTTAATACTTAAATAAAGTATTTCATTGTTTCCTATGTATCTCCACCAAGTTAAAGTGACAGCAACTTAAAGGCAATAAGTTCAATGGTTCTATGGCTTCTCCTATAGAACCCAATAAAACTATGCCCATTGCCACGAATTATAATTGACCAGCTGTTCGCGTCAGAGGTTGCTGAACTGATTGATTAAGGTTTCCTGAATGTTTACTCCTTTGGAGTCTGTATCAGTCAATTTATTTTTTCCAGTTTTATTGAGATACAATTGACATATAACATTGTCTAAGTTTAAGGTTTACAATAGGTACCAATTTATTGAGTTAAAGAAGGTATTATTATTGGGACCAGGAAATGCATTCAGTCCACGTGTAGGCCATTTTGAGACATGAAAAGAAGTTCTTCTGGCTCACCATGGATAGTGTTCCATTGACCACCTGCATTCAGACCATACCACCTGAGCACTCAAACTTTTTGACTGCCTTTCAGTTGGAAAATGGGAACTGGACAAGAATGACAATTATGAAAACCTATACCAAACCTTCTATTGTCAAAGCCCTTTGCAGAAGGACTTTGTAGTGGAAAGGATGCTGGGTGAGAAAGCCAGAGCCCCGCTTGCTCTATCTTTACCACAAGTAGTTGTGTGACCTCAGGCAAGTCACCTAACTCCTCTAATATTTAGTTATCTTATTTACAAAATGAAAGAGTTGAAATAGAAATTCTCTAAGATTCTTTCTCACTCCAACAATATAAGAACTATGAATGAGGAGGAAATGGGAGAGTTGAGGTAGGCTGCCACCTTATCATATATTTTGCTGTAGCAAAGCAGCCTGAATGATGCCCTTACTACTGAATTGTTTCATTTTTCTCTCCCGTCTCTCTCTTTCCCTTCCTTCTCCTCTTCCTTCCTTCCCCTCTAGATGGTGATCAGCCTCAGGGAAGAAAGAGGAATGGCATCAAGAACACTTTCAAAGGGTATGACCACAGACCATCTTAAACATACGCATGTGTTCCCCTTCTCTCAGGAATAGATATGGCTCTTTTGATGTTTTTCTGTCTCCGAAAGTAATTTCATGCGCGTTTGCCAATCTGAATGTTGAACGTTTTCCAGAACATCACTTCATCAAAGCTAATGGGTAACTGTGTCTGGTAGTCAAGAGCTCATTGATGTGTTTCCTGTTCCATTACTCAATAAGCATTAAATAACAACAACAGAAACAGTACTATTAAAACCACTCTGGAAGAATTCTTTGAGATGGGAGGAAGTAGGAAGGAAGAGGAGAAAACACATTACGCAGAAAGTTGTAACTCATACAAAAGGAGATGCATTTGTTCCCTACAGCCCAAAAGGACTTTGTGATTTGCTTTGAGTGTTACTCTGGCAGGTGATGAGGTGGAAACTTCTGCCCTCCCGTCGGGATATGTAATCACATTGAACACACTAGCTCCACTGTGCTGGTTAAATTGACGTTACTCTAAGAGAAGATATGGTGAGATTTAAGAGAGTTCAGAAGAAAATAATGAAGACTACTAAAAAAATGGGGGAAATGAAATGAATTGGACATGTTTTGTGAGTTTGAAAAGGATGAAGCTAATAGCTAACTCAACTACTATCTTGTGGGAATGTTGGTATGGTTGTCAGGGGACAAAGCTAAAGAAAACAAACTTTCTGTATCCCTCTAATAAATTTTTAAATTCAGAATTTCTTTTGATTCCACAAACTCTAATTTGTTAAGCAAATAACCTTAATAGCCCTCATTATATTTTTTATTAACATTGTCTTCAGTTCTTCCATAGAAAGAACTTAATCTGATGATTCAGCCTGAAGTCCCCTTTTCAAACATCTCTATCTCCTTCAATGGCTAGTGATAAATGGCTGGTGATGTTTCTTTGCCTACTTGTGCCAGCCAGCCTGTGGCGTCCTTAACACCAGTGTAGTCAGGCTGTTGGGCCTCTTAGGTAGAAGTAGTCAAGAAGTGAAAGGTAAGGAGGGTATCATTTCTCCCTCCAGGAGGCCTGCAGCAATTAAAATAAAATAAAATTTTATACCCAGCAAAACTCTCTTTTAAGTTTTATGAAAAATAAAAGACAATTACAGACAAATTAAATCTTAGAACAAGACCCTCATCTAACCCTTTTCCTGTATAACCCTTAGCAGGTATTTTAAAAATTCTTTCATAGCTGCCTGATCTGCAGTACCTGCCTCTCCTGTAACTTAAAAAAATTTCCACATCTTATAGCTTTTTGAAATGTGTGAGCCAGCCACACTATAGCTTTTTGAAATGTGTGAGCCAGCCTGCACTAGCTGAGAGGGGTTTAACATTATCCTAACCCTGGGTAATGCGACCATAAATTTCTCTGGCTTCCAGCTTCATAACAATGATGTCTACTGTGCTTTTTTTTTTATCAATCCTCATCTCATGAATCCAGAAACTTAGCTTCTCTCCCACCTTTTCCATAGCTGCATCACTCATAGATGTTACTTTAGCACTTTTCCGAGTAGACTCATGTCCAGGTCAGGATTTCCTCTTCCTTTTTCTGAATGTACTGCAATGTTGATTTATTGGCATTGACCTTATAGCCAACAGCACTGTAACTCATGCCTGAATGAACCTTCTCTAACATATACTTTCTCCATAAGGCAAATCACAGCTTTTTTTGCACTTAGTAACACAGAATTTCAGCACTACGCTTGGGGGCCATTTTAAACAGCAAAATCACTCCAAAAAGCACAAAAATGCAGAAAACGTGACACTAAATAGATCACAAAAAGGACACTTGTATACAATATGAGTGCTAAAATAAGAAGGCAGAGTGTCAACTTGTTCAACCTTCACTGGGTAAACATGCATCAGGCAACTCACATTTTTCGCTGTCCTGCACAAGTTCATGAATTATCATGAAAGTTCTGTGAGGAGTGGTTTCGGGGATACAAGTAAATTTTAATGAGTAGACAAATTCACAAATAAGCTCTCTGTAAAACATGAGGACCAACTGTTCAACTAAAATATTGCACAAAAATTTCATGAAAATTGGAGAACTGCTCAGAATTAAGGCATGCTGAGGTTCTTAGGTTGCTCAGGAGGAGAGTAAACATACTGATTAATTTTAAATGTTTAAGTTAAATGTTCATGAAAAGAATAAAAACATTATGTTTCAAAAGAATAAAAAGTGTGTTTTAGTTCAGTCATAACCACAAGATGTCATTTTATACCCATCAGAGTAGCAAAAATTAAAATCAGATCACATCAAGCATTGGTGAGAGTATTGGCAAACAGGAACATATATATTGCTGGTGGAAGTGTAAATTGATACAACCATTTTGATAAAGTACCTAAGAAGGCTTATGATATGTATTTTGAAATGCGGTACCCAAAGCGGAACGGACTACTCCACAGGCGAATCAATTAACTCAGGGCAGAGTGAACTCTTGCTTCCTATGACTTGAGGCAGGTTCTAACTTTGCACTCACTTCACAACAGTCACATTCCAAAGTGTCAACAGAAACTTTTAGATATATTGCCAAGCCAGAGCTTCCTCAAACTATGATTGGAAAGGCAAGGTTTTAGACCTAAAAATAGGCATTCCACTACACCAAGTGGTCTGCCTCTATCTGCTACCACCTACTTCATCCTCTTAATTTTGTCTCCACGGCTCCTGTGATCAGGTATCCAGGAAAGGCAAAGGGAGCAAAACTTACGTGTGTGAAATGCCACGCGGTCCTGATGGGAGGTCTCCTCTTTGCCATATCATCCTCTCCCACTTTTCACCCAGGACGTGAAAGTGGGACTTCTAATATATTTTAAATCCCAGATTAGAAATTGTTTTAAAATTTGGGTCCAAAGTTCTGGCTCTTGTTAACAACACCTACCCTTTCAGACATGCACAGCTACATGACCTTGGTTCGTGCAAAAACTCAGGCACCTCTAGAGCAATGAAAACAGCATCAGAGACCACTGCAGGCTTGGCAATGTCAGAGGGGGATGGAGTTTGGGCAGAGAAGAGAAAAACTCACTCACGGCCAGTCCCTGGTGTCAGCCTTTACAACATCAGTTAGGCAATGGTGGGTGAGAGCAAGTGCTAAATCATCTAGAAGATTCTTGGAGGTTCTTTGATGGAGATAATCCAAATAGAACACAGTTTAAGCCACCAGAGACAGAAGAAAACAGAGGGGAGGCATGGGACGAAAACAGGAGGATGAAGTAAACCACATACTGAACGATTAGACTCTCCCCGGTGCCGTTCCCCACCATGATCCCAGAATACCTGTACAGTCACGTTCCCCTGTCAGGACATAGAAATATTTTCCTCTTAAGAAACTTGAATGGTCCCAGGTATTCAAATACTACCCTTTGGGAACCCTAACAAGAAAACACTAACCATCCAATCTCCTTAAAGAGAGAGAATTCAGTCAGTTTTTTTAATTGAAGTACAGTTGACTTACAATAGTCAGGTGTTGTTCAGGTGTACAACATAGTGATTCGATATTTTTATAGATTATACTCCATATAAAATTATTATAAAGTATTTGTTATACTCTATGTGCTATACATGAATGCTCTTTTTTTGAGAATTTAAAACATTTTTATTGGGACCCTCAGAAAGACATAACTTTTAAGTTGTGACCCAGAACAATGCTTACATACACACAAACAGAACTGAAATTAACGTTACATGAAACAGTGTTAATCTCTAAATGCATTCTGATATTTTCTATTTTATTCTGTGAAATTCCATTCTATCCCATTCCATCCCAACCCCATTCTATTCCATTCCATTGTTTCTCTTTTGTAAATTGTTGGTTAAAAATACATGAAATTGATTTCCCAGCCCTTTGGCCCTCAGTTTGAAGAACACTAGGTTGAACGAAAATGAACATTCGCTTACCCTGACTCTCAAATTTATAACTAATCATTATACATCGTCAATGTTGTTTTATGCATGAGAATGGACAATTGCCATTCAGATCTTTGAGGAAGGCTGGTAATATGAAAGAGAGGCCAAATGGGGAGAGAAATGTGTGTGTGTGTGTGTGTGATGGTGGTAAAATTCTTATATACCATGAAAAGAACTAACAGTAAGAGTCTAAAATTGATACATAAAATATTAGAACATAAACACATTATTTACAAATATAGAAATAAATGCAAGAAGAAATCTAATTTGGTTACTTCCAAGAAGTAGGACTGGTGGATGGAAAAGATATAGAAAAATGGACTGCTATTTTTCAATAAAAGCTTTTTAGTACTCTAATTTTTTTAGCTATGGACAATATCACTGACAATATCATTTAATTCTGAATCTTACATATTTCAACATTTAGTTGTATTGCAGGAAAATTTTGTCATGGGTTTCAATAGCACTATTTCCACCTCTCTCTTTTCCCTGTTGCACCATACATGCAGACCCTGACGCTCATTGACTTTTTCTAAAGCACCCCTCCTGGTTCAACCTATATCCCCTGTCAAGTACTGCCCCTGGGGTAGGATTGCGTGGAATTATGTATGCAATATTGCACATACCATTTCAACTGTATTTTCTTTTCTGCATTCATTTACAATTTAAACTATCTCAAACCAGGATAAAAAGTTGTATCATCCATTGAGAGCATTTAAATGATAATGAGGCCAACAAAGAAAATATTGGGGGGATTAGAGGCGCCTTTTCTTTCCTGGTGGTCTCTAAATATGTAGGTGATTGTAAATTTACATTTTTTCTTTGGGGGGAAGTTGTTTTCTTTGAACCAGCCCAAGCACATGGACCTCTCATGTACCCATCAGGAAACTCAACTTGCCATCTGTCTTGCAGTAATATTGCGGAGGACATTAGTTACGAACACACTGGCAGCCCCGATTCCCGAATGCTTTTCACTTAATAAACATTTTGAAACAGACTTCTTGGAGAACAGCACAGCAGCCTCTCCAGCAGCTTTCACGGTATCCCTCAATGGTTATTTTTGCTCCTCCATCGAAAAACGACAGCATAGAGGGAGGAGGGGGAACACAAGGGCTCCTCCTGGGGTGAGAACCCTTCTTTAACGTGGCCAGAAGATCTAGCAACAGCTGTGCCCATTGGAAGACAACATCAACTTGTGCGACCTGCCCAGGCTCATCAAATGATGATGGGATGGATCAAGCTGTAAGCAGCCTCGCAAATGGTGGCTTGGATTATTTTGCAGGAAAGAACTGAAATGAGCCATCTGCCTTCTTTTCCCCTCCCTGTAGAGACAGGAGCCTTTGGGAATGTCCCAAATCCTGGGTTAAAAATCTATCCTGAGAATTCCAGGCAAAAGAATATGGCAGTGCCACCTTGCCAAGTGATTCCATTAGAGAGGTAATGGATGATAGCTAGAGCGTCACCTGCCCCAGATCAGGCATGGTTAAAGGAACTAGTACTAGGCTGGAAATCAGAACACCTGGTTTGTGATTCTCCTCTGCACTCATTTACTGTGTAACCTAACGTGGAGCCATTCGCATCTCTAACAGCCTCCACTTCCTCAGCTGAGCGACAGGGACACTAACAATTGCTCCACCTTCCTCGTGGACGATCAGCAAGTTACATTAGAAGGCATGAGGAAGCACTTCATGGAAAGCACAGGGTCTTATGCAAGGGGGATCATTAAAAAGATTTTTAATATAAAATTTGAGATGAATGAAGATTTATCTCTGGGACTAAGGAGAACAGAGCCCAGATTGCAAATTTCTTTTTCCGGTAGTGCCTATAAAGGCAATCACTGGGTAGACTCCTCCCCCACTCACAGCCCAACTGCCTCCCTACTCAGGCCTCTCACTTCCTGTCCCTCAGGGTGAAACTAACCACCTTCCTCACCTCCTAGTCCCACCACCAATACAGTATCTTTTCCTTTATTCCCCCTCTCGTGACTCCCACAAAGTCAGCCACCATCTAGTCCAGAGGCTGTCAATTCAGATGACGGAAGGACCAGATAAGTGACATAAATGAGTGAACCAGCCTGGGCGTGGGAAATGTGGCCAGGCAGAGATGACCTACACCATCTAAGGGCCACCACTATTCAGCTCCTGAAATTGCCAGGTCTTCAAGTCTTTCAAGAGAATATGGAAATCTGGAGTTGTGTGAGAAATCTTTGAAGGTTGAAAGTTAACCAGCAGTATTTAAATGTTTGAATCATCATAGGGCCAAACCAGAAACATTTGTGCATGAGCTGAAGGTTTGCAACCTTTGATCTAGGCTAACTCCTGTATTTTTACAAGTACAAATTCTCAAGCCCTAAAAAACAGCATAGTGTAGTTCAAATACTATGTACTTGGAGTCAGCAAAGACCAGGGCTTAAATCTCTCATCAGCACCTAATTTGCCATATGATAATTTGAGTAAGAGTCTTAATTTTTTGAACCCCAATTGCCTCATCTGTGAAAGGGGATAATTATATATCCTCTATAAATGTTCTAGAGAAAATAAACAAGATCACAGATAATACATGAAAATCACCTGGTACATAATAGGCACCCAGTTAAGTGTCTCCTTTTCCCTCAAGGTCAACAAGTTAATGGTATTATGAGGCAAGAACCCGTAACCTTTATCTCCTGAATCCAACCTGTTTTTCCCCCCACTGTATCCCATGGTTCCCTTGCCTGGAAAGCTCTCTTTTTCAGAGATATGAGGTATGATTCACCCTGGAAACTGAGCATAGGATTAGCGCTCTAGACACCTGCTTTCTGATTTACTTCTTTTCCCATGAACAAGCCCCATCAACCTGTGTAGGTCTCATTTATTTTCTCTGGAACAAAAGTGACAACCACTGTAAAATGAGACAATAAATCTGTGTTACGTTCCTCTAAATTGTAGTAGGCCCATCCGTGAAACCCAAATGCCTGTGAGCCTGGGATCAGCCTCTGATTTGACATTCCGATGCCTAAGGAATGTGTTTTAAAATGTAGGTTTTATTATTATTTAGATGTGGTGAGGCCAACAGATCAGGAGACAATTGCCATTGAAAAGATAGTTTGTTTGTAAAGAAATAAAATAAAAGCTTAAAAAATGTTCATCTTTATCCAAAAAGTGATCTATAAGAAGATTTAGACTACATATTAATTAGCAGAGAGGTGAATCAAGTTGAAAGAATATGGAACATTATCAACATATTTACTAATAAACATGGAGTATTTTTTAAGTTAATTTTTTTAAGTTAATGTCTTATAATTTCCTAGCTTCTCCAAAGTAGACAAGCTTTATGCTATTGTTGCAATTTGTCCTATATCAGTTAACAGATTTCAATACACAGTGGGTACTTACTAAATATGTGATAATGATTATTAATTTTAATTAAAGCTGTTGAATTTTTTTAAAAAAGAAAATGCAGTTTGTTACTCACAGTCCCCAAGGTGAGGGAGCTTGCCACACCACGCAGGGCCACACAGGGAAGCACCAGGGTTGACTGGGAGGCAGAGGGAGTGAGAAAAATTAGGCAAGAGGCTTTACTGTAGTTTCTGCAGAAAAGAACAAGCAAGGCAAGGAAAGTGGGTTTAAGTGTGGCTAGTTTGAAAAATTTCAGTGGGCTCTGAGGTATAGAGATTGTTTCTAGTTGTCTGGTACCTCGCCATGGTGATTAGGTGATTAGGGCAGGGGGGATAGTGAGCTCCTGAGAGCCCATAAAGGAAGTGGTTGGGGAATGGGCTCTGGATTGGTTGGTTTGCATATGAAAGTTGTGCTTATAGACAAGTCCTTTACTTCGTCTAGTGATTGGCTACCCCTGTGAGCAGCAGTCTCTCCTGGGTCAGCAAGGTCCCAGATGTCAAAGCATTAGAAATACAGAAAATACAAAGGCACGATTAATACAGAGTATTTTCAAACCAGTGGGTATTTGCACCCTCCACACACCCCTGGAAAGATATCAGAATGTCAAGGAGGAAGTTTCCATTATAGGCTCACAGAATAAGAAAGAGGGAGGGTGTATGACTAAAATCCTCCACTGGGAAAGGACACGTGCATAGGAACAGAAGAAGAGAAGGTCAAGGTGCTCAGAGAAGAAAGGCAGCAGGAGATCAAAGCACCCATGAGCTCAAGGAAGGGTTCGGCATTCTGCTGAGATAAAAAAAAGTTGGCAAGGGGGGTGGAGGTCCAGGTAAACACGGTCCATGGCCTTAGTCTCTAACATCTTGGATACTCTTTCTAAGGCTAAATGAAGCCCCACTCTTTCTGAGTAGAGAAAATTAAATTTGAATACAGAGATTGCAATGGAATAAAGATGATTCTGCTCGAGTGCGTTGACCTTTATCAACCATTTCATCAGAATTTCTGGAGCATGAATATGTGTTAGGTGTCCTCTGCAACTGTTCACATGAGGAAGGATCCTTCTCTTCTGGCTCAGGTCCAAGCCATCATCCTCAAGCATCCCGAGATGGGGAAAGCAAAATCAAATCCATGGAGTCTGAAATCTAGTTAGAGAATAGTTGTAGGTGACAACGAAAATAGCAGTCAAGCAGCATAAATCTCCAGGGAATACTGTTTTTCTTCCTGTGACTGACTGAAAAAACAATTACATTTCTCAATATTCCTCCAATTGAGACTTGGATTCAGGGGTACATAACATATAAATTGCTGGTTTGAGGCTCTTCTTTCAGTTGGACTAGATAATCAGGAAAGAATGGTTAGGCACACATATGCAGGTCCATGCTTATATGAAAAGCTTTTAAAAACAGAGTATCAGGATTTTCAACTTTCACTATTTAAGAAAAAATATTTTATTTGCAAGAAATAGAAATACAAAAGCATAACAATTTCAATTCATTTTTTTCCAAACTAAATACAAGTATCCTACAAAGCATTTACTTTTTTTGGTATTTACTTAGCTATGATAAAGAATAAAAAGCCATAAAAAACAGCATGATATGACAGATAATAGACTCACAATGTATTCAGACTTAAACACTGCTGGTCTGTATAACGTTGTCACCAGAGAGAGGACAGCCCAGCCTTTCAGCAGAGACATTAAAGCTCATGGTTGCTTATAGTGCAGAGTCTGCTCAGCATTGTTTAAAAAGGGTCGCTCACAATTTGTCAAAGAGTGCTGGTGTTTTTCATAGACTCAGAAAGTGTTTCATCTGAAATGGAGATTTGCTGAACAGCATAGGCCATGGGTCCATGGTGCAAAAAGTTCATTGTTCTCAGCCAGCTGGTGAGTAAGGAAGAGGAGCAGAGAAACAGCTAAAACCGCTGGTGTTGCTTTTCCAGGACGCAAAGGCTGCTAGCTGGAACTCACAGAGGATTGGATGAACCGGACAGGAGATGAGCATCTCCAGCATGAGGAAAAAACCTGAACTTTGCACAGCAGGGCCAGCCTAGGCAGTAGGCACTGCATGCCCTGCCCAGAGGACCTTAAAAGTTTATAGCGTGTTCACGCGGAAAGAGATCCACAAATTGCTGCACTTTCCATATCACTTAGCTGTTTATCCATCTATAGTAATTAGTTGCCCTTGTTTTCTCTTTCTATAAAATTAAGACTTATTTAGCACAGCACCCAGCATCTAGTGGGTGCTCAAGCATTATTATTTCCCTTCCTTCTAGAAACCAAGACAAAATAAAGCATTCCCAGATTTTATGTTGCCCAAAAGGACAAAACGAAACAATACCTAGTCTTGTCTGTGGTAGGTGCTGACCCTTTGTCCACGGAGACATGGAGCCTTAATCCTCAAATGCGTCAGGTTCCTCTGAGCTGAGAAAATGTTCTGCTCTGAGGATTTACAATACCTTTAATCCCGGCTGGCCATTTTCTGATGTGATTGCACCTCTGCAAGATGGGATTTTCCAAATGGACATAACTCTGTTCCTTTTCTCCTGATGTGCAAATCTGATCATGGCTCACTTTTAGGAAACCATTTTTGAGCCTTTGGAAAAAAGTTCCTTTTCCCATGTCCACCTCAGTCTAGTACCACAAAGCTGTATATAAAATCTCTCAGCCCCTAGGTACTTCTCAGGCATCCTGGATTCAAATATAAGGCACATGTAAGGCACAAACGAGTGTCCAAGATGAGGGAGGAACGTGTGTGCGAGTGTGCGAGTGTGCATGTGTGCGCGTGCCTGCGCAAAAGGAAGAGAGAGAGGGAGAAGGAGAGAGAGAAAAAGGAGAGAGAGAGAGAGCTGGCACATGGGTCTTTTGAAGAGCTATTGATTAATGAAGCTTCCTCAGCCCCCTTCTTCCCCAATAGTCACTAGGGCCTTCTGCAACACTCTTCCTTGGGAGTGAATGACTGACTCAATGAATGAATGAATGAATGAAAAATCTGAACTCTGTCTCTGGCTGCTTCACAGCCCCCTACTCTCTCCTGCAGCTGCCCTCCCAGAGGGGCTTATGCGATCACGTCTCCTAATTGTCTCAGCTGAAAAGCATTCAAAGAAGATGACTCGGACCAGGGCACCACCTGCTACTGGTCTGTCTCACAGGTCCTGCCTGCACCGCAAGCAGGAGAGCTGGTGTCTGTAATAAAGGTTCAACAGAACCGAATTAGTGACAAGAGCTCTTGGCAGAGAAGGGGGAGACTAATGCCTTCTCCTCCGTCTCCCATCGCCGCACGTTAGCAAGGCCGGCACGGATGCTCTCTCCCTCGACGGGGAGAGGGAGGTCTCTGCGTGTGCAACGTGCTCACGTGACATGTGTGTTCGGAGGCGCGGGCCCCAGAGGGCCTCTGATCCGTGACTTTTGCTTGGTGTGAGGACATAGGAGGAAGGAGGCACAAAGTGCTAAAAACATTTTAATAAAACACCTCTGTCAAAAATTCTGGACACTGACTCACTGCCAGAATAAAGGTGAACCAATTCAAGACTCCTGCTCCAAGGGCACACGAGATTCACAGCCCTCTCTTGGCATTCAGGCTAAACCAAGAGATTTAGGAAGAAAAAAACATGGTATTTATAGTTGGTTTGTAAATAAGTTGAGCTAAAAGCTGCTTTCACAATCTACAAATTAGGTCTTTAAATCAAAATCATTTATATTCATAAAAAGGTTATCTAATTTTGCCTGTACTGGTGTCAAACCTCATCCCCACCTCCTGCCCAAAAGGAGCAACCTAGTTCAGCTGTCAGATTCTTATATAACACTCCCTTTATGTGAGCTAGGCTCCAGAGTCCTAACACTTCACAGAAATTCTTTCTTAAACCTGGCACTGAGGCCTTTCATTTACAGTATCCATTTCTAAGTGCAAAGTCAAGAGCTGTGAATAGAACCTCACTGGGGGGTCTGGGTTACTCAGGTCTCATCCAGTAAAAAAGTACGTGTTCTCTGAACTTTTGCAAGACATCTCCTCCACTAAGCTAATCAAAGAGAGGAAAGAGGAAAAGCTGTTGACATAATGAAAACTATATTAATATGTTTATCATTAACATTGATTCTTTATGATTGATGGGTTGTGCTAACAGTCTCTTATTTTCCAAAACTGAGGTTCAGAAGCCAAAAGGCTGCCACTATTTGACATCTTCAGGGCTAACCAGGTATTACTGACTCATCTATGGGATGGCTCTGGAGGGGGGGGAAACAAATCCACTGACATTGTGGGATTAACCCTGGAAAAGAAAAGGTGCACACGCTCATAACTATTTGGAACCAATCTGGTATTATCCAACTCTTCTGCATCCTCTTGATTCCATTACATCCTCCTAAAGGGATAACTGTTTAGTTCCCCTTACTCGCCTAAGCAAGGAGTGGAGGGCGGAGGTCTTTCTCATAATAGCAGCAATTGGTCCTTGGATCCCCTTACAATGGCCATTTGAGCTCTCAGGCTGATGTCCCTGGTCTCTAGACACAGATTCAGTTGTGGGAAGAACGGTTTCCCAGAGATCAAGCCCTGCCGTATGGAGGGCTGGAGACAGTGATGTCAAGCAAGGGTAGGTCAGGGAGGAAATAAAATCCTCAAGGCACTAAAGACAGGCGCTAGGAGTTTGCTGCCCTTTTCCTTCTCCCTCCTTATTCAGAAGAGCTGGTTTTCTACTCAGGCTGATCCAGGAGACTTAAAAATCCGATCTGGTTCCAGTGCGTCAGGTGGGGAAGATGACCCATTCTCACTGACATACAAAAGCTTGCCTTTCTTATCGTCCAAATACTACTTGAGTTAATTCTATATTCTTACCTTCTTAGCCGCCCTCTCCCTCCCCCCACACACAGGCTGCCCGTGTCTGATAATTACATGACATTTTAAAGAGAGGGATGGGTCAGTAGTGGCCCATGGTTAGCAGACACCAGCCAGGCCCAAGAGGGTCTAGAGCAGAAGAGAAGGAGAGGAGAAGGTAGAGGGAAACAGAAGCGGGGCACATGCTAGCATCCTTCCTCCTGCACAGCCCAGCCGGTCTCAGCCCTCCCTGGCCAACGGGAAGGACAGCGAGAGGCATGCAGAGGACCGAGAGGGCTGCCAGGACCACTGCAGTCCTGATCCAGCTTTACATCAGTGCTAAGAAGATGAATTTGGCCGCCTCCCAGCCAGAACTCTCTCCATCACAGTAGGGAGAGAGGAATCACTGACGGTGAGCCCCGAAGGTACCAGATCTGCTTATGAGGTCTGACGGCAAATGCTAATGACACCAAATCCTGTGTCTGCTATGGAACAGAAGGCCCAGGTGTGGCTTAATCTCTCCTAAGTACAGGTTCCAATGACAATGTAGATGAGAGACAGAAACGGAGACAGAGAGAGAGTTAAAGCTGAGGGTGCTTCAGCTACTACTAAAAATAAAATACAAAACGTGAGCAAATTTCTTACACAAAATCTTTTACAAGCTAGGGGAAAACATTTAAGGGGAGTCTTCTACATTATACAGTAAAAAGTCAATTTCCATTTCTTATTTGTAGGAAAGAGGAAAGTTTTTTTAAAACTACAAAAGTTACTTTTAATCATTAAAAAAAAATAAGAGTAGGTTGGGGGATTAGGTCGTGTCTCTTTGGGTGAGCTGCAAAGTAGCCAAACCTGACTATAAAAGGTAAGACTGTGGATACACAAATGTCACCTACTCTGACCCCAGGAACAGGCCTCAGGCTCACCTCCTGTGTTGAAGCAGAAGAGGAGGGGGAAAGCAGAAGTGTCAGGGGAGGTGGAGAGAGACAAGCTAGCAGGGTTGTCTGAAATGCCTGCTGTCAGGGACAGGGCTTCCCTTCCCTGTTATGGGTATGGGACAGAAAAAGCATCTATCCACAGAGCCCCAGACCTGAGCAAGGCACTGCTCCAACTTTCCCTCTGAGTTCATTCTACAGGAGGACACACGCTTAGGGAGATTTCCCAACTATAATTATAGGGCTCCAGCAAAAAAGAAGAACAGAAAGCAAAACATGGCCTGGAAGGATTGGGGATCCCAGAGCCTAGGATGCCCTCCTCGCTCCAAAGGCCAACAGAAGACTTTGCTAGCTTGGAGGGAGGCGTCCGGATGTCTTCAGTGTGGTTGCCCAGGGAAGCCTCAGCAAGCTAATAAATACTATTTACAAATGGGGAGGAGAAGCCAAGGAGGCAGAACTAGGGGCGTGTGGGGACACAGATTGTGGAGAAATCCTACAAGCAACATGATGGGGCAGGTTTGCCTGGAGTAGAAAAGCCTGATTCCTTCAGGCATTGCACTTGCGGCCTGAGAGTACGAAGGGGACGCCTCGCTCCAGCTCCAGTGCCGGAGGACAAGTCAGCGGGGGCTCAGCGCAGAGCGGCAGGAGAGACCCAGGCTGAGCAAGGCAGGACGTCAGTCAGTGCTTTGCCAGATTCCAACAGGCATCCTGGTATTTCTGTGGCTCGAGCTGGGGGTCTCGAATGAACAAGAGTCAGCTCTTCTTCAAAGAGGTGGTCACATCCACCCCGGTGAGAAGCAGGCAGTATCTTTTTGGCACTGTCGGTAGAAACAAGCCTGCTCGTCCCACCCCTGACCCTAAGATAATTTCCTATGGCAGTAAGCAACAGGGAGGGAGAGAGGCGGGCTCCCTTCTGCAGGGAGGGACGTGGGACTGGGGGAGGCGCTCTCTCACCGTGGGTGGAAATCCCAGGCTGTCCTCGCATCCAAAGCCATGACTGCACGTCCAGGTCTTCGGTCAAGATCGGGTGGCAAAAAGGAAAAGCTTATGACAAAGGCGGTTTGGAGACATAAAGGTAGAGTGAGGAGATAGAGGGAGGTGGCGACGGTCTCTTTAGAAGGTGGCGTTCACTCTTCTGTCGAGTTCTACAACTTTTAGTGTTTCATTCCCCTCCAGTTTGGTGCTGACCCTGCAAAGGCATCAGAAGGAAAAAGAGGTCTTACTACCAACTGCCTCATGCTCGGTAGGATGACACAATCATTCCATGACTGCGACTCTGCAGGCTGGCCCAAGCACACTTCTCGTCCTCTCCCCTGTTCCCAAAGTCTCCCGCTACCAGCCTATCTGTCATCCACATTCCTGCCTCTAGCCTCATGCCAAAGGAGACATTCCAGCCCAGAGGATAAGCAAGGCAGTTTGATACTGATTTGTTGTACATTGCTTTAAATGATTGTATTTCTTGAGGATGGTTAGTTACCCATATGCTAAACTCTGGGAAGGAGAAAATAAAAGGATAAAGACTGATCCTTGGTCTAGAATAAAGATTTTTTTAAAAAATCTAGATAAAGATGAAATCTTTATAAAGATTAAAAGATTCTAGATAAAGACTAAAAAAAAAAAAAAACACCCAAACTAACTTGAAATAACAGTAAATATATAACAGAAAATAAATACATTATTAAATTATGTAACAGCCTAGAAAGTCTCTAGGCATTCAGAGGAGGGCTATGAGGGCTCTGATATCAGGAAGACATCCCAGAACAAGAGGGATTTCAATGGGGCCTTGAAGAGCTGAGACAAGAGGAGAGAAGATTTGTGTCATGAGTCAAGTAGTCGAGCAGCTGAGTCTTCTCTACTCCTAGTGGCAGCTCCACAATTCGCTAAAATAGGAATAATAATAATAATAATAATGTCTAACCTCTTCAAGTATTTCAAAGGATTTACTGTATATGTCATATTTACATAGTGCTTGAAATAATAAGCACTATAAATAATAATAAAGCACTATATGCATGTATAATATAATGTAAACATATAATAGTATATATAATTACAAACTTTCCCCTGCAACATTAGGGGAAGAAAACTGAAGAATGTGCAACAAAATCTTTCCCACTTGCATTGGAATAGCATCATTTCTGGGAGGCACAGAGGCAAAGTTCAGCTAGACCACGAACCACACCATGTATAACCAGGATTGGATGCAGACGCTCCTTCCCGTGCCATTTGGTGTACCCAGGTATCTCCCCAGCATGACAACAATGCCCAGCAGTTGTACAAGCCTTCGTGTTTACACAAGGACTGTTCCTCATAACTATCTAAAGGAAACACCTCATGGAGAATTGGAGACAAATGTATGTTATTTTCAATATGGAAACACATACATGCACAGTGCCTCTCGAAGTGTCCTTCAATATTAATATGTAATTATAACTATATAATTATAATTAATGCATGTTTATTTACGTATAAATCATAAAACTACATACTGACATGTAGCATGACATATATGTATCTCTAGTTGGAAGGAAGCTGGGGAGTGTCTTGAGGCTGCATTTGCACAGCAAGTACACTGCTGTTACTGGATTGTATGTTTACTTGTGAGGCTTTGAGGGAGGAAAGGAGTCAAGCCCTTTCCCCCGATTCTTGGAGCCGCCACTGCCAGCTCCCCAGTGGCGCAGCAGACACGGGGCCAGCTCACACCAGGTCTCTTCCCCAATCTCCGCTAGGGGCAGCTGTTCACAAGCAATAGACTCTCCAGAGTCTGGGTGCTGGAAATAGGTCTTGAAAAAGCCGAGGGTTGGACCAGGCCAGTGGGAAAGTCAACACCCCACCCTGCACGTTGCTGACGTATAACCCATTGTCGGTGCCTTAGAGGAGATGAATCTGTATCTATTTGACTCACAAGTGCTGCTGCAGCTCCAACAGCACTGACTTCTCCAGGCTGGTCTCATTTGATATAATGAAATGGGGAAGATCCACGTCAGGCCTGGACTCCAGCCCTGATGCCCTGAGCAGGGAGGAACCTCCGTCCCAGCGCCCGAGCTCCCCAGCCGAGGCCGAACTGGACGGCTCCTCCAGGGGAGAATGTTCCTCATAGATCAGCAGGTTCCTGGATCTCACTGCGAACAAAGCAAAGTAGCAGGTGTTACGAGAGACCACAAGGGTACATCACATCCCCTCCCTCGATGCCCAGGGCTGGGAGCAGATGACAATTCATGGGTTCTTGTTGCCCAGGACAGAGGGTGCCAACTGGAGTTGGCTTTCTGTAAAGGCTTCAGGATTTCAGAGTTTTGTGCATTGAAAAATGATACCAATTATAAAAAGTCTGGAAGAACAATAGAAAAGCAAATAAACAGGAAGCATACTGCCACCCCACTGCTTTGAAAATAAAACTCCCCTCCATGCCCCACCCCCAACCATCTGGGGGAAACAATTCATGGAGAATAGGAGTCAAATACTTGGAGAGGTCCAGATGCAGCTAAAATAAGCATTCCCAGTGAGTAGGTCTTGCATAGGGAGAAGGTAAAAGGGCAGAAAACTGTGTTTTCATTTAAAACTGGAGAGAAGACACATAGCCAAAGTCATAAATCAAACAACGGAGACATTCTCTTTTGTTTTATAGGATAGTTGCATAGCTAGATGGCTCGTAGCAATTTTCTACAACAGAGAAACTATGCTCCCATTGGCTTCCAATTAAATTTAGAGATACATTCCCTTAGGGAAAAAAGAATTTCCCGGGAGACCAATGAAATTATTTGGTTGAAATGCTAACCTTTCTGTCATATACCTGGCAAGGATACACCTACCTCACAAAGACCACAGATCTTTCAGAACCGCAAAATTATGCCTACCCCCCAAATCCAGTACCCCCTAATTCCACCCTTGTTCTTACTAGTGTTATCTATTTTATGATCCCTACATATCACCTCTTTATTTCCTACATACTTAAAAGAGATCATTGATCTGGGTGAGAATATCACTTCTGACATCTGATTCTCCAAATTTTCTAAATCTTGGGCATAATATTTCGTAAGACAGGCTGATTCTTTAATTTCATTTTACAGATGCTTACTATGGTCGCATACAATTCCACTGAGTTGAATTCCTTGAAAATGTCATGGAAAACTTAATGGTCTCCCCACTCCTTCCCCCCAAATGCGCATCCCTCCCCCTTATCAGAACCCAAAAAGAAGACATCAGAATTTGCCAGGGAACACAGTCTAGAGTAGTAGTTTGCAAACTGTGCTCTGCTGAGCTCTAGAGAATTCCAAGGGGTGTCTCAGCCCAGTGGGTGAGTGCCACAAGGGGAGACCCAGCAGCCTGGGCACCAGACACCTCCATGGCTCTCTTCCTCCCTTCAATGGAGAAGTTACACTCTTACCAGTTCTTAAAAATTAGACTTTCATATGTAAACAGAAGCCAAGAACACTTCCTGCAATGTCTTGGCGGTCACAGCAATGACAGTTAACTGCAGAGTAACTAATTCCGGGGCAGATGCTTGTGTGGGTCTATTCAATGAATGTTTTTTATGGGGGAGAGGGAACAGTGATATCGAATTGCCTTCTCCCAAGGAATGGATATAGATGCATTTTTATGGATAAATGATTTTGAGACCACTGCTCTGTACCCAGGGAGGTTTATCCTATAGCTACTCTACACCAAGTGGTTTAGTAAAGTCCTCCCATCTAAAAGAAAAAATTAGACTCTCACGTAAGACTTCTTTCAGAAAGTTAAGCTTTGAGAAATGAAAGAGAAAAGAAACAAGACACCTCCCAAGTTGCTGAGTGCTGTCTTACCAACGGAGGCTGTGTAGGGCTCCTGCATGGAATGCTGGTTGGGCAGGGCCATCTTGGTGGCAGAAGGATAGGGCCCATAGCCCTGAAAGAAGGTGCCGAATGCAACGGCAAAGCATAACACAACAACCTGCAGGACGAGGAGAGAAAGTGGAACGCCGTCAATTCCGAGATCCACAGAGCAAACCTTTACACCTGCAACACCTGGGAGGTTCAGGAAGACAACTCCCCTCCATCAGGCCAGCAGACCGTACGCAGTCAATCACCGTCACATCATAGCGGAGAAACAGCCTCGGAGTGAGCTGCGTGGTCCCTCGAACCCCCCAGCACTTGGACGTGGCAAGCTGGGGAGAGACTGGAGATTGGGGAGTGGGCCGGGGCAGTGATGGCGCTGTCCCTTCAGGAAACTCACCATGAGGCAGGTGCCAGTCTGCGTGCCAGCCAGCTTGCAGGTGCGAGAAACCTTGCCCATCACCAAAGTCTGAAGCTTCTGCAGCTGCTGCAGGAGAGTTCTGCAAACACAACGAATCAAAGCCATGAAGGGCGTCTGAGAGACAAGAGAATGCTTGTGGGTGATGTCTGCCCCAGGCTCCAGGGAAGTTGCTGTGGCTGTGCATCTGAATTTGAACACAGTACCAAGAAAAAGGTTCCTCTGGTGAAGACACGTAGGCCACTGTCTTCCAGCACCAGAGTCGCAGAGCTTACGGGGCTCAGAATCCGCCCACGTGAGCAGCTTGTCCATTCTGTACTGTTCTGAGTAAGTCATCTCTATGCCCCAAATCATCCCTGATAATCCCGGGATTTGTTTGTCAGCCATTGAGAAAAAAATAAGCAAAAATTGGCTGGTGATGGTGAACCAAGGAGAATTCGTTCACCCAAGAGAAGAGAAACATTGAAGAAGATGCAAGAAAGGAGAAAAGCATGAAGAAGACGATGCCGGGCAGAGAACAAGTGGAGGGGTGGCCAGAGGAGATGGCTGTGACAGGAAGGGGTAGCAACATCTCTGAGCGGCAGGTGCTCAGATGGCAGATCTGAAGAGAGGGAGAGAGACGGAGAGGAAAACAAGAATGGCGGGGAGCAAACAGCCATGAGCACCTCAGGCCTGTGGTACTTGGAAGGCTCACAGCACCGCCATAGGCAGAAATAAAGCCCAAATATGAATCGGGAGCAAAGAAGCCTGCTCAGCTGGACACACCTGCAGAGCCAGGATCTTGGAAGCCATCCTCTGATGCAGACTCTGATGTTTCTCCAGGAAAAGACACAGAGCAGGAGCAGAAAAGGAGTTGTTCTCTCCCTGAAATTGAACAGCTGTGCACACCCTTGCAAGGGTGGGGTTTGAGGGTGAGAACGGTACGTTCTGCTCTGTGTGACGTCAGGTCACAGGAGGAGCAGATGGTGAATTTCTTTGCAAATTCTGAACAGTGCGGCCATAGAAAAGGATCCCACAGCACACACTCCTGAATTAGAGCCTCGGGGATGAACTCTGCGTGAGCGGCGCAGAGACTGCTCCTAGCCCCCATCCCTCTTCTCCAAGCCCAGTGCACTCGGCAAGGTGGAGAGGTTTTACAAGCACATGCTTTTTTCTTGGGTCTCAAAGATTTTCAGAAAATTCATGCTGTGATGGAACATCAGAAAGCCAGACAAGTTCACTGAAAAGCATCAGCAAATCACTCATTTGCAGAAGAATTCTGGGCTTTGGCAGATAACTTGCCTCCACCATAGCCCATCTCCTGAACAGCTTCCAAGTGCTGGAAGGACATGCAGGTTTTCCCAAGTTTGCAGCTTCCCCCGTGACCAGTACCAGCGAAACAGGTTCTCTCAGGTTTAAGCCAACTAAGGACAGGTTGGCAGTAAGACCATTGCTTTGAGCAGTTCAATGGATAAGAGCGGAGGCAGAATTGGAGACCACAGCATGTACAGCGAAGGCTTTCTGAACTCAATGACCCCGTGTGATCCCATCTACACCGTACTTTTACCTTGTACAGTGGTTTTGGTTTTGTTTTTGTTTTTTTAAATTTATTTATTTTTTTTTATTTTTTGGCTGTGTTGGGTCTTCGTTTCTCTGAGAGGGCTTTCTCAAGTTGCGGCAAGCGGGGGCCACTCTTCATCACAGTGCGCGGGCCTCTCACTATCGCGGCCTCTCTTGTTGCGGAGCACGGGCTCCAGACGCACAGGCTCAGTAGTTGTGGCTCACGGGCCTAGTTGCTCTGCGGCATGTGGGATCTTCCCAGACCAGGGCTCGAACCTGTGTCCCCTGCATTGGCAGGCAGATTCTCAACCACTGCGCCACCAGGGAAGCCCTGTACAGTGGTTTTAATTTAAGCAAAACAAAATCATTCATCCCATTATTTCACATCGTTAAATTCTATTAATATGGAGGTCTTTTTAGTACTTAGTTGTACGTTTTCTTGCTTTATGGTTATCTAGAAGCATAATCACAAGCAGTACAGACTGGTTTATGTTTCTGTACATTCAAGCAACACGTTCTTTAAAAGAGTTTTGTGAGTTACTCAAGGCTGAGAAATACCGATAACGTGATTATTGTAAATTCTACTTTAGGAAATTGTGTCGTTTGTGACAACATGGATCAACCTGGAGGGCATCATGCAACGTGAAATAAGCCAGACAAGGAAAGATAAATACCACATGGTATCACTGACACACGGAATCTTTAAAAAAAAAAAAAGTTGAACTCATAGAAATAGTAGACAAGCGGTTGCTAGGAGCTGGGGGTGGGGAAATAGGGAGAGGTTGGTAAAAGGGTACAAACTTTCAGCTATAAGATGAATAAGGTCTGAGGATCTAGTGTAAAATATGGTGACTCTAGGTGATAAAACTGTACCATATAATTGAAATTTGCTAAGAGAGTAGAAATTAAATGTGTTTACCAAAAAATAAAGATAAGGTAAATAGGTCATTAACTTGATGTGAGGAATCCTTTCACAATGTATACATGTATCAAAGCATCACATTGCACACTTTAAATATCTCACAATTTTACTTGTCGATTACACCTCAGTAAAGATGGAAAAAAATTAGAAGTTTGCAGTTAAATGATCGTATGATGCAGCAAGTTTTTTTCCTCATCACACTTTCTTCTCCCAGGACCTCCCAAGAGTGCCCCATTCTTACTGGCTTGCATGGCTGCCTTTTCAAAGCTAAGAGCTGAGTGACACACCCACTTCCTGGGTGAGCGTTCCTTCTGGCAGAGCTGAGATCTAGTGGGCAGTGGCACACATTTTATTGACAACATCCTGTAATGCCAGCCCCAAAGCCCTCTTTGGGTTCTCCCTGCTGTATTTCTGGAACTCGTGGGGAAGATACACAGGTGAGCCATAGATAAGACCTATGCTTGACCGTGTGGCACAAACCTTTTCTCTCATATTCTGGCCTCCTCCTGTGGTGCCAATCAACAGGGTCTTTGTTACCAGCTAAACTACAGAAAGGGGCCTCACTGTTTCCTTGGTGGGCTGCTGAAGAGCCACGTCTGTAATGCTGGCTGCCGCTTCTGATGGGCACCTCAACTCCCATGGGGCACCCCGCTGCCTGCGCTGGCAGCTCCAAGGTGTTGAAGCTCAGTTGTGCCCTGTGCGTGGAGGAGTTGGTGGAGGACATTCCTCTATCCAGGCTTCCATTAGACAGCAGATTTCCAGATGTTACCACAGCCATTTACTTTTGCTCCAAATTCTTAAGGTGTTTTTAAAGCAAAATCGCCATTTCCATTTTTACCAACAGTCCCCATTTACGCACAACCTTCCTGCGCCTCCTCCCTGCCCAATCCCTGCCCTTTGTCCCGCCTTCAGAGCATGAACCACTGAGAAAACCAATTGCACACAATACTCGGACTCACTCCTCCCTTCCAATTTCTGATTGTGATCACGAGGCCTGGGACCCCTTCCCTAGGATGAAGAGTCTCCCAGGAGGCTCCACAGTCTGTTCTGAAGACAGGCCTCTGACAGGCCAGACACACCTAAACCCCAATGGCATAATGCCTTAGGCTCAAGTTGGGAACCCCAGCTATAGGTGTAAAGTGCTATCAGTTTGGAAGAAGGACCATCTAAGTCTGGCTGGGCGAGCAGGAAGGGCTGTGTCTTTACTAGTGGTGTGGTGCTTTACTTGGCATTCATCAGTACATCCTTTGCAAACTCAAAGACAATTATATTCTGAATCCACTGCAAATGAAAATGGTTGTTTAATGGCCCCTGATTTCTAACAGTTTATAATCCAGCTCTTGAAGATGAGCAAACATGTAGTTCAAAATAGATTTTTCAGTTTGAAATTTTGGTGGAAAGCAACAGGGATTCATAATGCACTGTTTGCTGCTGCTTCTCCTACTCGGATTAGCGAAGGTGAACTCGCGGGAATGATGACACTCTGAAGGCCCCATCCATCAGCAACAGAGGGATTCCACCCAAGGAAAGCAGGGTAGCTCATCCACTCCCCAAAATCTAAATAGACTTCCATGATGTGATAAAGTCTGGGAAATTCATAGACATTCATACAACAGAAACACTCATTTTTGTCATAAGGAAAGAAAATTATTAGTGATTGAGTGTCCACTGGCTGAGTTCTAGAACTTCATATACTGAGATACTATGTAAAGGTTTCAGAGACATGTAACCAGTAACTAGAAGACCTAAGATGTAAACCCAAACCTATCTGACTCCATAGCTCACGTACTTACCAATTCAGCACACCATGGTACCTGAACCTATAACCTAATAAAATTAATGATCAAAAGATTTCTTAGTTAAGTAGATTTTTCTTAAATCCAGTCACATTAACATCATATTGAGGGAATTCCCTGGTGGTCCAGTGGTTAGGACTCAGTGCTTTCACTGCCGAGGCCCGGGTTTGATCCCTGGTCGGGGAACTAAGATCCTGCAAGCCGCGCAGCGCAGCCCCCCTCCCCCCCCAAAAAAGCATCACATTGACAACAGCACAACCAAGAGATGTGTCCACCATTAAATACGAAAAGATTACAGTGACCAAACTGCAGACAGAAGGGCCACAGTGAATCTGATGGCAGTGAGATACATACTAACAAAGTTTCAGTGATCTGATACAAATAAAAGCAATAGGGTAAAATAAACATTTCCTGGCAGATCTCTGGATATATCAAAATAAAATGCAAATGATGGATAAAAGAATAATAGGTATTCCTTAGCCCGCGTCAAGTGTCAGGAAGTCAAACCTGAGCTTTGTTTAGGAAAATGGAAGCTATAAGACCTGTCCCTCCACTGGACACCAAAAGAGCCAATGAGATGGCTTTAGGATTACTAAGTCAGTAATATTCACCAGAACACGGCGATAAGCTCCCAGGAAGAGAAACCTGAATTTAGATCTCAGTACCATGGTTTTTAATCACATTACTTAAGTCCTGAGTTCAGGCACTTAGTCAAAGTTAATTCTCTTGACCTCACCAGCTAACAGAATAATGAGAGAATCCCCTTCTGGGGTACTCTGGGTTTGCTGAAACAAATACACCTTTGCAGAGTGCTTGCTATTTCTTTCCACTGATGACAGATGAGTCTCTTTACAGGAAAGCCTGGAATTTCACAACTGATATGTTGGTCTGAGATGATGTGGTACTTTCCCTGATGCCACTGGGATAGATGCCATGGCCTGAAGCATTGGGAGCTTGGATGACAGCTGTTACCCTGCTTGCATAAAGGGCTGGCTGGAGAAAAGGCAGCCAACAGATGAAATGGAAGAATTATTTTAAAACTAAAGCTATAAAAAAGTCAATCATAGGACAGACTCTCTTTCCAACAGTGCATTCAGAGCTCAGTTTAAACTTCTCCTTTATTACTGTATGTTAAATCATCAGTGATCATGGCTAATTATGGCTTAATGAATTCTTGGGCTTCCGGGAGCAAGGTCTTAATTTAGAGAGATGTTTATCTGGGCCAAGACATTTTTCACAATTTGTTAAATTGGAGGGTCCAACACTTGATTGAAAATGTGGATTTTGTCCTGTGGTGAGATGTAAAAATAAACCTTATGGCTGTCCTCACACAGCTCCTAGTAAAAGAGCAGTTAAAGGCAGCTGCCAGCCTTGCCCAAAATAAAGCATCACCCTGTATCTTGGGAGGCATATCAAAGGAAATTGGGCAAAACATTCAAAAGTAGCCAAGAGTGTGAGACACAATCTTATAAAAACTGGGAAATGCATCAACAGCCTCATGTGTTTTCTTGTATTTGGTTTAATTTTGTTTTCTTATGTTTCTGTTATTTAAGGGAAACAGCAGGGGTTGGTGTGGGGAGGGAGCGAGAGAGAACGAGCTAGTGATACAGTCACTGCATCTTATACTTTGAACATTCTAGTACCTAATTTCCCACTGGAGTCAGAAACTAGGACCCAGGAAAAATAATAAACTGATGGTTCCCAATTACTTGCTGTGTCAGGAGCTTCAAACCAGGTACTCTCTATAAACACAATTTCCATCAAATCCTGTAACACACCTTACTCAGAAATGGAACTAGCTGGGCTATAATGCATGTGTGCACATTTGTGTGCGTAAGTAAATCACCCTCTGGGTGAATCAGCCTCCCACAGGAATGAAGGAACTTTTTTTTACTTATGGAACTACTTAGAGCAGTAAGTTCTAAATTCCAAATCATGAACCATTCGTGGGTTGTGAAAACAGCTGGGGTGTGACTGGTGTATTTAATGAAACAGAATCAAATACAACACACAATATCTGAGGGCATCACACATAGTAAATAAGTATTCATTTGTGAAACTTTCATATTAGTTATGAATGTGATGTATATGTATGTGTGGTGTGTCTGGGTCACTACACAACATGTAAAACAATATGATCAAAAAAGTCTAAGTGCTACTTACCTAGTGCACACATGCAAAAAAATTATATGAGTGAACATTAGGTGGCTTCATGATGGAAGAGGCAGGCACCCATGTCCTTTCGAAGCAAAACTCCACCCGAATCCCTCCCCACCCACCCCAGTCTTCTAGAATTAGTGTCCAAGTACGGAGGGTTGGGGGGAGGTGTCAAAAAGCAAAAACAGGGACTTCCCTGGTGGTGCAGTTGTTAAGAGTCTGCCTGCCAATGCAGGGGACACGGGTTTGAGCCCTGGTCCGGGAAGATCCCACATGCCGCGGAGCAACTAAGCCCGTGCGCCACAACTACTGAGCCTGCGCTCTAGAGCCCGTGAGCCACAACTACTGAAGCCCGTGCGCCTAGAGCCCGAGCTCCACAACAAGAGAAGACACCGCAGTGAGAAGCCCACGCACCACAACAAAGAGTCGCCCCTGCTCACCGCAACTAGAGAAAGCCCGCGCGCAGCAACAAAGACTCAACGCAGCCAAATAAACAAATAAATAAATAAAATTATTAAAAAAAAAAGCTAAAACACCTACCTCAAAATCCTTAGGCGGAGGGTGGGGAGGTGGTAGGATATAATGTTAATAATAATTCAAAACATTACATAACAATATTTAAGGAGACTCTCAAACTACCTCAAAGACTTTTAAATACTAAAGTGCAAACTCTTATACAAAAGATAATCACATTCTGCTAAAATCCTAAACTTTGAATAAATACTCATTTATTTATGATCTTTCACTTCAGTTTTGAAAGTTGTTCATGGGGCTCTGGCCTAAATTTTTAAAAATACAAATGCTCTCCTTTCTCTTACTGTGTAATTGCCACATTATAAGGAGGTTTATTTTTCAGGGACCAGAGGGCACTTCTGAAATATTCTATCACCTACTCAACCAGGAACACAAAAAAGAGAGAGTTCTAGAATGTTTTCTGGGGCTGAGGAATGTCTAACTTTACCATGGAGTCCTACTAAAATGCCTTTGTAAACTCTCTGGGAAACTTAGTCTAGTATCCAGCAATCCTTTGAAGTTTGTAACATTTTCAACTGAAAAGAAAGCTTATACTCTTCACACAACCAGAAGTTAGAGATAATGGAGAAATGAAAAGTGATTTAAACCAAGATAAAGGTCTGCAGAGGGTCATTCCTGGACGTGGGTCATTCCTGAGCACTCTAACGGCCTCTCTGTGCACAGCAGGAGAGTGGGACCAGCTGATGACAGTCAGCCGAAGGGAAGAGAAGACTTCACGTGTGGAAGACACAACAGTGAGGAGGAATCCGACAGACAAAACCGGTGCAAATGGACGCAGCTGTGCGGCTAAACCAACAAATGAGGAGAGCGCAGTCAGAGCCCAGTGGGCTTGGCTGGAAAGATCTCCATCAGGAATCATATGTAGATTTTAAAGAACAAGAAAAGTAGAGGCAGAGAGGAGGACTGTAGCTAAGAGGGAGGTCAAAGAGGAAAACTAATGAATTCTTGTTTCTGGTAACAACACAGACAGGACAAGCATATCCCTCACCTTCCGTGAGGTTCGGAGAAAGAATACCAATGAGGCCCACATCCCACACATGTCATACATCCTAAGGGTTCTCCTCACCCCACCTATCCCAAGCCAGGCAAACACTGCCCACGGGTACCCCCGACACCTGCTCCGTCGAGCTCCCTCCAAGGCCAGGTCAGAGCTCCAGACAGATAAATCGCCTTGCTCCTGCTGACTCCTCATCCCACGGGGAGGGGCGTGGCTAGGGGAAAGCCAGAGCAGGGCCCCCTAAAACACAGATCCCAAGCTGGGCCCTCTTGTTTGGAACTACGGTTGACCCCGTGCTGGGAAAGGCAGCGGTCCTTGGAGAGAGAGCACGACAGTGGCAAAAGAGACCAAGGTAAGGGCCAGGTGAGAAAGTAAGTGGCTCAGGTCTAGTCCCTGTCCTGCCTCTAAATGGATGATCTTAACCTCATCAGCCCTCAGTTTCCGCTTCTGTAAAAGGAAGTGACTAACAGTTAAATGAGATGATGTCTAAAGTACATTTCAAGCCTAAGCTCCTATGAGTCTACAAATCAGGGCTGAGGAGAGGGATAGTGGCTCACAGCCCTACAGCCTACAGCACGAGGGCAAAATTAAAAATGAATGGAGCAAACTGGGCCACAGACACCTAAAATGGATGGGCTGGGCAGTACATGTGCATCACTTGTGCAGAAGAAAAGGCTAGAAAGTGGGGGAAAGACAGGGTCTCTCAAGAATGAGACATGCAGCTCGGAGAGACGAAAGATAAGCAAGGAAGGCCAGGAAGACCCTCCGGCGCCACGCATGGCCTCGCCTGGACTTTGCAAGTGCAAATGTATATCCTGATCGAGCAGCGGAAGGAGGGCCCCCTGGGAAGCCATCTCACTCTCAGCGCACACATTTCCTAGTGGCATGCGATTAGCGGATCGCCTTCCCACTGCTTCGGCTGCTCTCAGGCTCCTGGGGTAAGGCTGCAGAAGTCTCCTCTCCTGTCTCCATCCTCTTCCAGCTTCCTGAGCTCAGATAAAAGGGGCTGTTCTGCCTAGAAGCCAAGAGCATGCTAAATGGCTGCTGCTGAGGCAAGTACTAACCGAAGAGGCGGGATTGATTTGGAATCTGAGCGCTCGTTCTCATCTGGATAGATGGAAAGTCCCTCGTGGCAGGGAGCACAGAAGTGGTAAAATGTAAAGAGGTATAATTTGTCTTTATTTTGGTCCACATACCCACTCGCCTTTCCTGCCACATCGTGCCAAATGAAACAACGGCACACAAGGTCTCCCACCCCACTTCTGGTGACCCAGGGTCCTGTCCACTTCTCACAGCCATTTCTTTCTGCCTCTGCACAGCTACCTCCAAAGGACGTTAATACAAGAAGCACGAACAGGACACAAACACAGGTGTGTGTTCGCTGGGCCCTACCCTGTACTTAGTTCAAACACTGGGTCACTCACACGGTGTGACGAATAAAGGGTCCGAAAATCTCCCCTTACCACGGGCCCAACACACCAACTCCTCCTGACTGGTTTAGGGCAAGAGATTGCCACGGTTCATGTTACAGTCACTCCGGCTACTGCAGTGTCCTCTGGCGAGGGGAGGCGCTTGGCAGGAACAGAAGAAGAAGGGAGAAGAGGAAGTCGGGGGCAAGGAAGGCCCTTCCTCGTGTGAACAAGAGCGGCTCTGCTTTTATTCCCTGACTTCTCAAACCAAAGCACATTAAAAGCTGCTGGACTGAGAGATTAAGACTATAGCAACTCCCTCATCAGACTACCTGTGGGAAGATTGCAGGTTAATCAAGTATCAGCCATTTCCACCATAAAAGGTTGTCTACCAGGAGAGGTAAGTTTGGAAGAGGGAAGAGACGGCACTTGGGCCTCTGGGGGAACCACAGGGGAGGCTCCTGCCAATCAAGGGACAAGCAGAACACCACCAGCGTAAGATAGACGGTTTTCTCAGTCAAGGTTCCAGCAGGCTGAATGGCCGGGAAAAACTTCCACAGTCAGTGAAGGAAACAGAAAGAAAACCACCACTGGCTCTCAGGGAAGAACGCCAGATATGCTGACCCCAAGCTCAAATATGCATATGCTCCCATAACTCATATTGCATAATAACCAATATCGTATTAAAAAGGCTGTGGCCATTATTGTAAAACAGAAAAAACAATTGCAAAACACGGACTGTTGTTACATAGAATCACATGTGCTTTATGTCAGTGCTCCTCAGATGACAGCTCTTTATCAAAATCTGAAAGAAATAGGATTCTGTAGAAATATATTTACTGATATGAAAATATATACCCAGTGTTTTTTGTTAAATGGAAAAGGCTCTTAACAGAGGAGGATGTACAATATAAATACATATATAAAAAATATTCCAAAATGTAAACATCTCTCTAGGTGAAAAGATTGTAATTTTTTTTTCCTTTTTTAACTGTATTTTCTAATTTTTTCTACAATGGGCATATATTACATGTGTGGGTTTTTTTCTTTTTAAGTTTAGAAAAATATGATAGAGCAGGGTCAGCCTGGAGAGGGGAGGAGAGACCCTTTTTCCCAGGAAAGGTGGCAGCGACCCCGTCTCGTCACAAGCACCCACCGCTCTTTGTGCCTCTGCTGCCCCCGTGTGGCTATGAGTAGACCTGACACTCAGAGCCCCTAGACTAGACCCAACCTGGACCAAACTCCACAGTTATCTTGGATGGATTCCTCTTCCCCTTCTCACCAGTTCATGACCTGGATTTGTCCCATTCATGAACACAGGACTTCTGCAACAGCAAGTGTTAGGACAGGGGGGTGGGAACACTCTCAGCTCAGGATGTTAACAAGATGGATACAGACGCTGGTGGGGTTCAGGACCCTGAGAACCACTCTGGCAGGAGTAAAGGTGGAGATAAGAAGAGAGGAAGCCTCAGGAGACTAATGGCCAAAGGCAACCATGGAACCGGAAACCTGAAGTCATACTGGAAACCAGCTCCTTTGCCTCAAGGGATCAAGGTGATACCACATGGAGCTGGTGACAACATTTACTTACTTCTGTTGTTTGTCTACAGAGCACTAGAGGTGATTGCCCTTGACTTGCTATATGAGCACACATTCCCAGAAGTACAGAGGGAAACCCAGCAGGGTCACAATGTCCACTTTTCCTACTGATGGTATTTTTACCTTATGACTAGATTAGCCTGCTGTTTGAGCAACAGACCATGAAGATTTAGGAAATGGGAGCCAAATTTCAAGTTATTATGAAATGACATGCAAATAGATTTACCCTGATCCCTTAACATTTGCAAAATTGTTACTAGGCATTAGTGCTAAGCCTTAAAATGATGAATTAAAATTTTGCTTACCTAAAAGTCAATTTTTCTCTGCTTGGATTGTCAGATCTATAACAACTAAGGGCAACAGGATCCCTTGACTAATGAACACTTTAACTTTCAAAGCATAGGCAGGCTCCGTGAGTGTGCTCACACACACACACACACACACACACACGATGAAACTCCCCAACCGCCATTTCTCAGCCCTATACCTTAACCCTTTTCTCTTGCATATGACCCCAGGTAAAGCTCAGTATGCTTCTCCTACATCGAGGCTCCAGGACCAGATTGCCTGCCTTCAAATGCAGCCTTCTAGCATTTACTACGTGACCTTGGGCAAATCACCTAACCTTTCTGAGTCTCAGGACGTCCTTTATATAACGGGGATAGTAACAGGACCAGTTCATAGGGCCATTAGAAGGTTAAATGAATTAATATCTATAAAGTGCTGAAAACAGTACCTGGCACAGGAGGTGCTAGAGGAACTATCCTATAGTTATTTTTCAAAATGGGCTTAAAATGTAATTAATTAATTAACTTTTAAAAACAGTAATTAAAAAAACAAACTTGGTTTTCTCTCCATTTTTTTTTTACTAAAAAATACCATTTATTACTCAAATTGGGTGACAAAAAAAGTGGTCAGGCCCTCTTTGTCCACCTGTAAAGTCTGATGTCATTTTCAGGAGAATCAGACTCATTGACCTTATTCTTTTCCAAGCCTCTTCCTTAACCCCCTCATCATAGCCCTTATCAGAATCAGCCTCTTCATCAATCCCACGTACTTTAGGAAAAGTAAAGAACATGCCTGTGTGTGTGTGTGCGTGTGCATGCACACACGCGCACACACGGGAGGAACAGGTGAGAGAAGTGCGACCGTCCTGAGCATCCTGACACAACTATCCTTTCAATGTCTTCTCCTCCCCTCTCCTCCCAGCTCTGGCCCTGGATCTCCCCCTCTTTCCCCACCTTCCATCAGGCAGCTGTATTGGCTCCTCACTCCAGGGACCCTCACCTGTTGGTGTTCTCCAGAACCTCCACCTTCTTCCGAAGCTCCAAGTTCTCCGTTGAACAAGACTCCACCCTACAGAGGACAGAGAGAGAGAAAAAAAAAAACTTAGTTTTTTATCAGGGGAGCAAACATTAAGCCAGGAGCTCGGATGGAGGCAGGTGGGGTTCAGAGAAAAAAGACAGGGAAGCAGCTACTCTAGGGAGGTGAGGGAGAGAACTTGGCCAACCTGAGTTGGGGAAAAGGGTGAGGAGATCAAAGGAAAAAGAGAGAGAGAGATGGGTAACCAGTGCCTCAGTAATGGAAAATGAATAGGGATGGTACAAAACATAAACTTCTTTTAGGGTGTTCCAACCTTGATTTCTCTCGACTTCCCTATGGCTCTCAACGTCCATCACAATTCTCCCTCTACGCTACAGGGTCTGGATGCTGCTGGCTGTACTCTTGACCTGAAGGACTGACAGGAAGCCAAGGGGCTTGGGGCAGGGGGAGAGTGAAGGACAAGAACCCGGGACCTCAAGACAAGGGATCCAGGTGCCGGAGCAGGCATGCCCCGAAGAGGCAATAAAGAGATTTTCATCGAAACATCTTGACCCTGGATACCTACAGACAATAACAAACAGAATGGGACTGCTGAATGCTATATTACCAACACCTAAATCAGGAGGAAGAAACACTGACTTTCAGGAGGAACTTCAAGAACCAGCCAGGATCCACCAACCGCTCCTCTCACCAGACACACATAAAGATTCATTTCTAGGTCCCGGGACTCATTCCCATCTTAAAATGGTATTAGTTTGTCAGATGGGAACTATTTTCTAGGGCTAATACAAAATTGTATTTAATTTACGTTTTTCTAACAGCCTTCCTGATATTCCAGGCTATTCAGAAGAGCAAAAGGTGCCTTCAAGTGTTTTTGTGAAAAGTCACTCACCTATAACACAAATTATAGTGGACAGAAAAAAAAGAACGCCAACCTGCCTTACTTACTTCATCCCCTGTTGCTTTCTCTAGCGTGCGAGGGAGTGTGGCCAATGGGAATTGATTAATTAGCACCTCTCCTCTGAGGAGTCCAGGAATATGCATGAAGGTTAGTATTTGTACTTATTTGAAAGGAAACCTTCAGGGACTTAGGGACCCTTGGTTGGAAGCTGTGCGGTACAAATGCCTACTAAGATTGAATGTACTTTTTATCACCTGCCAGATCTATAAGCTTTCCCCTCTAAAAACCACTAGGTGGCAGGCAAGACATAGATGATAAACCAACGGCCTTTGCTGGGGTCCAGACAGAGAAATTGAACCCCCTTCTCATAGAAAGCAGGGCACCCCCGCACTTACATTTCTCTACATGAATTGCTCAATACACACAACCAGTTTGGCAGGAGGCTTACTTTTTCTCCAAGCTGTCCATGTATTCCTTCTTCTTCCTCCTACTTTCCTGGGCAGAAATCTGCAATGGAAGGGGAGAAAAAAGGATTATGTTCCAGCTATCTCAGTAAACCAGTATGACAAGAGGCCACGAGCAAAGAAATCACAAAAGCCCTGCTCACTTTTGTGGCCACTTCCCATTTGTTTAACCTACTGGCTCATCTACTAATCACCTCTTCTGTCCTCCCTGGTTTCAACCAGCTGATGTTCTCATCTACTTTCCAACACACTAGGCCCCCAGTGAGAAGGACAGTGGTCCAGGAGTCAGACTGGAACATATTGGTCACGAACCATCTGTATGGTCTTAGATAAATGATTTCAATTCTGTGGACCTAGTTGGCTCAACTATAATATATAATATAAGCCAGTTGGGGTTAGTCGTATAAAAATTCCCTGGCGGTTCTGCACATGGACGAAGAATTTTAACTCTAAGCTCTTTCCTTCCTCTCTCTTTGTCTCCTCCCTCCTGCTCTGCCCACGCCCTAGCCATGCCTCAGGGCCTCTGTACCCCTGATCCCCACTGTAGGGGCCTAGGACTAGGAGACTGCTGGACCCAGGTATAGAACAGTGGTCTGCAGAATTTTTTATCAAAAACCTCTATCAAGAAAAAAAATTAAGCAAGCACCCATAATACATTTATATTTATTCATTTATAAATTATATACATGCCTACTAGAGGGAAATATTGTGCGTCTAATAAAACAAATTTTAAAGACTGAGATTTTTTTCAAAATGTCAATGGGAGTTCTAATATTTTCTTCCCACCCCTGTATGGGTCATCTTAGGCCCCACAGAGTGTGGACGCCCGATCTGGAGGCCCACTGACCAGAAGATGTATGGGGAGGTCTGGGGGAAGACAGGGGCAAGCCTTGGTCCCCACCATGGGACGGGCCAGTGTTGGCCACCGGGAAGGGAGGGTGGGCATGCTGGCCGGGTTCTGCTCACAAAAGTACCTGGATTTGAAGGGCTCACCTTATTCTTGATTTTCCTCCGGATTTTCTTCAGGGCCTTCTCCTCTGATTTTGTCAGGGGCAGCTTGGTGGGGATGGGATAGCCCTCGGCGATCAGGGTCCTCTTCTCCTCCTCCGTCAGGACCAGGGGGCCTGATCCCTGCAGCTTCTGCGCAGACCAAGGAGCAGAAAAGGGTCAAAGAGGAAAAGCCAGGCGCACCAGAGAAACACCTCCTGAGGGGTGAGGAGGGTCTGTTATGATGTCTTGCCAATGGCTAAGGGAAAAGGAGGCCCATCTCTTTTGGTGAGAAACAGGCACTTTGAAGTGGAAGCAAAAATGCAAAAGACACTCGTGTGAGTGTTACAACCCAAGGATTATAATATAAGGGAACGGGTAAAGAAACCTCCACCCATTATTTCCCAGAAAGTACCCTGCTGGCTAAAACATCAAAATGAAAGGATAGAATTCATTTCCCACGTCCCTAGAGATTTCCTGTCCTCGGAGTGACGAAGGATTCACTTGGAACTCTGTTTGTGGAAAGTTTTGTTGTTCTCCTAAAGATGCCATTTTGCAAGACGCTCTCTATACACTAGGAGTTGCTTCTTGACCTCTACTTCCAGCTAAGGGGCCAGGGCTCCTAGGGACACACCTGCAGGCATGTTCCATGGAAGTCACTGGTCAGCACAGTCCCAGACTGTCCATCATCAGTGGAGATGAGAACTGTAGCTCATCTCATTTCACCTATATTAGGACAATGTGTTTATAATTAGTCAAATAAGTGGAGTACCTATTGCATATTAGCTCCACGTTAGATGCACGGAAGAATCAAAACGAACTCCGTCTCTTAAGTAGCTAATGATCGAGACCAAGACTGAATTGAAACTCGTGAAAAGAATGAGAGCAATTAAATGCTAGACTGTAATATTCACTCAAGGTACATTAAAAATATGAAGAAGGAGAACGCTTATGTGAGTCTGTGTGATAAGGGAAGGCTTAGGGTAGCAGATAAGGCTTGAATTGGGCTTCCTGAAAGAAAGGGGGTGACTTACACAGAGGAGGGCATTACAACAAAGGCAGTATTGTAAAAAGTAACTGAAGAAGCCACTCTGCATAGAGGGGGTGAGGAGTTCTGGAAGCAGCAGCAGGCTGGGCACATAGGAGGGTGTTTGTACCCAGCAGAGGTATGAGGGCTTGATGCCAACAGATAATAGGGAAACAATACAGATGCTGAGCCAGGGTATGATATGGGAAGGATTTCCTCCATGACCACGTGGAATGGATTAATTGTGGTAGGACCCACAAATCCATAGGATGGACACTATTTCAGTAATCAAAGGAGTGAAGGGTTAGAGGAGAGAAGGCAAAGGTGGAGTGGAAAGAGTTAATTCCCTGGCCCTCGGTAATAGTGAAATATAAGAACGTGGCCACAGATCTAGAACTTTCTGAGTTTCTGACACAGACTGAACTCAAATTTTCAAAATTATGTTAATTAATACATGATTCTTCTAAGAATTTTTAAATAACTCATTTCATTCAAATTTGCTCTGTGATATTATAAATTCAATAAGGCTGACTAATTTTTAAATCCTCATAGAAATCAATCGACTATTCAGAACAATGAGAAGTTAATTATCTAACCCTAATTTTTTTTAAAATTTATTTATTTTATTTATTTATTTTATTTTATTTTTGGCTGTGTTGGGTCTTCTTTGCTGCATGCGGGCTTTCTCTAGTTGCGGTGAGCCGGGGCTACTCTTCATTGCGGTGTGCGGGCTTCTCATTGTGGTGGCTTCTCTTGTTGCAGAGCACAGGCTCTAGGCATGTGGGCTTCAGTAGTTGTGGCACACAGGCTCAGTAGTTGTGGCTCGTGGGCTCTAGAGAGCAGGCTCAGTGGTTGTGGCACATGGGCTTAGTTGCTCCGCGGCATGAGGGATCTTCCTGCACCAGGGCTCGAACCCGTGTCCCCTGCATTGGCAGGCGGATTCTTAACCACTGCGCCACCAAGGAAGCCCTACCCCTAATTTTTATTTGGAAAAATTATATATGTGAGGGATGAATGTTGACTCATGATTTCTATCCTGAGTCACTGGGTTAAGAGTTGCACCACAGACAAAAAGGGTTAAATTATATTTTTGAGCTTTAGACATCAACGCATTTACTCTCAGAGCGATTTTTCAGTTCATCAAAGATTGCTTATTTAAAAAATAAATCATTTCCTATCATAGGTCATAAAGACCGCCTAATTGATGATAAATATTTGTGATACAATTTTGAGAAGAATAACAACACATTTTTATTCCTCATGTTTGTAGCTATAAAAAAGAAACATGTGAATAAAAACTGGAAGTGTGCACAGGAAAGGAGGAGAACGTGTTAGCATGATGAGGTCACAGGCAGTTCTTAGAAAATGTTCTTTAAGACTGTCATCCCCCTGCTTCAGCAGTTAGACCTAAAACTTCCTACAGGCTCCGAACGGTACCCACACTGGGTGAAGGTCCGAGTGACGGAATGGGGGATGGGGGTGCAGGGATGCAGGGGACACTCACGTGCGGTGCGGTGAGGAGTGGGGAGCTGGCAAGTGCCGAGGGGGCCCGCGCTGGGGCCCTGGCGGGGCTGTGGGTCTGCGGCAGGCCAAAGGGGTGCAGGCGCGGGCTGGGGCTCAGGCTGCCCTCCGAGTCGCTGCTGTGGCTGCTGGGAGGGGTGGGCGGTAAGTGCAGGTGGTCCACGGAGGCTGAGGGGAAAAGAACGGATTGCATCCATCAGGGAGCAACAGAGCAGGACTTGGGGCAGTTCAACATTCAACATCCCTATAGCAGAACGCAGGACAGCCGAACAAAAGAATGAGGAATCTCTGCGTGTGGATATGGAAAGGCCTCCAAGATGTATTACTATTAAGTTTAAATTTTAAGAGTGTTTCTTTCAAAAAATTTGAAAAGTTGAATTATTGGGTTCCAAGTCCGCAGTCCTTGATATGGCCTTGTGGCAGGTGCTCTTGGCTGGATTTTCAGGCTTTATTTTGGATTCATTTTTGGATTGGGTTTTTCAGTTTTACTTTGGTCAATGGGGGTTTCAGTAGATGTGACATTACTGTCTGCTGGTCTCAGCCTATAGAGGAGGGGAATAAATCAAGGTGCAAAGCAGTGTATAAAGTAGCCCTCCTTTTGTATGAAAAAGGAGAGAAAGAGAATACAGACCCCCATTTGCTTGTATCTGCGTAAAGAAACTCTGGAAGGTATATAAGAAACTAATAAAATTATGACATAATGGGGGCAGGAGAAATTACAGTTGGTAGGGACGGTGCTGGCATAACCTTCCCTCTATTCATTTCATATAGTTTCCATAGTTTGACTTGTAAACCATGTTAATGTATTAGGATTTTTTTTTTTTTTTAATAGCAAAAGCAGGGAGCCCATGAGTGTTTGAGAAAAGCTCATTTGTTTCTGGAGGAATGTGCATGGTAGGGTCCATAGGCCAGATGCCAGGCATTCTTGATTCAGATAATACCCAATCCATCTGTGGATAGACAGGTAGGCACTGGAAGACCAACTGGGGGAGGGGTGCCTCCCACAAAGTCCTCCAGCATCTAAGCGTCCTTCGCCTCTCCTCAGGGAGACGCCCACACACTCTGCCGGGGCCTTCGAGCCTTAGCCGGTGCCAATCTTGCATCTCCAGGGCAGGAGGGATGGGTTCCCGAGGGAGGAATCCACTCTCGAGTTCAACCTGACAAACGAGCTTTGGGGTCTCACTCTTTTTCTGACCTGCAAATCTTCACGCTGTGCTGAAATACCTTGACAGCCAGCTGCTGTTCCTGAGCCAAGGAACATGACCTTGGGTAAACCTTTCACTCCACACCCCTCCTGGGGCCCCCAGGACAACAGAGCCCTGAGTACAGCAGCTCTGAACTGGGCAAGGAGCCTGGAGGCCTCATACATACCCGGCCTTCCTCGGCCAGAGAACAGCTCGAGGCCATGGAAAGGCCTCGGTCTCCTGCCTGATGTACTGTGAATGGAAAGAGACTTTCTGACACACGGCTTCTCACCTAAGAGAAAGGGTCCCCCCATAGCTGCCTTTGGAGGTGACAAGCTGCAACCAGACGGCTCTCTCGCCCACTGAGACCCCTGAATATCCTAGGTAACCACAGGTGATGTGTCTCTCTCTGCCACCCCCGCGCCCACTCCCATTCACAGCACACTTTCTTTCTCTCTCTTTCTCTAACCCATCTCTTTTCTCTTTCTAACATACTGCTTTTCACTAGATGATTCTCCGCCCAAGAGCTCCCTGGTTTTTTAGAGTCCATGGGCACTCTTAAAGCTAAAGAATATTCTAAAACAATCCTATGCATCTCCACTGCCAACTCTTCTGCCACCACTTCCAGGCAGCTAAGGAGGGTAGGTATGCGCCTTAAACTTATGTGCTCACTTAGGAAGGAGTCCCAAGCGTGTTAACCAAGTTTTTCCCAATGCCATGACGACCTATGGCACTCTGTGGTGTCAGATGAACTAAGCAAGGAAGCCATCAGACTGCGGTGACTCCAGTGCTCTGGTGGCCCTACGCAGGCAAACCCAAAATCTAAGCCTCTAAATGCTTCGAGGTTACCAGACTGAAACCTAGGACAACCGGTCACAAACAGCCAACTTGGCTTTAAGTTATATCCAATCAATAATTTCCTTACTGTGGTCTCCCCTGGTGGCGCAGTGGTTAAGAATCCGCCTGCCAATGCAGGGGACACGGGTTCGAGCCCTGGTCCGGGAAGATCCCACATGCCGCGGAGCAACTAAGCCCGTGAGCCACAACTACTGAGCCCGCGTGCCACAACTACTGAAGCCTGCGCGCCTAAACCCATGCCCTGCAACAAGAGAAGCCACCGCAGTGAGAAGCCTGCGCAGCAACGAAGAGTAGCCCCCACTCGCCGCAACTAGAGAAAAGCTTGTGCGCAGCAACAAAGACCCAACGCAGCCAAAAATAAAATAAATAAAATAAAAAATTTAATTAAAAAAAAATAATTTCCTTACTTTGCTTCCACCTTTTCTTTATAGAAGTCTCCCCGCAGCTCCTGTGGGTGGAAACTTGTAACTGGTTTGGCGCTGCAGAATGTAACTAATTTTTGCTCAAATAAGCTCTTAAAATTTTTAATTTTTAAGAGTTTATCTTTTAACAATGTTTATCTTTTAACCATGGTAAACAAACAAACAAGCAAACCAAAACCAAAACAAAACAAAACCCAGGAGCGGTCAAACCTAACAGGGGCTCCCGCTGTCTGCCGTGCTGAGCGGTTAGTCTGGAGAACTAACCAAAAATACCAGAGCTCACTTGTCCCTTTCACTAGGCACAGCCCTAATTATTCTAATACCTTTCTCCTTTCCAAGCAGAAGGTGTGTCACAAAAAATGAAAATGGCATGGCAGGAAAAGTGAAGCAAACTCCAATCTCCTCTTACCTACTTATTAAGAGCTACTGCCCTGGCCACAGGTGCCTCGGTATCAGATTTCTAAATATCACTTGAAATGTTGCTCTTGGATTACTTACTGACAGGGCTGGGGACAACCGGCTACTTTGCCTAGAAGCCCCGTTGCATTCAAGGATATTGAATTTCCTCCTCTCTGTATATCTAGGATGAGGAAGGACGGCCATTTACTTTACCCTTGAAACGTTTCTCCTCCAGTGGTCCCAGATTCTGAAGCCACTAGGGGATTCACTGGTACAGTTGTGACATTTTCTGAAGCATATTGCAACATAGATTAAAAAAGCAAGATTTATGTGATAGTTGTAACCGGTGTCACAAAAATGAAAGGAATTACTTTGGAGCAGTATATAAAGCTGAAAGGCACTAAAATGTATGTCACTCAGTGAAAAGAAATACTGTCTCAATATGGATTTTAGTCCGTATTTCTAATTTTAAAAACAGAATCCTTTCTTTACTGATGATAAAGGGTAAACGCCAACCTTGATTAAGTTGTCACGGATCAAATCCTGAGTATGTTTCTGGTGGAATGAAGGTAGACTTTGTTTCCGTGAGCACTGCTCCTATGTAACATCTGCACATTACATCTACACCGTAGCACGGATACCCTTCCCATGACAAGTGCATATACTAATTTCCTATTTGTCAACCACACCAATGAGCTATCCTTCTAACCTTGTGCCAAAAGTATAAATAAAAAGGGAGGGGATGGCGTGTCTGAAGGCACAGAATTAAGAGCAGGATCTGTGCAAAGTAACTCAATTAAAAAGGCTGAGAGGGACTTCCTTGGTGGCACAGTGGTTAAGAATCCACCTGCCAATGCAGGGGACACAGGTTCAAGCCCTGGTCCGGGAAGATCCCACATGCCACGGAGCAACTAAGCCTGTGCGCCACAACTACTGAGCCCAAGTGCCACAACTACTGAAGCCCGCGCACCTAGAGCCCGTGCTCTGCAACAAGAGAAGCCACCGCAATGAGAAGCCCACGCACCACAAAAAAGAGTAGCCCCCGCTCGCCGCAACTCCTGAAGCCCGCGTGCAGCAACGAAGACCCAACGCAGCCAAAAAAAAAAAAAAAGAAAGAAAAGAATAAAAAAATGCCGAGAGAGCTTCCTAGACTCTGTGAGACTTAGGGGTCTGCGTTCAGGATTCCTGACTATGGGCTTCATACCGGACAAGAAAAAGACTGACACAGAGAAAGAAGAAAGTGAAAGTGTGATAACCCCAAGTGTGACACTACTTAATTCTAAATGGATGGCAAGGAGCCCAATGGGATGCAGGAACAAAGGAGGCTCCTTGCAACAACTGTCACCTGAAATCAACATTTAAAAACATTGAATTGGTCAGACAGATAAACCGTGAATTCACTTCACAGAGGCTTTAAACTAGAATTGTTTTAAGTGGGCCAGGTGCCTTTGCGGATATGTGCCTATTTGCCCCTACTGATCATCACTCCAGGACAGGGAGCTGGGTTTTATCCACAGGATGGCTTGAGGGCAGCGGTCCCCTTGTCCCCTTGTCAGCACCCAAGTCACAGCAGTCATTGAACATGCTGAAAAGTCACCCTGCCGAGGAGTAAAAGTTAAAGATTTAGCTGGAAAAACTTAGCTTTCAAAGTTTGTATTTACAATCAAGAACAGAGCTATTTCATCAAGCAAGTTCTGCCTTTGGTACCATCAACCCCAGCACTGTCTCGCACATTCCGCATCTCTTTAGACGGTGCACCCACATCTGTTAACCCAAAGGAGAGAGTGGACACACCTTCCTTAGGAGAGAAGTTGAGGAACTGATCCACTTCATGAGGTTCCAGCTTAATCTTAGGAATAACTGTCTGGCACGAGGAATCAACCTAAAGGAAGAATTTCAAACACAGTTTTTAAAAACCAATAACAAACCTGAAGAAACACCCCGGGGGAGTTATTTGTCGTCTGTGTCTTCCTCCCAGGGCAGCCCTGCTTCTCTGGGGCTGGCGAGGCCCGGCTGAGTGCAGGCTGCTTCTTGGACAGGGAGGTGTTTTAGTCCTTAACCTTTCCCTCATTGCCAAACCTGGCAGCACAGGTGACGGGACCCTCAGAATTCTAACATTAAGAACCCAGGGCTCGGGAGTTCCCTGGTGGTCCAGTGGTTAGGGCTCAGCACTTTCACTGCTGTGGCCTGGGTTCAACCCCTGGTTGGGGAACTGAGATCCCACAAGCCTCATGGCGCAGCCAAAGAAAAAAAAAAAAAAAAAATCCAGGGCTCACTTATCAGTGCTTTCTTTCTATTGTTTTTATGGTACTATAAAGGCCTTTTATCACAAAATAGTCTGGTACGTTTTTAAGGGTCATGGCCTCCAGCAGTGTGTCCTGCGGTAGGAATTGTGTGACCCCAGCTGCATCCATTCTCTCCAGGTTCCTGATAACTGACAGCACCTAACCGTGAAACACTGAGTACGGGAAGGAGGAAAGGTCTCTGGCCCATGCATGGGGGGCAAGGCCATGACCCTGCCCTTTCTTAGTGACATGCTTGAAAATGAACTGAACTGAAATCTCATGGAGCAAGGAGACTAATACAGATTCCAGAAGCCTAGTCCGATAAACAGACTCAGGCAGCTATTGAGAAGGGAATTCTAGAGGGCAGTGCAGAGGTGCTCTGTCCACAGTCCCTCATCTTCCACACGGATGGAAGGTAAAGAGCACAGGAGTGAGTACGCAGCAGAGCCTTCGTGGCCCCACCACTGCTGTGTTACCTCTTCCTGAACAGGTGGACCACTATACCTCGCTCAGAGGAGATCTGACTTAAAGACTGTCAGTGGAGTCATTGTTTATAACCTGTGACTTTGAACTTAAGGAAAGTTAGGACTGGATTCCAATATCTGGAAGAAGATGTACAAGTATGACTCTGGTCCATCACCAGACACTGAAATACCCAAAGAGAAGGTGGGGTAAAACTGAATCCTACTTGCTATAGGTGTGGAACTGAGCAAGGAAGAAATTCCCGATTTCGTATGTTTTCCACGGGGAATACGTTAGGAATTGGTAGGTGGGAGATCCCTGAATTAAGTCAGGGCAACTGAACACTACACTAGGAAAGTAAAGTATTACACAGGAACTAGCATTCCCTATTGCCACGGCACAGAAAGCCATGGATCACATCATCATCATAACCACTCCCTTTCCACTGGCTTAAAAATCAGTTCCAGGGAGAATTTTTTTTCCCCATGGATATCTATGTATTTTTTAAATTTTGTAATAGCAATCAAGAAAAAATGAAATGAGACTTGCTACCAATTTTTCTGGAAATGCCATTAAAGGAAGTGATATAAGCAATGCTGATACCAAATCAACATATCCTAGATATATATATAAATACATTTTTACATACATACATACATATGTAGTTATGTATCTTTAAACATATACAACCACTAGCTCCAAAAAGATTAAATGCCTTATTGGAGAATAATGATCCGTATCTTTTGATCCAATCTGTTTGTATGGAGGAAAAATGAGTATACCCCAGCGTTCATTTCCAGAGGGGGTTCCTCCTTCTCAAAAGGGGTGGAGATGGCAGTGATGGTCAGAGTGACAGACGGAACTAGTCCTGAGGGCGGCTCGTCCGTGATTGGCTCTGTCTTGATGGTTGTTGATGGAAAGTCTGTAGACAGGTACCATTTCTCACTCTCCACTTCATCTGCGGGAAAAAGATAAGCACACATGTGAATCTGTTCAGGGCATCAGGTATAAGTAAAACAAATGGCACTGACCTTTCTTCTCAAAAAAAAAGCTCCAACAAAGAATTATTGTGAGTAGAATAAAAGGAAATAAAATGAGGATGTGAGAGAGGAGATAAATGGATGAAGACATGAATGGCAAAGTGAGAATCTATACTTGCATTCGTTTGAGTGTAAGGATGCCTAAAGCAACTCTGGAAGGATACATATAAAAGAAAGAAACTAGGCTCTCTGGGCAGAGCAGGAAGGAGGCTAGGTGGGTGGGGAATAGGATAGGAGAGAGAATTTCAATGTGTCATGTTTTATACTTTTTGGTTTTCAAACCAATTAATATATTATCTAGAAAGAAAGAAAAGAAAAAGAAAGAAAGAAATGCAGTTAAAAATAAGAAAGAAAGATATACATTTAAAAATGAGAAGGAAAGAAGCGAATGGTTGTCAACCAGGGTCTCAGGAGACAGGACTGGAGACAGGTCTCTGTCCTTCTCCCCAGTGGGTGGTTATTTGTTTTCTTTTTTTTTTTCTCACTCCCCATCATTGGTCCTAGTCTGCTTCTCTACAACGCCGCTTATGCCTTACACCTGACCTAGACTTCCAGAATTTTACTTAGCCCTCTAGGAAACTTCAGAGTTTGTAACAGACATCTGCCCCTTGCTGAAATGGATGAAATGCTCATCCAGAGGAAAGGGCGGCGTCTTGCCAAGTCTGGTCTCGGCTTGCCTCTGGCTTTCGTGACGATCACAGGCCTGGGGATCACAACAAAGCAACAGCACCGAACAGACAGAAGCACCTCCATCACTCAATGACATTCTCCTGGGAGCCTGCATGGTACCCTGCATTTCTTACCAAGTTACATCAGAGCAGGTACCTCAGCATAGCCCTGGGAAAGGAGGGAGGAGGGCAGGAAAGGGAACAACAGCAAAAAGGCTGCAAACAGGTGCAGAACAAGAGAAAACAAGTCAGAGATTCCCAGAGTCAGCATTCCTCACCTGTTACCAGTTTTACTAAAACGAGACTAAAAGCAAAGATATGCTCCCTTGCTTTATGAAAACGTTTAACACACACACACACACACACACACACACACACACACACACACACACAACACACACCAGGTGCTTCGTGAGCTATTACTGTCCAGGGGAGCAAAGTCATTCACATTATGAATTATTTTACACTCAAGAATTGGGCTCAACTTTTCTTATGAAAAGGTACATGAACATCATTCAGAACTGTCAAGAGGGCAGTGGAAGAGTGGGCACGGCAGCTAAAAACTAAAGTTCGCAGTTATTAAGGCTGTATTTCATAAGCAACTTCCTTCAAACGCAGGGAAAGGTTAGATTCACATGCACCATAGAAAATAATTTTCCCCCGAATCCAACTTATAATTGACTCAATTAATTATTCCAGCCCCAATTTAGTTCCTGAGGTAAAATAAAGACAGGCAAGACTTAGGTTGGTTGAAGGTGTTTGCTTTTAGAGCCGGTGCTATGCAGCTGCGGAGTGCTATGGGGTGATGGAGGATTTCCATCATTCCCAGGGTGTGCGCCACATCCTGGCCGAGCGGGAGGGGCAGGTAACAAAGGTCCTTTTGAAAGCAGCCAGAGGATGGAGACCACACTGTAGGTGATGCAGAACCCTGCTGGGCAGATGGGCCCCCCAGCTCAGCTTGGGGAAGCAACTGGATGAGGAGCCGAACGAAGTATCTAATGCCACTCCCAGAATGAGCTTAGGAATGAGAAGTTTCTGTCACCTGTAAGGAAGACACGCTTAGGACAGATGTGGGGAGGGGCTGGAGAGACAGAGAGAGCACAGATCACATTTTCTCCACTCAGCAATGATGTGTTCATACCTCTGCCTTGTCAACACTTACAGCCTGTCCACATTGAGCAATATTTACCCCTAGCAGAGACTGGAAGAGAGATAGCAAGATGAAATATAGTCTCAGTAGATATTAAAATTAACAGTTAAGGAGGCATCCCTGAGAAAAAGGTCACATGCAATTACCAGGAAATGGTGAGATAAGGCCAGATCCCATGGCTGTGTGGTTACAATTACTGTGATGAAACATAATTCACAAGGCACAAAAGGTAAAAATAAATACAAAAAGCAAATACAAAATTACAAGCAAAATAGAGACAGGTAATGAAATTAGTTCTTCCAATCCGGCTAAGCCATTCTCAAAGCACACACATTCATAAAATAGGTCAAGATAGTTTATATTCTTAACGCTCAGTGTCTTACACCCCTATTTTAAAATTTTTTATATAATCTTTGCTGTATCAGAGATGGAGACCGAAGGACAAATAATGATACGTGAACTATGAAACAAAACTTCCCCTGAACTCTTCCAAGAGAAAAGCCCAAGGAAGCTGCCTCTCCTCCCCTGAGCCTTTTGGGGACAAACAACTGGTGTTGCCTTCATGCTTCCATTTCAGTACAGCAATTTATTACTCTACCTCGAAAGATATTTTTTGAATTAGAAAGAAGTTTAAGGCCATCAGCCTCAGATATGTCTTTTTATAGATGAGGAAACTAACATGCTGGTCTAAATCACACAGCAAATATGTGGCAGGACCCAGATCTCCCGATCCATTAAAGAAACAACTAAACATGTAGATAAAGATGTGTGCACAGGGACTTCCCTGGTGGTCCAGTGGTAAAGCATCTGCCTTACAACGCAGGGGAGGTGGGTTCGATCCCTGGTCAGGGAACTAAGATCCCACGTGCCGCGAGGCAACTAAGCCAGCGCGCCACAACTACTTAGCTCCCATGTCTCGACTAGAGAGCCTGTGTGCCACAAACTACAGAGCCCACACACTCGGGAACCCGCGCACCACAACTACGGAGCCCACGCGCCCTGGAGCCTGCGTGCCAGAGCTAGAGAGAAGCCCTGCGCCACAGCGAAGAGCCTGTGTGCTGCAACTAAGACCCAATGCGGCCAAAAATAAAATAAAATAAATAAATAATTTTTTTTAAAAAGATGTGTGCACAAATATGCTCACTGCAGCATTATTTATAATCACAAAACACTGAAAGTAACCAAAAGAGTAAAAAGGAAGGGCAAAGTGAATGAATTAGGGTACATCCATACAATGGAAATATTATGCGGCCAGTAATGTTACATGTTTAAACCCTTTTTAATAACAAGGCAAAGAGTTATGATAGAATATTAAGGAAAAAACCTGAATATAAATTTATGTACTATTAATGAAGAAAGTGATAGGAAAAAAAGACTGAAAGGAAATATGTCAAAATAGTAAAAATACCTCTGGAGAATAATTCAGAACATGAGTGACTTTTTTTTTCTCTAGTTTCATACTATTTCTAAATTTCCTATACTGGGAATATATTGTCCCTGGATGATCACACATGGACATGGCCTTCTTCTGCCTGCTCTGCTTTATATTTTATGATGCTAATTATTAGATGGAAGCCTTAGTGAGTCAAGTGGCCCATTTACAGTCCCTTGACTTAATAAGAGTCAATGAGTACCTTAATATATGTTATAAATTGCATAACTGGCTCCAGTTCTTCATTTGTCCCTCTATCCCTGTCCTTTGCCATGTAATTTTGCAGTTCCCTCCCACTGAGGACTAATCCCTACCCTGGGATTGGCCACATGACTGGCTTTGGCCAAAAGGATGTTAGCTTTGTAACACAAGTAAAGTCTTGAAATGCACTTGTACAGCTGAACTTACACACTTGTACCTTTGCCATCACACTTGTGAGAAGTATGTGCCAGGACAATCTACTGATCCCAGAAGGAGGACAGACACATAAATCAGAGTTGCTCCCAGATGAGCCTGGCCAAGATCAGCTAACTCTCAGCCTTAGACATGTGAGTGAATCTAGCTGAAATCAGCAAAATCACCCAGCTGCCCCTGACCCTCCACGCCTAAATCAGCCAATCTCCAGCCAAGGCACAGACATGTGAACTCTAATAGCAAATGACTGTTGTCAAAGCTAATGAGTTTAGCGGTGATTTGTTATGCAGGAATACAGCTGGCTGATACAATACAGCTGCATGTATATACAAGAAATTAAATCCATTACATCAGAACCTATGGCAACAAATAGTTATACCTTGTTCCATAATAATTCCTCTAAACCACCAACTGTGAACCATATCAATAAATATTTGTAGATTGACTGATTCGATCTACCAATTATATAATAAAATAAATGATTTCAGTTGAAGAAAGTTAGCCAGTAAGAAGTTTGGTGAGAACATTCCAGTGGCGGTTGAAATTAGAGAAAAAAGCTTTCATTCTGAACTACTAGGTATTGGCTTGTACTCTGTCCCTCAGTGGAAATAAAGATCAAATTAGAGAAAACAAAATGACAAATGTAACCTATGAGGTAGGGGGTTAACAAAGGATAAAGGGAAAGGGAATCAGCAGAATATGTAATACAGTTTTTCTACGTGACCTTATTTTTGTAGTTTTATTTCATTGGCAAAAGATCAGCAGAGCACCATGGCTTAGAACTTAGATGGTTGAGTTATTGACAAAACTATAAAAACAAGACTCAGTATACACTCTATCTACTGTCCAATTTCTAATACTTGAAGCTCAGATAGTGACTGAAAAATTTTTTTTCATAAATTGTGTCTTTATGCCTTTTAAGTTTCATTTCAGAAGGAAAACATCACCCAATAAGGTCAGTAGTGCACTGTGGGGAGTAAGAAGCACAACCAACGTATCATCTGATTTTATTTAAACAGCTTCCTGGGCTTCCCTGGTGGCGCAGTGGTTAAGAGTCCGCCTGCCAATGCAGGGAACATGGGTTGGAGCCCTGGTCTGGGAGGATCCCCCATGCCACGGAGCAACTAGGCCCATGCGCCACAGCTACTGAGCCTGTGCTCTAGAGCCCGCGAGCCACAACTGCTGAGCCCGCGTGCCACAACTACTGAAGCCCGCGCACATAGAGCCCGTGCTCCGCAGCAGAAGAGGCCACCGCAACGAGAAGCCCATGCACCGCAACAAAGAGTAGCCCTGGCTCGCCGCAACTAGAGAAAGCGCCCGCGCGCAGCAACGAATACCCAATGCAGCCAAAAGTAAATAAATAAAATAACTTTATAAAAAAATAAAAAATGAAATAAAATAAACAGCTTCCCATCAAAGGTCAAACTCGACTGGCAAATTTCCTCAGCATTACCACTTAGCTGTCAGCAAGAAAATAAAAACAAGCCACTGTCTCGTGGCGATGAGTCCTTCATATCCAAGGATGAAATGGAGCAGCTATGAGCAATGGGGCTAGATGCTGAGATTACCAAGATAGCAGCTAAAAACCCCACAAACCAAAGCCAACATAGAGGCAACACCAAAATGCAGGTCCTCAATCATTTCCATATGTGCTGCATAAATAATGACACTGAATAGATACTGATTCCTGGGAAGGGGAAAAAAGAGATTAAACTCTAAATTGGGAGTAGGTAGTATCTTTATAAACATGTCTTATATATGCATGTGTGTTTTGTATATATATACACATACACACATATACATATGTATATATGGTGTCTCTGTGTACTTTTAAAAAGAGAAATCACATAGGACAAATACCACTTATATGATATACACATATATGTACCCATTAGCTATTTATATAATATGTCTAAAGTAAAAAGGAAATTTTTGTAAATTAAAGAAGTATGCCTCATCTAAATCCTTCAGCATTTGATAACTGTGTTTGCCCTTTGAAAAATTTCAAAGGAGTTGGCAAATCTTGGCCGATTTTTGATGTAAACATCTCTTAAAGGAAAATGCTAAGGCTGGGTTCTGGAGGCTGGGAGAGGGGCAGGAATGCAATTGAATATGTCAGAATCATATTAAGCTGTAGCCCACTGCATGTTCAGACAGAAGGTAGGCGCCTGCCCGCCCAGGGTCCCCTCCCTGAGTGCCTGGACCCTGAAATCACCTCCAGTGTTGAGCGGCATGAAGAAGTGTTGAAAACAGTAAAAATAGCAAACACTGAACTGTGAGTGTTTACTATGTGCTAAGCATTATTCCAAGTGCTTTAGATATATATTAATTAATTTAATCCTAAGAGTGACCCTGGAAGGCATGTACTATGATTACCCTCATTTTATAGACAAGGACACTAAGAGATTAACTCCCTCACCCTACGTTACCCAGCTGGTATATGGCCAACCTGGGATCCACACCCAGGCAAACCAGACCCACAGCCCTGCTCCTGGCCCCTCTAGCATACTGCTTTGCAAGAGATCAATGATGAAACAGATCTCTAGCCAAAAGTGAGTATTCTTCAATTAATGTTATTTTGAGCCCATAATTAGCCACTACAAAAGGTACAATATTGGTTCTTTCTATATTTCTCACCTTTGTTTATATGGACTCCTAATCCAATGTACCTGAGGTTAAGAATTCCAGTTTAACACCAGCAAATAATAGCTAAAATGTTCTGAGAGCTCACTGTGTGCCAGGCACCGTTCTAAATGTCTTCACGTATTTACACAGGTTTCTGTGATTGATGCGATTTCTCTCGGACACCTCCCTCACTCCATGCTTTCTGTGCTTGTGCTTACAGAACCTCTTTCCCTTGCTCTGGTGTTCATATTGTGGCCAGTTGATAAACTATGTATTTAATTATGTGGTAATTTACATAGGGCAATAATAACAAGAGCTAATATGTATTTAGTGTTTACTAATTGCCAGGCACTGTTACAAATGCTTAATACATACTAACTCATTTACTCCCCCCAACAACAGCACAAGGTTAAGTATTATTACTATTATTCCCATTTTAAAGATCAGGAAAGAAACACAAGAGTTGAGCCACTTGCCCAAGATCACACCATTAGTAAGTGGCAGAGCCCAGATTCCAATTCAGGCAAATTGATTCCAGAGATGAATCGCTATACTCCATCTGTGTTCTGCATTGGGCATCTCAGGTCTTCCCATAGGATACTGTGTTTAAAGTATTCATTGAATAAATATCTGTGGAGCAAATGACTGATTTCAAAAGATTTACTTAGTATATACATGCAAAAAACCCTTGTGTGTATATTCCTTTTCCTTCATGAAAATTCATGACTCTTACTCATGAATAGAGTAAGTTTAACGCTAGATAGCTGGACATATTGCTTTCTTATACCATTCTAGCATTGCAATGGCCAGGCAAATGAAGAAGTCATTATTTCACTTCTAAAAGGGGGGAAAGCATCATTATTTTCTTAACCTGTTAGAAAAAGAAAATAAAAGGTAATCTCAAAAGGATGATGAATAGCAAAAAAGCACGCACCACTAGCCCAGGCTCCGGACTCAGAAAGGAAGGCTGTTCCCCTGCTTGTCCACCCCAAGCACATCAGGTTCTTTCTGTAGTGCATCCATGTCAGGGGACCCAGCTACTCTCTGTAGGTAGATGACAGACACATCTGCCTTTTTTTTACCCTAGAATCTACCCCTCTAAGACAGCTCAGACCCATGCTCTTGTCAGCTCAGACCCACAGCTCTAATCAAATGTGATGAAGATACAGCTATTTATCATCTCTCTGTGACTTTCTTTCCCAGGTCCCACGGCCTTGGAACATTTCAACATCAAGAGGTCTTCCCACTGCAAACAGGAAACCTAAGTCACCCATGACTCATCTCTACCCTTTATTCAGCACACCCGATGGTATGCTAATCCTGCTCTGGGTTTCAGCTAATCCTTTCAAAATCCATTTTTTCTTTGCCATGGATGGTACACGCCTTTCCATTTCTCCCTGTATTGCTATATCCACGCACACCTTCCCTGCTCTGGCATCATCAGCCACGAGACATCATTTTCTTCTTCTAGTCTCCAAAAAAAAAACACCATCCCACTTTCCAAAGGCCTTGTTTCCCATCAAATGCTGAGTCTCCGCCTTCCATCAGGCTACCTCATACCAGCGGCATCTGTTCATGTTTAGCTCACAGACTATTGTTTTTCATTCCCACCTATGAAAACAGCTCCTTAAACTTAGGATATCCACACTAAGCCATGGTGCCAGTAGATCACTTCTGTATTAGTATATTTTACGCTGAGTCTGCTGATATTCTATATATTTCCAACTTGGTTCTTACATCATCTTGGAGGATAGAGGCCATGTCTAGTTCTCTCTGAACAGCCTTCATCCAGCACTACTAAGTTTCTTCTTTAGGAAGAAGACTGAAATTAACCAACAAAGCAAGTGAATACCTAGCATCCCAATTTAATTACAAAGGAACAGGACCAAACTAGAGTAACTCATGAAGATACCCTCCAGGTGGTGAGGTGCAAGACTTGGTCATTCACATATAAGCTTTTTATTCTTCAATCTACTTGGAAGCTTCTGCTTATCTCTTTATAACCTCTTTACTTTTTTTTTTTTTTAAAGAACAGAAAACTCTGCTTAGCAGCCTTAATCATGGGCAGAAATGAATGAGCTGAATGTAGGATGTCTTTCTGGTGGTTCTGAAGGTCGAGCCCACATTCCTAGGACTGGCTCCTGTGGTTGCCAAACGATGTGAAGTTCTTTAACTCTAGTGTTTCAGAGAAGTCTATAGTCAAATTCAGCCCTGAAGACAGATGACTCCTGTGTAATCTTAGACTAGTGTTTCTCAACCTTCTTTTGGTCACAGACTCTTTTGAGGATCTAAAAAAAGTTACAAATGTTCTCAGCAGAAAAACTGACAAATGTTGACAGCCCAAAATTTTGCATATAATTTTAGGGGTCTACAGTCCATCTGAAGAACATGATACACTAACAGGATAAGAACACCTACATTTGCCCAATATAGTTGGCCTGGGGTTCAAGGAGGGAGGAAGAGGGAAAAGAAACAGTGAGGAAAGAAAGAACAAGGAAGGAAGGAAGAAGGGAAAGAAAGAAGGATGATGGTTGGAAACAGAAAGAGAGGGGAAAAGGGAGTAAGAGGGAGGAAAAAAAAGAGAGAAATCCAATAAACTGAGAGAGCGTCTGTACTCGAACTGTTTAGCTTATCACTTTGTTTCAGGCTTGGAAGCAATTACAGAAGAATTGTTTAATCTCAGTAAAACTGGACAAGAAGATTGGAATCATTGGCTTTCCGAGATATAATGAAATACTATCCATCACTAGAAACAAGAATTCTTAGTTTTGCTTAAGCTGTTTAGACAATGCAAAAGATGAAGAATATTAAATTTAATGCAAACAGCAATTTTTAAATGCTGCCTATTTATGCGTTGCCTAAAGAACTATCATCCTCCTCGATCAGGAAGGCAATCTGCTTAAGAGAGCACTGACTCCAGAGGGATCTTTGTGAATTAATCCTCCCTTAAGGTGGATGCAAATTGGGGTTCAAATGAATCAAATAATTCTGTTCCCAAACATTTGTATATCCACAGGAAAAACAATTGAAGCCAGGAACTCGACAAAGCTTTCCTGGGCAAGTTCCTCATCCATTCATGCACACTGCCTAGCTTTGATTTCACACATTCCAAACGGTTCCTATCCATGTTCATTACCCCCTACTTATAAAAGTGCTTTTGCTGGGACTTTGCTGGTGGTCCAGTGGTTAAGAGTCCGTGCTTCCACTGCAGCGGGCATGGGTTCGATCCCTGGTTGGGGAACTAAGATCCTGCATGCTGTGTGGCTAGAAAAAAAAGCTGGCATAGAAAGCTTTTACTCAGAGAGAAACTGGTACTTAACAAAGATGAACTGTGGATCAGAAACTCTTTTCAAAATATATCTGACCCACTGTACCTATTCTCAGCAAATTACCAGCATGGCCTATTGCAGTGTTGACTTAAAAAGTTGCACAACCTGGGCTTCCCTGGTGGCGCAGTGGTTGAGAATCTGCCTGCCAATGCAGGGGACACGGGTTCGAGCCCTGGTCTGGGAAGATCCCACATGCCGCGGAGCAACTGGGCCCGTGAGCCACAACTACTGAGCCTGAGCGTCTGGAGCCTCTGCTCCGCAACAAGAGAGGCCGCGATAGTGACAGGCCCGCGCACCGCGATGAAGAGTGGCCCCCACTCGCCGCAACTGGAGAAAGCCCTCACACAGAAACGAAGACCCAACACAGCCAAAAATAAACATAATAAATAAATAATAAATAAAAATTAAAAAAAAAAAAAAGTTGCACAACCTAGAAGTTGAGAATCATGTTTTATTCAGCAGACTTTCTGAGGACTTAAGCCTGGAAAAGAGCCTCTCCGAGAGCTCTGAGGGACTGCCCCGAAGAGGTGAGGAAGGAGCCGGGATACACAGGACTTTTTGCAACAAAAACCAGGTAGTCGGAACATCAAAAGATTACTGTTTATTAAAGAAAACCGGACACCTCAAGGAAATGAATTTAGCATTTTTCTCTGTATGGGAAGATGCAAGAGTCTGGGCTCACTGAAATCATTCCTTTGATATGCACCAGAACCATCTAGCAGGGCCAGGATCCTGCTTTTTTCCATACTGAATCCCCTCGGGATGCACAGTCTGGCTGACGGCTTGATGACCACAACATCTTTTGTTTATTGATACAATACAGCAAGCGACACATTCTTTGTGCACAGCAGTATAGCACGTCTAAACAGAAGGAGGGGCCAGATGGGGGGAACTGAACGGTGTGTGCTTTGGTCTAATGATAAGAAAGCTTCCTGGAAAAGACTGACTGATCATTTCTCCCCACACTAAGCTATTAGTATAGGTGGCACCCATGAGTTCCTTTATGCTGCATTTATACTGATTAGCATTAAAAAGCAAAGAAATAGTGTTATCAGGAAGAGAAAGGGACCCTCAACTTTTGGAAACCTGCTTTTTTCCAATCATTTTAGTTGGGGTCTTGGTTTAGAAGAATCAGTGTCCTAGCCCTCTGCCCACTATGTGCTTCCCTCCAACCATCACCACTGTTTCAACTCTTCTCAACGCTTTAGGGCCCAAACGAAATTCTGCCTTGTTCATGCAATTCTTCCTGTGATCTTCACTGGGCGTACGCTCTGTCTTCTGAACTTCTAGTTTCTTTTCCTCTTGGGACACTGCTCATATTCGGTCTGATCAAGTATTGGGGTACAAGGCATTTTCCCTAGAGTCTGGGTGTAAGTTTTACCATCGTTGTCTCACAAGTATCTACGACAGTGCTTGACACACAGTAGGTGTTCAACAAACACGGAATTGAAGGGGAAAGTTGCCCAGATTGTTTAGGCCAGCTCTAATCTGCATAGTCTAGAAACAAGGCTGCTGAACGGCTGACTAGCTCCACAGACAATAACTAAATACAACATAGGTATTGCTATATTGTTATCACACTCCTGACACAGGGCCTCTGCACTTGCCGTTTCCTCTGCCTACAAGCCTCTTAGACATACACCTTGTTCTTTCCCTCATCTGCTGATCTTTGCTCAAATACTACCTTCAAAGAAAGGCCTTCCCTGTCTATCCTATTTAAAATCTCAACTCCCCCACTGCTATGGTTTGAATGTTTGTGTCCTCCCAAATTCATATGCTGAAATCCTAATGCCCAAAGTGATGGTAATAGGAGGTGGGGCCTTGGGGAGGTGATTAGGTCATGAGGGTGAAGCCCTCTGTAATGAAATTAGTGCCCTTATAAGAGACCCCACAGAGCTCCCCAGCCCCTTCCACCATGTAAGAACACAATGAGAAGTCTGCAACCAGAGAAGGCTCTGCCCCAACCATGCTGGCACCCTGATCTCAGACTTCCGGCCTCCAGAACTGTGAGAAATATATTTCTGTTTTTTATAAGTCACCCAGTCTGTGGTATTTTGTTATGGCAACTTGAATGGATTAAGAAACTCCCCCCTCCTCCAACATCTCCCTATTCTTTTTCCGATTTATTTTTCTGTATATCACTGATCACCATCGAATACATATATATAGTTTACTTCTTTACTTTTTCTTATTTCCTATTCCCCCCTCACATCCTAGAACATAAACTCCATGAAGCAGAGATCTTTATAAATTGTGTTCAGTCTTTATCCCCCAATGCTTAGGATAGTCGGTGGCAGATTAAGCACAAAGTAGGTGCTCAGTGAATAGCTAAGGAATAAATTTTTAAAATGAATCACAAAGTACCTGTAAAATACTTACCTCTACTTGGCACTGTGCTTGATCCTGTACAAGACAACTGCTAGAAGCCAGGAAACTGTAACCTGATCAAATACCTGCAGCCCAGTGTGTCTGCACAGTGATGGGGCACGCAGAGCAGGTGTCTCCCTTGATGTATCACCAAAGCCTGGGAACATGCTTCATTCAGTCTCCGATACCTTCTCCCTTAACAACTCAAGAACCTCTAGGAGAATGAATGGCTACACTGTAAGGCACTGATAACATGTGATAAAGGAGCTCAGACATGGAAGAAGCCAGTTTACAGACATCACTATGAGAAGAAGTGTGGTGGTCAGCTTCTAAGACATCCCCCCAGTGATCCTGTTTTTCTGGCATTCCCATCCTTGTATGGTCCCCAGACACAAGGAATCAGGACTCCCCTGTGTGACTGACAGAATAACTTCCACAGCTGGGTCAGAAAAAGTATTTTAGCTCCTGCCTTGGTGTCTTGGCTCTCTCACTCTTTGGAAGGCACCTATGCTCACCACTACACCACCAACGTATCCCTCACTCTTTGAGAAGCCAGCTCCCATGCTGTGGTGATACTCAAGCAGCGCCATGGAGAGGAACTGATTCACCAGCATCAACTTGCCAGCTATGTAACGGAACTACCTTAGAAGTAGATCTTCTAATCCTGGAAAAGTCTTCAGATAACTGCAGCCTCAGCCAACATCCGATTTCAACCTCATGAGAGATCCTGAACCATGTGGACAAAGAATGCCAGCCAGCTGCCATATCAGCAAACAAAGGATGTTGTAGCCATCAAGCCCTCAGCCACTGCATCTGTCCCCAACTGTGCACACTGAGGGGAATCAGGATGGGAAAGAACAAGATATTGGCCTTAGATAGTTAAGGTGCATATCAGAGAAATGATTTCAATGAGCCCAGACACTTGCATCTTCCTATACAGAGAAAAATGCTAAATTCACTGACTTGAGATGTCTTTTTTTTTAATTAACAGTAATCTTTTGATGTTCTGACTACCTGTTTTTTGTTGCAAAAACTCCTATATATACCGGCTCCTCCCTCATCTCTTCCGAGCAGTCCCTCAGAGCTATCTGAGAAGCTGCTTCCCAGGCTTAAGTCCTCAGAAATTCCGTCGAATAAAAAGCCATAATTCTCAACTTTTAGGTTGTGCATTTTTTTTTCAGTCAACAAACAGAACCACCTAAATGAGCCAGTCCTGAATTCCTGATCCACAGAAATCATGAGAGGTAATCAATGATTACTATTGCTTTAAGCCACGAATTTTGGGAGATCTGTTACACAGCAGTAGATACCTAGTACAAGAGGTATTAGAAATGACCTCCACAAAGGAAGTAGGGCTTGAAATAGAGACATCAAAGGAATTGTAGGAATAACAGAGGCAAAGCAGTAAAGAGAATACAGGGAAAACCATGAGCAAAGGCAGATACAAATGTTAAACAGAAACCATGCCCACACAGAACCTCAGGATTGGAAACAAATCTTAAAGGTCAATTTAGTCCAACCTTTCATCTAGTGCTAGAGTCCACTCTAAAAATAAAACAACTAAGGCAGGGACTGCATGAATTTATCTAAGCTAAAACCCAGAAGAAGGCGGACTCCTTACAGTGGTCCTCTGTAAAATGATAAAATGAGGAGCACGTAGTCGTAACAGAGACCATATTCCTGCATTTGAACTGAGGTCATTCCTGGAAGTGATTTAATAAGAAATTGAGGGGGAAGGAAGATGGAGAACAGAGGAGGGGAGAAGAAAGACAAAAAGGAGGAGAAGCAGAAGAAACAGAAGCAGGAGAAGGAGGAAAAGAAGGGGATCAGGAAGAAGAACAATAACAACTCTACAACAACAGAAGATGAAAGAGGAAACACTGATTTATTGAAATGCTGTGTGGTGGGCACTGTCCTAAGTTCTTTAAACACATCATCTCATTTTACCCTCACGACAGCTCCACATCCTCAAATTATTTTAACTCTACTTCTTCCCTTCCTTCCCAGGAGTCTTCCCCTCACCCTGTTCTCCTGATTTGAGGTAGAGAAAGTGGACAAACCACAGAGAGGAAGGATTAAATCATCATGCATCTGACCTCTTGTCAGGAAAAATCTGAGAATACAGTTAAGGCTCCAGAGGGTCCAATCAAGAAAGAATCCACCCACAGATTCGGGGCCTTCCCTTCACTGAGGATATAAGGCCAGGTTTCCTGGGCTGCTGGTCAGCAAACCTCTAATCAAAGGAAGAACAGATCTGAGATGGGAAAGAAAAAATCTAGAGCATTCTCTGTCCCAAGATATGATGTTTTACTGATCCCAGAGTTGGTTCTTTTAGAGGCCAGTAGGAGACCGAAGAACAGATTTGGGGCCTTCCCTTCACTGAGTATATAAAGCCAGATTTCCTGGGATGCTGGTCTGCAAACCTCTAATCAAAGGAAGAACAGATCTGAGATGGGAAAGAAAAAACCTAGAGCATTCTCTGTCCCAAGATATGATGTTTTACTGATCCCAGAGTTGGTTCTCTTAGAGGCCAGTAGTAGACCTAAGAACCCCAACTGGAGGAGGGATTCCTCCACAAAGCTAATAGCCTATTTGTGAAGTTGATAGGAAGCATTTGCCTTTGACCCAAAGAAGCAGGAGGGAGCTTGTTCTGTAGGTAGCCACTTCACAAGATGTTGCCATGTGTACAGTGGTATAGGAAGGGAGGAAGACATCTAGGTCAAGCCAGAGGACATCAAGTTAGTGACCATTCCCCACTCTGGTCATCCTCCTGGGAGAAGAGAGCATATGCCAAACTAGTATTAGAGAATATAGTTTTCAAAACTTAACTCAAGGTACTAAAATAGCTGATTATACTTCTAGGAAAACAAACATAGAAAATTAAATTTTAAAAGTATACATACAGCCTATACCAATTAAAGGCCTATGGATTAATAGTCAAAACATCTGAACATCTCTAAGGCCAGGAAAACTAAACCTTTAACACATACCATACTAATGGCATTGATAATGGACATGAAAGGGTAACCAACGCAAAAAGTCTTAGGAATGCTAGCCAAGATCTCCTATACATGGGGTCAATGAAACATGCTGAAAATAGTTTAAGAGGATGCCCAAGAAGTGTTTACGGAAAGAATGGTCATAAAAATGATTTCTCAGAAAAAAAAAATGGCATGACCTCTGAAACAATGGATGTACCGGAATTATCAACCAGATAGGCCAACCTGATTTGCAAAAGGATGCTTTGCTGCCCAGTCTACAGGGTCAGAGAAAGCAATTAGTACCATTCAGCTCTAGCAAATTCCCAGAGCACACAGTCTCAGGTAGAGAGAGGTATTCTGTGCCTCTTTGCATTTCCCCATGGCCCAAGCACAAGGCCACACACAGCAGGTATGTGGCTGAAGGGGGCGCTAATGATAACACACACTCCACACCCTCAAGGAGGTCAGAGCCAAAGGTGCCAAGGTCCCAGCTGCTGCCCTTGCTCTGGGTTTACCATCATTGAAGCTGTCACTGGCGGTGACGTGGGCGAACGGTGACTGGGCCCGAGGCTCCTCACACAGGGAGTAGCTGTGCTCGGCCTGAATGAGAGGCGCCGGGGACGTTGGGGACGGCTCTACCTCCATCGACACACTCTTCTCTGAGAGGAAAGGGTCGTTCAGGAGCTGGCCCAAGACGTTCTGGGAAAACTCATCCAGCAGCTCCGAGAAGTGCTACAAGAAACAAAGGAGGAAGGACTCAGTTTCTCTTAACCGTGATCTGATAGTTACACACATGTTCTAAAGCAAAAATATCATCCACTGCTTCAGATGAAGTCCCTTATACACAATGTCCAGTTATCTGTTGCTGTGTAGCAAACCACCCCAAAGAGTAGTGGCTTACAACAGCCAAGAGTTATTATCTCTCACTACTCTGTGGGTTGGCTGGGTGGATGTGCTGATTTCACCTGGGTTCACTGACAGAGGCACAATGAGCTGGAAGGCTGGTGGGGGCTGGGCTGGGACACTGGACACCTGGGCCTTTTTCTCAAAGAGGCTCTAGCAGGCTGGGAGTCCTCATAGGATGGTAGAGATGTTCCCAGAGGGAGAAAACCAAAGCTGCATGGCTTCAGAGGGCACACATCATCACTCCCTCCACATTCTTCAGGTCAAGGCAAGTGACAACGCCAGCCCAGATTCATGGGGTGGGAGAATAGACACCACCTCTTGACCAGAGGAACTGGAAAATCACATCGCAGGCAAGTGTAAACAGGATGGCATGACTCACTCGGGGCCATCACTGGAACTGTCCACCACATTTTGTATTGGGAATATTTTAAAATAAGCTATCTTGTATTTTTGACGCATGATAGTGTTATTTATAGCCAAGTGCCAAGTTCAAAGGCATCAGAGGCAGCTTCCCTCTATTCTCCCAACTACCTGGACTTTGTCCCTTTCTAGTTTTTCCTTAATCTCTTCTCATCTTCCATCTCCAACAGCACCACCTCCCTAGCCCCCCGCCATGCCATGACAATGATACAGAAATGGTGTATACATATATTCACAGGGAGTCCTATATCCCTCGTTCCATGGTCCCACACTAAAGGACTGTAGCCCCATCCACTCTCCCTCACTGATAGGGGGATGTTCATGATATGAGGGTCTGTAGAGCTGGGTTTCTCAATCACTATTGACATTTTAGATGGGTGATTCTTTGTTATGGGGGGCAGGGTTGTTCTGTGCATTGTAGGATGTTTAGCAGCATTCCTGGCCTCTACTTACTACATGCCAGTAGCACTCCCCTAGTTGTGAAAACCAAAAATGTCTCCAGCCACTGTCAAATGTCCCTTGGCCAGGGTGGCGGGGGGTGGGGGGGGCGGGGGTAAGGGGAAGATCACCCTTGGTTTAGAACTACTGCAGTAGAGTATATTAAAAATAATTATAATATAATTTAATTTAAAATTTCACTTGATACCAGCTGTTAGAGCCACTTCTACCTTCTTAATGTTCCCTGAGTCACAGACCAACAGGTGTCACCCTTATTGATTAAACTTTAGGGACACCTCTGGTATAGAAAGGAAGTTAGGAAAGCAGGTACAGCAATAAGAGAACTGATTGCAAATGGTGATACTTGGGGTAGACAATGAAAACTCTTGGGATTTGCAGGGCAACTAAGTCCTACCATTGAACTGAAGTGTCAGTGAAGGTGTTATGAAAATGAATGTAGCTTGGGGAAGGGGGGGGCAGGTGGTGACCCTGAGGTTAGAGCTCTAATATTAGGATAGTTGTAGGGCAGAACTTCTGCTTTTGTAAAGGAGAGAAGCAGACAACAGAGAGGAGGCCTTGTAGGCTAGGTCCTTAAAGCAGAGTTAGATTGCTGGGTTTCACCAACAGCACAAACATGAGAAATGGCTGCATCTCATCAGGACAGAATGCAGAGAAGCCACAGGCCTTGGGCACATCCTAACAGGCATGGGTCATCTATGAGAACAAGAGAGGCTGGTTGGGAGAGGGTTCTCTGTATACAAACATATTTAGAACTGAAAGGTCCTTAGAAGCATCTAAGGCAAGAATTCCCAAATGCCAACTGTCTGTATCACAATCACCAGAAGAATTTTGTTTTAGTTGTTTTATAATGGAATATTTCAAGCATTCAGAAAAATTAGAGAGAATAGAACCATGAATAATTATGTATTGATTCCTTTTTTAAAAAATTCTTATTTTTCCACATTGCTACTGCAACTTTTTTCCTTTACTCTTTCTTTCCTTTTTAAAAAATAAAACATGAAGCTCCTATCCAATCCCCTTCTTTCCTCTCAGAGTTAACTACTACCCTGAACTTGGTGTTTATTTTTCCCATCTAGGACTTTACACTTTTACTACATAAGTATGTTTCTATTACAAACATACGGACTTTTTAAACTTTAAATAAACAGCACCATACTTCACACCTCCTCTGCAAGTTTCTTCCTGCAAAAAATTTTTTAGGCTTATTCATGTTTACATGTGTAGCTCTATTTCATTCAGTTAAATTTCTGAATTGTATTACATTGTACTTATCCACTTCCTCTTGAGGCACATTTAAAGATTTTTTTATATATGCTATTGTAATAAACATTATTGAACATAAAGGGAAATTTTAAAACATACAAATCCTATGACCCATCTTCAGAGCTTTTGACTTAGTAGGTCAAAGACAACCATATAAAAACCACCACTACCACCTGTGATTCTAATGTTCACGTCAGTTTTTCAACCATTGAAGGTTGACCCCATCTCCACTCACCACCTCTCTCCCTACACCACTTTACAATTAAGTCCCTGGACGTTTACAAAGTCACTGGAAGTTTACAAAGTCCCTAGAAGTTTGGACATGCTCAAGGTCAGAGAAAGATTCATGGATTTTGCAGCCATCATGTGCTAAACTTTAGATAGGTCCTGTGGATATAAAATAATAAAGAAGAAGACAGAAAAAACCGTGCCTTCCTTGAGCTGATCATCTAGACCAGTGTTTTTCAAACTTTTATGTGCATATGAATCACCTGGGGATCTTAAGGCATAGATGTTGATTCACAAATCTAGGTGGGCCTGAGATTCTGCATTACTAATCAGTTCCCAGGTAATGCTGCTGGCCCATGGACCGGGCTTTGCATGGCAAGGAGTGGAACAGCTTCAAGGCTAAGACTAGGATGCAAGTTTCCTGACTCTCTGATAACCTGAAGCCAGGGTCTGATTCCCTAAGCGGCTCCCCAAAGACAAATTTACTGGTTACCTGAGGGTGAATATTCTGCAAGCGTTCGACGGAATTCCTTTCAAGACCAAAATTAAGGAAACAAGAAGAGAAATAAATGCCACAATGTAAACTGCAAAAGCAAGACTTGAACTCACAATCCCTGCATTCCGAAGCCACAATTCTGTCCCTGTGCTGCAGTGTCAGCCCTTGCCAGCTATGCTGGCCCATCTAAGCCTCTGGAATCCTGAGGCAAGGCTCTCTTTGATTGCCGGTGCTTTCCCATGGAAGTTGGCCAGGCTGGGCTACTCTGCTGACACCATTTTCTTTCTCTTGAGCAGCACTAATGAATGTTTTCATGAACATCCCCTGGATAACCAATAATAAACCTTCTCTAACTCTGCTAACCATCCCTGACCTCCCCTTCCTTTGGATTTTGTAGTGATTATCATGTCACCAAACAATTTAGTCCTAAATGACAGGGAGTCCTGAAGAACTCATTGTTGTTACCAAGTGCAGTATGACAACCTTCCCTCTGGAAAAAGAAGCTCCTCAGAAGAAGGGAGAAACTGTGCTTAACCACCACCCACACCGAGGAACTCAGCAAAGTGGTGAGCACTGAGAAGGTCCCAGAGAGACACTTGTGTGTCTTTGGGGCCCCAAAGATACGCCCAACTTGTCCCAACCAGACGCTGTGACTCAGCCCAGCACATTAGCTCCAGCTGGGTCTCCTTGGCAGCTATGGGCTCTGGGGCTCAGCAGACAGGTCAAGCTCCCACTGCCTGTGCAGGAACCAGGCCAGAATCAGACCATCTTTAATGCCAGTGAGAGAGGGGCATATGGTCTTGGAGGCCGAAGACCAGAGAAAGGAGCAAAGTGAGCCTCAAAGAGGGAGGCTTTCTGCCTACAAACACTTTAGCAAAGGACTACTCGTGTAGTAGTTCAAGGGCTATGAAATGTCAGTTGAATTCTTTCAAAGACATGGCATAATAGCATTTTACCATTCTGCCTAATAGTTTCATCAAGTTTTATGGGTTTATAATACTTTCACAGCTTTCCCCTCAACCAATGTTCACAACAGTCCTGGGAAGTTGGCTTTAAACCCACTGTCCAAGGTCTCAGTCACCTACTGTTTGAGCTTGGCCTTGAACACAGATCCTCTTATTGCAAATTGACCGAACTTTCCCCACATTATTTCTCCTAGGAAAGAAGCATCCGAGCTTTACAACCCAACGGCTTGGAGAAGTTCTAACCAGGATGAAAACGTGATGTTGATGCTGATCATTAATGAAGATGTTGATAGGATCAGGTGGTAGGCTCATCTGATGGACTTAGTGCTTGACACATTAGATTTTCAGAAAGTGAGCTAGGTGCTTTGCTATAAGGTAGGCATATCTCCATGTATAGATGAGAAAACTGGGGCTCAGGTTGGTTAGGTACGTTGCCTAAGGTTGGAGTTGCATTAACTGAATTAATATTCCATCCCAAGGCTAGCCAGTTCCAAAGCCCATGCACTTTCTACCACGGAACGCTCCATCATTTAAGTCAGCCTCTAAAGCTGACACGTAGTAGAGACTGGATTTTAAAAAACAAAAGACAGACTCACTGACAGCCCATCCACTCATCCATTATGAACACACAGTCTTCACATTCGAAGTGTAGAAATGTGTCAGGGGTTTGTTAGATGGAGAGGCTCCTGGTATCACTTCCACGGGGCATCAGCAATGAGAACAGAAATATTTTCTTGCCCTTTGAGCGTGGTTCTGCCAAAGGGTTCAGAGCCACATCACAGACTCTCCGGTTGGAAGAAACTTCCTGTCGAGGTTAAACCTCTATCTCATGACATGAATGTTCCTCATCTCCTCAGTGAAGATGCATGCAACTTCCTTTATGAACCCTTTTCAAGGTCTGTCTCCCCATTACTAAAGACCTGGCATTTAACATCCTTCAACCTGGCCCCAACCGTCCTGTGAAGTCTTGTCCCCCTTTATTCTTTTTTACTTTTTAATTTTTTTTGATGTGGACCATTTTTTTTTGATGATTTATTTTTGTTTTTATTGTTTAATATTCCTTAAGAATGTGAAGATCCTATTGTACTTTTCTCTATTTTTTTTCAATTTTCTCTATAGTTTATTAATAAGTCAAAAGAAATTTTTTTTTTCTTAAAAAAGAGAAGCATCATAAACCTTTTCCTTCTCCTAGTTCTTGGGTCTTTTTTTTTTTCACACACACACACACACACACACTGTATTTTATTTTTACAAGAGATAAATAAACGGACACCAAGCATTGTAAATGGATGACCACAACAAAAGCAACAGTGATTGCAATTACCAAACACAAAACACACTCATACTGTGTCATAATATTGACATTCAGTCCAGTAATCCTCCACTGTAACAGCTCCTTTACTTTGCAGTGAAAACTGATTTGTATATTTTTTGCCTCTGAGTCCTTGTGGGATTTTTTTTTTTTTAACTCAAACAGAAAGTCACAAAAATTATAATCATCCTCATCAGTTCACTCAGTCCCATGTAATTAATTTTTTTTTCATCTTGATCTTTTGTTAGCACTTTTATGAGTTCATCAGTTTTCCATTAGAGTTCTGAAAATGCTTATTCATTCAGTTCAGCAGTATAGTCAGTAACCAGAAACCTGTACTTGTCAGTCTTTTCCATGAATTCCTTGAAGATGAAACCCTTTTATAGGAACATATTTGCAAAAGCATCAGAGTACACCCAGAACTGTCTGTAAATGACAAAAGACTTAAAAATGACCACAGTTAAAGATTTGATGAAAGTTCATAATAATGCAATTGACAAGGAAATTTAGTTATTTCGGACATATACATTTTAAAGTAATAACTAGAATTATGACTTATAACATTACACCAGAACATATAAGATTTTTAGAAATTTCATGTAATGTCTGAAACATTTATATTAACATATTTCCATACAAATAACCCAAAGAAAGTTTAGTATTAGTTGTTTTTTGTTTGTTTGTTTTTTTATGCTGCAGGTTCTTATTAGTCATCAATTTTATACACATCAGTGTATACATGTCAATCCCAATCGCCCAATTCAGCACACCACCATCCCCACCCCACCACAGTTTTCCCCCCTTGGTGTCCATATGTCTGTTCTCTACATCTGTGTCTCAACTTCTGTCCTGCAAACCGGTTCATCTGCACCATTTTTCTAGGTTCCACATACATGCGTTAATATACGGTATTTGTTTTTCTCTTTCTGACTTACTTCACTCTGTATGACAGTCTTTCGATCCGTCCACGTCTCAACAAATGACTCAATTTTGTTCCTTTTTATGGCTGAATACTATTCCACTGTATATATGTACCACATCTTCTTTATCCATTCGTCTGTCGATGGGCATTTAGGTTGCTTCCATGACCTGGCTATTGTAAATAGTGGGGTGCATGAACCCAATGAACATTGGGGTGCATGTGTCTTTTTGAATTATGGTTTTCTCTGGGTATATGCCCAGTAGTGGGATTGCTGGATCATATGGTAATTCTATTTTTAGTTTTTTAAGGAACCTCCATACTGTTCTCCATAGTGGCTGTATCAATTTACATTCCCACCAACAGTGCAAGAGGGTTCCCTTTTCTCCACACCCTCTCCAGCATTTGTTGTTTGTAGATTTTCTGATGATGCCCATTCTAACTGGTGTGAGGTGACACCTCATTGTAGTTTTGATATGCATTTCTCTAATAATTAGTGAGGTTGAGCAGCTTTTCATGTACTTATTGGTCATCTGTATGTCTTCTTTGGAGAAATGTCTATTTAGGTCTTCTGCCCATTTTTGGATTGGGTTGTTTGTTTCTTTAATATTGAGCTGCATGAGCTGTTTATATATTTTGGAGATAAATCCTTTGTCCGTTGATTCGTTTGCAAATATTTTCTCCCATTCTAAGGGTTGTCTTTTTATCTTGTTTATGGTTTCCTTGGCTGTGCAAAAGCTTTGAAGTTTCATTAGGTCCCATTTGTTTATTTTTGTCTTCATTTCCATTACTATAGGAGGTGGATCAAAAAGATCTTGCCGTGATTTATGTCAAAGAGTGTTCTTCCTATGTTTTCCTCTAAGAGTTTTATAGTGTCCGGTCTTAGATTTAGGTCTCTAATCCATTTTGAGTTTATTTTTGTGTATGGTGTTAGGGAGTGTTCTAATTTCATTCTTTTACATGTAGCTGTCCAGTTTTCCCAGCACCACTTATTGAAGAGACTGTCTTTTCTCCATTGTATATCTTTGCCTCGTCATAGATTAGTTGACCATAGGTACATGGGTTTATCTCTGGGCTTTCTATCTTGTTCCATCTATGTTTCTGTATTTGTGCCAGTACCATATTGTCTTGATTACTGTAGCTTTGTAGTATAGTCTGAAGTCAGGGAGTCTGATTCCTCCAGCTCCATTTTTTTCCCTCAAGGCTGCTTTGGCTATTTGGGGTCTTTTGTGTCTCCATACAAATTTTAAGATTTTTTGTTCTAGTTCCATAAAAAATGCCATTGGTAATTTGATAGGGATTGCATTGAATCTGTAGATTGCTTTGGGTAGTATAGTCATTTTAACAATATTGATTCTTCCAATCCAAGAACATGCTATATCTCTCCATCTGTTGGTATCATTTTTAATTTCTTTCATCAGTGTCTTATAGTTTTCTGCATACAGGTCTTTTGTCTCCCTAGGTAGGTTTATTCCTAGGTATTTTATTCTTTTTGTTGCAATGGTAAATGGGAGTGTTTCCATAATTTCTCTTTCAGATTTTTCATCATTAGTGTATAGGAATGCAAGAGATTTCTGTGCATTAATTTTGTATCCTGCAACTTTACCAAATTCATTGATGAGCTCTAGTAGTTTTCTGGTGGCATCTTTAGGATTCTCTAAGTATAGTATCATGCCATCTGCAAACAGTGACAGTTTTACTTCTTCTTTTCCAATTTGTATTCCTTTTATTTCTTTTTCTTCTCGGATTGCCGTGGCTAGGACTTCCAAAACTATGTTGAATAACAGTGGTGAGAGTGGACATCCTTGTCTCATTCCTGATCTTAGAGGAAATGTTTTCAGTTTTTCACCATTGAGAATGATGTTTGCTGTGGATTTGTCATATATGGGCTTTATTATGGTGAGGTAGGTTCCCTCTATGCCCACTTTCTGGAGAGTTTTTATCAGAAATGGGTGTTGAATTTTGTCAAAAGCTTTTTCTGCATCTATTGAGATGATCATATGGTTTTTCTCCTTCAGTTGGTTAATATGGTGTATCACATTGATTGATTTGTGTATATTGAAGAATCCTTGCATCCCTGGGATAAATCCCACTTGATCGTGGTGTATGATCCTTTTAATGTGTTGTTGGATTCTGTTTGCTAGTATTTTGTTGAGGATTTTTGCATCTATGTTCATCAGTGATATTGGTCTGTAATTTTCTTTTTTTGTAGTATCTTTGTCTGGTTTTGGTATCAGGGTGATGGTGGCCTCATAGAATGAGTTTGGGAGTGTTCCTTCCTCTGCAATTTTTTGGAAGAGTTTGAGAAGGATGGGTGTTAGCTCTTCTCTAAATGTTTGGTAAAATTCACCTGTGAAGCCATCTGGTCCTGGACTTCTGTTTGTTGGAAGATTTTTAATCACAGTTTCAATTTCATTACTTGTGATTGGTCTGTTCATATTTTCTGTTTCTTCCTGCTTCAGTCTTGGAAGGTTATACCTTTCTAAGAATTTGTCCATTTCTTCCAGGTTGTCCATTTTATTGGCATAGAGTTGCTTGTAGTAGTCTCTTAGGATGCTTTGTATTTCTGTGGTGTCTGTTTTAACTTCTCCTTTTTCATTTCTAATTTTATTGATTTGAGTCCTCTCCCTCTTTTTCTGGATGAGCCTGGCTAATGGTTTATCAATTTTTTTTATCTTCTCAAACAACCAGCTTTTAGTTTTATCGATCTTTGCTATTGTTTTCTTAGTTTCTATTTCATTTATTTCTACTCTGATCTTTATGATTTCTTTCCTTCTGCTAACTTTGGGTTTTGTTTGTTCTTCTTTCTCTAGTTCCTTTAGGTGTAAGGTTAGATTGTTTACTTGAGATTTTTCTTGTTTCTTTAGGTAGGCTTGTATAGCTATAAACTTCCCTCTTACAACTGCTTTTGCTGCATCCCATAGGTTTTGGATCATCGTGTTTTCATAGGTTTTGTCATTTGTCTCTAGGTATTTTTTGATTTCCTCTTTGATTTCTCAGTGATCTCTTGGTTATTTAGTAACGTATTGTTTAGCCTCCATTTGTTTGCATTTTTTACGTTTTCTTTCCCTGTAACTCATTTCTAATCTCATAGCGTTGTGGTCAGAAAAGATGCTTGATATGATTTCAATTTTGTTAAATTTACTGAGGCTTGATTTGTGACCCAAGATGTGATCTATCCAGGAGAATGTTCCATGCACACCTGAGAATAAAGTGGAATCTGCTGTTTTTGGATGGAATGTCCTATAAATATCAATTAAATCTATCTGGTCTATTGTGTCATTTAAAGCTTCTGTTTGCTTATTTATTTTCATTTTGGATGATCTGTCCATTGGTGTAAGGGAGGTGTTAAAGTCCCCCACTATTACTGTGTTACTGTCGATTTCCTCTTTTATAGCTGTTAGCAGTTGCCTTATGTATTGAGGTGCTCCTCTGTTGGGTGCATATATATTTATAATTGTTATATCTTCTTCTTGGATTGATCCCTTGATCATTATGTAGTGTCCTTCCTTGTCTCTTGTAATAGTCTTTATTTTAAAGTCTATTTTATCTGATATGAGTATAGCTACTCCAGCTTTCTTTTGATTTCCATTTGCATGGAATATCTTTTTCCATCCCCTCACTTTCAGTCTGTATGTGTCCCTAGGTCTGAAGTGGGTCTCTTGTAGACAGCATATATATGGGTCTTGTTTTTGTACCATTCAGCAAGCCTGTGTCTTTTGGTTGGAGCATTTAATCCATTCACGTTTAAGGTAATTATCGATATGTATGCTCCTATGACCATTTTCTTAATTGTTTTGGGTTTGTTTTTGCAGGTCCTTTTCTTCTCTTGTGTTTCCCACTTAGAGAAGTTCCTTAAGCATTTGTTGTAGAGCTGGTTTGGTGGTGCTGAATTCTCTTAGCTTTTGCTTGTCTGTAAAGCTTTTGATTTCTCCATTGAATCTGAATGAGATCCTTGCCAGGTAGAGTAATCTTGGTTGTAGGTTCTTCCCTTTCATCACTTTAAGTATATCATGCCACTCCCTTCTGGCTTGTAGAGTTTCTGCTGAGAAATCAGCTGTTAACCTTATGGGAGTTCCCTTGTATGTTGTCATTTTTCCCTTGCTGCTTTCAATAATTTTTCTTTGTCTTTAATTTTTGCCAATTTGATTACCATGTGTCTCGGCATGTTTCTCCTTGGGTTTATCATGTATGGGACTCGCTGCCCTTCCTGGACTTGGGTGGCTATTTCCTTTCCCATGTTAGGGAAGTTTTCGAGTATAATCTCTTCACATATTTTCTCTGGTCCTTTCTCTCTCTCTTCTCCTTCTGGGACCCCTATAATGTGAATGTTGTTGCGTTTAATGTTGTCCCAGAGGTCTCTTAGGCTGTCTTCATTTCTTTTCATTCTTTTTTCTTTAGTCTGTTCCGCAGCAGTGAATTCCACCATTCTGTCTTCCAGGTCACCTATCCGTTCTTCTGCCTCAGTTATTCTGCTATTGATTCCTTCTAGTGTAGTTTTCATTTCAGTTATTGTATTGTTCATCTCTGTTTGTTTGTTCTTTAATTCTTCTAGGTCTTTGTTAAACATTTCTTGTATCTTCTCGATATTTGCCTCCATTCTTTTTCCGAGGTCCTGGATCATCTTCACTATCATTATTCTGAATTCTTTTTCTGGAAGCTTGCCTATCTCCACTTCATTTAGTTGTTTTTCTTGCGTTTCATCTTGTTCCTTCATCTGGTATATAGCCCTCTGTCTTTTCATCTTGTCTATCTTTCTGTGAATGTGGTTTTTGTTCCACAGGCTGTAGGATTGTAGTTCTTCTTGCTTCTGCTCTTTGCCCTCTGGTGGATGAGGCTGTCTAAGAGGCTTGATGGGAGGGACTGGTGGTGGGTAGAGCTGACTGTTGCTCTGGTGGGCAGAGCTCAGTAAAACTTTAATCCACTTGACTGTTGATGGGTGGGGCTGGGTTCCCTCCCTGTTGGTTGTTTGGCCTGAGGCAACCCAACACTGGAGCCTACCTGGGCTCTTTGGTGGGGCTAATGACAGACTCTGGGAGGGCTCACGCCAAGGAGTACTTCCCAGAACTTCTGCTGCCAGTGTCCTTGTCCACACGGTGAAACAGAGCCACCCCCCCGCCTCTGCAGGAGACCCTCCAACACTAGCAGGTAGGTCTGGTTCAGTCTCCCCCGGGGTCACTGCTCCTTCCCCTGGGTCCCAATGCGCACACTACTTTGTGTGTGCCCTCCAAGAGTGGAGTCTCTGTTTCCCCCAGTCCTTCTGAAGTCCTGCAATCAATTCTCACTAGGCTTCAAAGTCTGATTCTCTAGGAATTCCTCCTCCTCTTGCCACACCCCCAGGTTGGGAAGCCTGACATGGGGCTCAGAACCTTCACTCCAGTGGGTGGACTTCTGTGGTATAAGTGTTCGCCAGTCTGTGAGTCACCCACCCAGCAGTTATGGGATTTGATTTTACTGTGATTGCACCCCTCCTACCGTCTCATTGTGGCTTCTGCTTTGTCTTTGGATGTGGGGTATCTTTTTCGGTGAGTTCCAGTGTCTTCCTGTTGATGATTGTCCAGCAGCTAGTTGTGATTCTGGTGTTCTCGCAAGAGGGAGTGAGAGCACGTCCATCTACTCCGCCATCTTGGTTCCTCCCCCCTGATGTGGACCATTTTTAAAGTCTTTATGGAATTTGTTACAATACTGCTTCTGTTTTATGTTTTGGTTTTTGGGCCATGAGGCATGTGGGAACTTAGCTCCCTGACCAGGGAACAAACCCACACTGCCTGCATTGGAAGGTGAAGTTTTAACCACTGGACCACCAGGGAAGTCACTCCCTTTATTCTAATACATGACATTTTCATTCCAGCCCTAACAGTGTCCATATTGGACACTGGAGCAATACAGCTTTGGAGCCAGACGACTGGATTTGAATCCTGGCTCCTAGCTGTGCAAACCTGAAGAAGACCCTTCAGTTTTTGAAACTCCAGTTTGCTCCAACTGTAAAGTGAGGATAATACTACCAGCTTCCTGTTGTGATGATTAAATTAAATAATGCATGTAATGCACCTAACGCTTCACTGGCAGAGCAATCAATTTTTTAAAAAGCTTTTTAAAAAAACAAAACCCTATCAAAATTAAAACAAAATGTGGGCATTCTCTACTTCTACACTGGCTCCCCCCACTGTTCTTCCTAGAATATGCTTTCATTTTCCTCTTCTATCAGGAATCTACCTAAAACAAAATAAATCTATTTCTTTTACAAAGTCATCCTAGACAGACACAGCTTGAACTGATCTTTCACTTCCCTGACAAACTACAGCTCTTCAAATAAGTACTTCTTAATTGGACATTTTTTTTTTTACTTTCCTTTGATGTTCCTTTCATTGCCAACTTAAAGTTATTGTCATTAAGCCTTATAAACTCTGTGACCCAGATGTAAACATTTTTACCTACCCACCTCTGAGCCCAGCACAGATCACATGTACTCACCAATTTTCTCTTCTTTCCACCTATTATTATTGTATAATATCCCAGTCAAGCAGTAAACAAATCTGAATTAGAGCCCAGGCCTCCCCAACAATTATAAATAAATGCTATCCAATGTCTAAAACACATATCCAAACTTACAAATCAGATAAATTAAGAGAAGTTGTTAACCTTACATAAATTACTAACTTTATAAGAAGTTACCCTGGCTCTGAAGCATTTACACTTGTGTTTGCAGGTCCTTAACTAGCTGTCAAGGGAGCTTGCAAGGAAAGAGTGGTTTAAAGTCTGGGCTGCCTCCTTCTGCTAACAATTGCCCCAAGAACCAGGGTCGTGGGGGTGAGGAAGGGGAGTAAAGTAGGAGGAAAATGAAGGATTCGTAATTCTTGAGCTCCAGTAACTGGTTGTATAAAGACATGAAGCTGTCTTCCTCGTGCTGCTCAGCACGGAGGTTCACTCACTCAACAGAGTGAGCAGCTACTGTGAGCAAAGCCTGGGCTGGGCAAGGGGTGGACAGAATATGATTAAAGGTCATCTTATAAAGAGAGGACTGTCCTGAGGTGCAACATGAGTTATCTGAAGTACGTCGTATGACTGCTGGGCTCATAGAACAGGTTCTAAAGCAATTTAGTCCCCCTGACGTGGGCCCAACATCTTTTGTGCTAGATCAGAGTAGGGACAGGAGTTCTAGTCTCAGCCCTACACCTCACTGGTTGTCACCCCACCTCTTCTGGATTCTGTCTCCTCGTCTGTAAAACTGTGTGTGTGTATGTTGGAAGGTGAGGGGAAGTGATGGAGTAGACTTTGGACTTGGTCAGTAGTTTCTCACCTTTTTTTGATATGTAGACCCTTTTGAGAATCTAATGAAAGCTTCCTGCTGGAAAAATGCCCACGGGCACTACACACCAAGTGCAGGATTCTGTGGGGCTCCCCCCAGCTCCCCCCGGGCTCTGTCCATGGAGAGGAGGATTCCGTGGATTCCGGGTAGACGCTCCCAGCAGAGGTGATAGTAATAACACACGACGCATTATCAGTCATTGCTGACAAGCTATTCGGCTCTGCTGCACTATAATTTTCTAAAATGTGGCAGGCGATATTAAAATGGAAAAGCTTTGCAACTTAGGAAAAGAAGGAGGGAAAACGCCCTCCTTCTGCTTCTTGGGTTTGTTTAGCTTTGCCCCTGTTACCCTGCCCAGGGGCAGTGAAACGGGTGGGGCGCAAGCTCCGAAAGCAGAACTTGACCGCTCCCTGCGGGAGGCCCGGGTCCAAGGCTCGGGCTCCGCCGCCCGTGCCCCACAAAGATCCTATTCTCCAGGCCCGCCGCCTGGAAACCGGCTGCTGGCTGGAGGCTCCGTCTCAGGCAGGGGAAGAAGCGTTTTACTGAAAAATCGCAGCTAGGAGCCTTGCCCAGAGCACAGAATGCTCCACAGACGGCAGTCACGGATACAGTGGACACGGCGGGGGCAAGCTGACAACCGCCAAAGCCTCAAAGAAACGCAGGGAAGTAATTTGGAGGGCACGCCTCAAATTCACTTTAGAAACCAAGGTTTCCCTCCAGTAAAACACAGTTCGCCTGTATTGCGGAGGACGGAGGGAGGTGAGGGAGAGAGGGGAGGGGTAAGGGGGAGGGAGGGGGAGGGGGGAAGAGGTACCCTCCCCACTCCACTCTCCCAGGGGCCCACCTTCAAGGAGCCGCACGTTAGACCTGAGGGGATTCCTGCCCTGCATACGTGCCCTGCGCACATACCACACAGAAAAGGGCCAGATGACCACCTGGAGAAGAAAAGGCCACTTTGTCAAAGTTACAAGAAAAAAAAAAAAAAGGCTCACAAGTCAAATCCTATTACAGTGAAATTTCAAGGGGACCCAATTTTTTTCTGGTACCAAAATTTAGATACATTACATATTTCTCTAAAAAAAAAAAAAAAAATTGGGAGCTGAGGCTTGGAACTCTGTTACACAAGAGGTTTGGGAATTTGGGGGGTTTTGTTTCTTTGATGAAGTGATGTTGGCTTTACTGAAATTTTACAAGCAGTGGCAAAAATTGTTTTTTAAAGAGCCCAATTCCAAAACATGCACACTATGGTTTCTAATATCCAGATGTGGCTTTCTTTGTAAAACAAGTGTGTGAAATATGTCAAATTATAAAGGCACTGGGGATGCTTATTTAAAGGAAACCTGCTCTAAGTCCATTGATAGGACATATTCTATTTTCTGTAAAAAGAGTCACCCCTAATTTATTAATTATGTAAATATAAAGTTTTACATATGTTATGTGCTTCAAGGGAGATGCACCAATACTAATTCCTTTTTAAACTACATCATTCTTCATCATTAAAACAGGTAATGATGCACTTTCTCTGAATGCAGTCCAATCCTGAATGGTCTACAGCAGTTCTTAGCTTAACATTTGATGTGAAAAAAAATTCATTGCTTCCTTTTATACACACGAATCAGTTAATGAGATTATGAGAAAAACACCAGTGGTGGCTTCTGCTGGCAAAGGAAAGCTAAGAGATTCAGCATTAGCTGGCACAAAAAAACTCAATCTGCCTACTTCTTGGCTCACTTACATAGACAGCTGCAAATGCCCTAAAATGCACTTCTTAGTTCTTTCTGCACCCAAACTAGCCTTAGCCTGGTGGAAGGCCTCTCCTTCCATGGCTTAACAGTATCTAACCAATCCCCACAGGAATAAAAATGTCAAGAAAATATAATAATAATATCATCTCCCATGTTCAACACATAATGGTTTACATACGACAAAACACTTCCACATCACTGTTGTATCTGATCTTGACAAGATCAAGGATCGTCCAGAGTGTACAGCTGGAGGTTGTGGAGCAGAGTGCAGTAGGGCAGGATTCCTGCTTTCTGGTTCCCACACCCATATACCTTCAGCACAGCCTGCTCCCTCCCGATCACTAACACAGAGACCTCAGCAACCAGATTCCTGACTGTCAAATGCTTCTTGAATTGCAATGTGGGCCTGAGATCTGGGCAATCTCCTCATATTATGGGAGGAAATCCTTAGGGTCCTTTCAGAGCAGGCAGAACCATTCCAGAAATAAATTATAGTCCATATAAGATGGAGGAGTCCTCTTTGATTGGTTTTGAGAAACTCAAACCATCCCCCAGAGTCCTTCTATTGCCTCTTCCTTCTGCCAAACAGACAGCTGAATTCTCCCAACAAACAAAAGCCCTTCAAAACCATGATCAAGCCAACCATTCAAGGCTGAGGCAGTAGAGAATCTGCCATTCTGTTCTCTACATCCACGGTGGGAGAGCCAGAGGCACCTGGGATGGTGAGAGGCAGCCATCAGGATGATCGATTCTTCCTTCCCGCCTACTCCGCTTTGACCCCTAAATCCAGATTCTACCTGCACACTCTCAATGGGAGTGCTGGTGACCCTGTGGGGCTTTCTGCCTGATCTGTCCTACAGGCCAAAGCCAACAAAATGTTTGCTTTTAACCTTAAAATTCTCCCACACTTAAAATTCTCCAACATAACTCACAGTCCAAATTCCCCACAGTTAGACTTAAAATTGATTGAAGTTTCTTATTCACTATTTCCTGGTTAATGTCCCTGAAGAGTTTCTTCCTAATTGATGTTTTATCCTTTGTTTGATACTCTTCCTGTCCTTTACCTTCAATTTGCAGGTTTCAACCCTTTTATGTTCTCATTATCTGAGGAAATTCAGAGGCTGTTTTGGTCAGGCTCTTCTAATTGGGTCTCTTGCCCCCTCTACAAACATAATCTGCTCCTCTCAGGTTCCTTCCACTCTCCTAAACAGAAAACAACTTCCCATTTTCCCTCCTCCATCACACACCTTCCATTACCAACACTTCGGTCTTTACTCCACCAGGAAACACCCAGGGCATTCCCTTATATCCTTCAGTGAAGGCCCAGGCTAAGACATTCATTGTTTGTAAGCTCTTAGGTCCGACCCTAAAACAACCAAAATCTGGTATTTTGCCATTCCAGAAAAACTTCTGATTATGATAACAGGCTCCAAATCATAGACTGATGAAGCATGAAGAAACACTGGAAATCATCTGAGTCTACTTGGTCATTCTAATTTGAGAAATGACCTCTAATTTGAGATCTAGGGTGGTACATGAAATCAAAGAGTTGAAGGTTGACCTCTTTATACTATAGATTCTGTAATAAGAAAGGTGGTGACTAACCATTAAGGATCACCAAACGGATGACTGAAGAGGGTCCCATTAGCCATCCTCCATGGGATTCTCTGAACAGGACATATGTTTTGCAATAAGAGAATCTGTCTCCAAGTCAAGATCCAATGCCAAAGATGTCAGATATGAAAATTAAAGGATCCCATAAACTTTTTATGAAAAAAAATGGCATACTCCCTCGAAAGCTATCCTTTATTTGTGAGCCAGATATGTCGTAAGAATTACTGAGATAATCTCATCCCTAGAATGCACAAAGGAGTAAAGGGAAAGTGCTTCAGACGTACAAGAAATTATCTGCCCTGTTTTGTAAATGCACAGGGATGACTCACTGCCAGAAAGTACTCCTTCACCCCCAGATAAAAGCAAGAAAAAATCCAGAGGTTACCAAACTGGGAGACCCAGGCAAGTTCTGGCTTAAAACCACTTAGATTCTCACTCTGTCCATTGGCTGTCTGCTCCTGCATGTTTCTTCCTCTTACAAAACTCAACCAGCTGAGGTAATGAATCCTCTTTTCTTTCCAAATGGTACTAGAATCCAGGAACTCAACAGCCTGGTCAGGATAGGACAGTTGGGAGTGAAAAAGCACCAGATGGCTCTCTGTTACCCACACTGCCTGCTCCAAGCTGAGCCATTAACTCAAGTCCCATCAATAGAAACAAGAGTGATTAGAAAGGCAAGCTCCATTATTTTAAAAGAAAGAAGATGCAGTTAAGAGATCCTAAGCCACCCGCCCCCTATCCCAAAAACAGATGCAAAATTTGATGTTTCTCTACTCATTTAGAACAGTTCCCTTCACTAATAAGAGCTCAGTAGATGATAGCTGTTTTATTACTGTTATTGCTACATGCCTTGCTGAAATTGGGACAAATTATTAAGCATTTCTCTGACCTATCAGCCTATTAACACTATAAAAAATTATGAGGCTTGTTAAATATCATTTATTCTTAGTGATCTCATACTAGATTCTAGTTTACTCATTTGCTTACCACGGGGCTCAAGGTTCAGTTCGTCATTCATAATTGATCCCTCTTCCTTTTCCCCTTTTTGAAGACCAGGCCCATATCTCCAGTCTCAAACACCTCTCGCATTCCCTGCAATTCCTCTGTAGACTATCAACAACATTTTGATCACATCCATATGTTTCGTCAGTGACCTTTCTTCATTTTAACTAGCAATTATAATTTTTTGTACACCTCTCACTCAACAATTTGTAAGAGAACTGGTCACAGCCAAACTGAATTATCAAGTTCCTTCTCTGGTGGTACTACTGACAAAAAAAAAGGGCCAGAAAACCCAAAGTAGGCCAGTAAGAAGAATGAGCTCATCACCCAGTGGGCAACTGAGAGTCCATGATGGAGCACCAGGAGAAAAGGAGAAAAACAGAGCAACTTGGTTGTGAGAAAATGTCCTGGACGCGTTCAAAGATTCCTGACCCTGATCTAAGCAGCAGCCAGCCAAACCTTTCCCAACAGTTGGGTATGTTCAGGCTCTCAAGTCTTGCTCTGGAATTGGAATCCAGGTGCTCCAAAAGGTATCCATCTAAGTGCCTTTGCCACCAAGATAGTCCCTGTCACCTAGCTAAAACCCTGCCCCTCCTCTTCATTTGACCTTGGAAGAGTTAAAGAATGTCTAAGGAAGGTGAAGAAAGGAGGCCAGAATATTCTCTTTCTAAGAAAGACCATAAGTGGAATCTAGTGATCTCAGAGTTGTGTGAACTAAAATATCGTCTGCCATACCAGTAAACAAAGGATGTTGCAGCCATCAAGCCATCACATTACAGCCGCCCTCACAGTGAGCCCTCAGGGAACTCAGGATGGAGACAAACAGGCTGCCCACTGCCAAGCCCATCCAGCAGTCAGCCGCTGCAGCCATCCCCAACAGTGCACCCTGAGGAAACTAAGAACAAGAAAACGCCCCAGATAGCTGAGGTGCACATAAAAGGAATGATTTCAGTGAGCCCAGACTCTTGTACCTTCCCATACATAGAAAAGCGCTAAATTTAGTGGTCATTTGATGTTCTGACTACCTGGTCTTTTGTTGCAAAAACTCCTACATATCCTGGCTCTCCCTCTTGCCTCTTTGGAGCGGTCTTTCAGAGTTATCTGAGATGCTGTGTCCTGGGCTTAAGTCCTCAGTTTTGTCCACTGAATAAAACATAACTCTCAACTTTTAGGTTGTGCTTTCTTTTTTTTTTTTTAGTCGACAGTTGTTAACGAGACTAAGCAAACTGAAGATGTTCTGCAGTCCCTCTGGGAAACGCGTGCAAATTCCAAGTTAAAACTTGTTACCAAATAGCTTAACTGAATACTTTTCTCCCATAGAGAATATAGAACAATGCTTCTACATTTTTTTTTTTCCATGATTGGACAGTGGTGGATAACTGCTTACTGCATCATGAATAGGGAGTCTGCCTTCTGGTTGTAAAAGATTCTTTACTGTTGCCCATGAAGCCAATGGTCTCAGAAATGACATAAGGTTTGACTGAAACAATGATGCAATGCCTTGGTGGGGGTGGGGGAATATTTTGGAAAGAAAGTCAGCAAAGCTTCATTAATAAACAATATAAGAAGTCAATAACGTAGCTGCTGGTATAGTAGAAAGGACACTCTATTTGGATTCAAAAAGCTTGGGTTTAGATCCAGCTCTGTCACAACCTGGCTCTGTGACCTTGGGCAAGTCATTTAACCTCTCTGGGTCTCTTTTCTTAGAATGTGAAATAAAAGAATAGGACCAGCTGGTATCCCAGGCCCCCTGCATCTCCGACAGAAATCCTGAGATCAGTTATGGTGGAGGTGGCCTCTGCTTCCACGTGCCTAAAGGAATAAAATAGCCTGAAAACAAATTTTAAGCCTGAGTCAGTGTTCCCTGCAACTCCCTCTCTCTGGCCTTTTCCGAGACTCTTTTTGCAAGGAATTAGTTCCCCTGAGGGTGGCTGAGTTAACAGCTGGACAGTATTGGCTGATTTCTGCTTTTGAACAGCTGGTCTATGAGAAAAACAACCAGACAGGCTTTTGTCAGAAAAAATGACTCCACTCTTACAGGCCAAGTATAGCTGGAGAAAAATAGACTTAAAAAGTTCTGTACTGCTTTCTCCTGACTGACACCTCCTTACATGGACCAATATCCTTCTAACCTTAGCTCTGCAGCCCCTCTATGAGAAATGGTGGAGAGAGAGCAAGGACTAGACAATTTCCAGGAAGCTCCAGAAAAAAATTCATGGCCATAATTTCCTGTTTTCTTTTCCATTCCTTTCAAGAAACCAAAAGTTCTGAAGGGCTTGAGGTTCTCAACCAGACCATGTTGGAATTTTAGGTAAAAAGATTCTTCATTGACTGGCATTGTCCTGAACATCACAGGTCCCCTGGGCACTAAATACTAGTAGCTTCCCCTCGCCATCATGACGCCAATCAAAAATGCTACCATGTGTTTCTAAAAGCAAAAGAAGCTGACTTTCCATATATAGGCTCGGCTGGATTATGAGGAATCTCTATGTTGATTCAGGCTCTTTCCATGGGTCTATTTTCATTATAATAAAAAATTCTCTAGATAACCATCTGGGTCATTGAATTGTCTTCCCTCCACTGCCTAACGACCCACCAGGATCTGAGTGCCCCTTTCCCCATTCATCCTAATACTCTCAACATTTGGAAAGCTTAGGTTTCTAATAGGTTAAACCTCTAACTTTTAGTCTGGGCTTGTAATGAAGTGATCCTTTCCTCACCTTTGTTTAAACAGATTTTTGCCACCAGCAGTCCATTTGGAAGGGAAAGGGAAAGAAAAACAGCAACTCACAAAGCTGTACACAGCCTGTGTGTAGGACGAAGGTGCAGCTGGACCACCTCGCTGTGATGTCTGCAACGTGCAGTAAAATTAGTAAATTGTGCCAGTGCTAATACTCCAGTCTCAACAAAGCGGTTTGTTTATTAGGGCTTCTAGCTCACAAAAGAGGTATTTAAAAACTCTACACGTAGCCTTGGGAACAGACCAGGGGAAAAGTAAACATAAAGCACAAGTTTCGCCTTTGCAAGCGGCAAGCACAGCATCAACGACATCAGAGCACCTAATAAATGAAGCTAAATGAAGGAAGTGTTGGATGAACACAACAGCATCACAACCACTGAGAAAAATTTACCAATAAAGATGGATAACCCTGACTTAATAGCTATCATCTATCCACCTAAAACTTAAAATAACCCATATAAGATTGTTTCGGTAAACTATATAAACTATATATAAACTATATCTAAGTGGTTATTAAAAACGTGATTGTACAGCTCGGTGCTTTGTGACCACCTAGAGGGGTGGGATAGGGAGGGTGGGAGGGAGGGAGACGTAAGAGGGAAGAGATATGGGAACATATGTATATGTATAACTGATTCACTTTGTTATAAAGCAGAAACTAACACACCATTGTAAAGCAATTATACTCCAATAAAGATGTTAAAAAAAAAAGTGATTGCAGAAAGCTATTTGTTAATAGCTTTCTATTATGAACATCTAAATGTTCATAATATATAACAAAGTGAAAATATATTACAAAAAATGAATTCTCTATTTTTCGATTATAGAGTAGAGAATTATCTGTAAATGCCATAATGTAGAAATGTATGGACGGATATCCAGCAAAATGGTGACCCTACTTCTGCATAGTGTAACAGATGTGGTTTTTTTGTTCTTCTTACATGTATTTTCTACAATGAAAACCTATGAGTTTATAATGGTGGCGGGAAGCATTTGTTTTTTTAAAAACAGACTCCATTTAATCAAATTAAGTGAGACCTGGTTTAAATAGTCCTCAGGGAACAATGAACAGTGAGGACACCTGACTAGAGACAACATTTTCTACCCAGAAGGCGGATACTCTGTATTTCGTTCCTGATCAAAAATAACTCACTGGCAGGTGCAGGCTTAAAAGACAGACCCCTCTGCAGGACAGTAATATCCCATTTTTCCTGACACTTTACATGTTAAATGGACAGAAACTTCCTCTCTAATTTTATCCTCCATGTTGAGAGCAACTAGGACCCACAACCACTGGGCCTTTGTCCAACAAGCACGGCTACGGCTAACCCCAAGTCATGTGCAAGGTTTGTCTTTAAAAACACCTTCCATCAGGAACTCCGTTTGCAACAGAATCACAAACATGGGCAAAGAGCTCCTCTCATTCACCCTCTCCTCACCAGGGGGGGCCCTGAAACAGCTCCCAACAATTGCCCGATCAATAACACTTTTTCTTTTCTAAATCAAAATTTCCACCCTAAGCCACTACAATTAAGTTTTTATCCTTAGATTGTACTTAGTGGTAGTTTCTGTTCTCTCATGACTTGGGACCACCAGCCACAAACACCTAAAATAATATCTTTGGTCCTGCTCTCCAACCCCTTCCCAAATTACAGTCCGCTAAATGGAGAGAATGGACAAGCACTTGTCGCTTACTTTCTCACCCTCTGTGGGAGGCTGAATTCTAAGATGACCCCAAGATTCCTGCTCGCTGGTGGACACACCCTATAAGATCCCCTTCAGTGTGGCCTGTATGGCCTAGGGATATGATGGATGCCAGGTTACCCTGTGGGGAAGGTAATTTTGCAGACATAATTAAGGTCCCACATCAGTTTACTCTGAGTTACCCAAAAGGGAGATTTTCCTGAGTGGGTCTGCCCTAATCAGGCAAGCCTTTTCAAAGAAGGTCTAGAAGTCAGAGAGAGATTCTCCTGCAGGCCACCAAGAGTCACACAGATGCAAGAAACTGAATGCTACCAACAACCACAAGCTCAGAGGGACTGCAGCCCAGCTGACACCTGACTGCAGTTTGGTGAGTGAGTCCCTGAGTAGAGGACCCAGCTAAGCTGTACTCAGATTCCTGACCCAGGGAAAGTGTGAGATAATACATGTTGCTGTTTTAAGCCACTAAATTTGTGATAATTTGTTACATGACAATAGAAAACGAACACACCCGCTGACTGGCCAAGTGTCTGTCCACGCCCTCGCCCACACTCTCGCTTCTTCTTGTTCACCTCCTCTGAGGATGTTTATGTGGAAGAAAAAGGAACCCTCTGTGCTCCTTGGAGTCGGCCTCCCACTGGGGAGTGAGGTCCCCCCAGCAAGACTTGTCTGAGGCACTCCACCCCGGTTTCTTGAACCTGATGCTTTGCCTCCCTCCCTCTGTTCACTCCTTTTGGCAAGTCAGGTTTAGATGGTGGCTGTGGCTTAATACGTGTCCTCCCAGATCACAGATCGAGGTCTGAATAAATCTCTTTTTCCTGATAGACTGGGCAAGGTCAAGTTGATTTTTTTTTTAAAGAAACTTTTACAGGAAAACTAAGGGCAGGAAGAAGAAGGAATTTTTGAAATGAAAGTAGACACACGTAGGACACATTTCTTGCTCTAACTTAACTAAAGGCTGGCCACAGCCTGGCTTGGCCGGTGTAGCTCCTGGAACGTTCGTGTCCACATCCGCTTCCCTCCCCAGCCCCGTCTTTGCAGGAGGTTTACAAGTGTGCCAGGTTCCCTCGGGCCCAACTTGCGTTTGAGTTGGCACCTTACTAGCCCTGGAGCCTCCCTCCCAGGTCCTCCCACTCTGGTTTCTGGCTCCAAGGATGAAGAAGGAACTTCTCCATCTGACCGCAATGATTCCTCTCCTAGGCCTCACGCTGGGGACCTTACAAGACACTTGTGCTTTACTCACTGTCTTCAGACCTCTGTGTTCCTGTGTCTTGCTCTTACTTTCTGTCCCTTTGGCTTCAATTCACCTAAGATATATTAAGAATTCACTGTGTGTCAGGCAACTGTGCTGAATTGCAGAGCTACAGAGATGCTATCATGTAGCCCGAGGCCTACCAGAACTGCCTGAAACACACTTGCTACTCCATCACGGAGACCGGTACTATACGATTCCAAAAATCGATTCACGGTCAACCTACTTTTCTTAGCTGATGCCTAAGTGGCATCTAAGCACCATGGCAAGGACCAAAACTTACCTGCAGCTTCTCTATCACCTACAAGTTTACTCTATAAAGTTGTAAGAAAACAAATGTAATAGAATTTCAATGTCTAAGTTCCATCTCCCTACTAGACTTTCACTATTAGACTGTTTACTTGCAGATACCCATTGCAAGTAACAGAAGAGACTCACTTTGGCCAACGTGAGTCAGTAGACGTAAATATTAACCTCTAAGAGGGTCCTCTCGGTTACTCAAATGTGTGCTGAGTTCAACACAAGAATTCCCTAGTGTGAAAAAAAAAAAAAATTCCCTAGTGTGAATTTTCCTATTGAATTCATAGGCATGAATATTAGTGTTTTACTGAAAAACAGCCTCATGAAAATAAGCTGACCATCCCCACCCATGTAGCTGTCCTAGACTGCAAGCTCCCAGAAAGCAGATCAGACACATTTTGTTCTCTTTGTTCTGTGACTGAATGGCATAATAAGCAAGTGGCCATTCTAATGAGTTCTAGCGATGACAATGAAAGCCAGTATGATCCCTGCAATTGCCCGTGTCAGTTTTATCATGCTGCCCCAAGCTTAAGGATGGCTGTGTATGAGTCATTGGAAATATAATAGGATGTTCACACAAAAATGGGAAAAATCTCAAACAAGTTATACATGAAGCATTCCTGTATCTAATCTCGAGCTCACATCAGGGTCCAGAGATCACTGGTCTCAGAGTAATCTCAGAGGCCAAGCCAGCAAAAACAAATGTCGTTTTCTCTCAGGCAGACACCAGCTATCAAAGTTCAGAAAGAAATAGCCATTTGGACCTGGAGTTTAGCATTCAGACTGCTGACACCATCATCCCTGCCACTGTGAGGTTTACCGTGACCTTATAAGACCACTCTAACACAGTGGTCCCCAACCTTTTTGGCACGAGGGACCGGTTTCGTGAAAGACAATTTTCCAAGGCAGGGGCTGGGGGGGAGGATGGTTGAGGCAGTAATGAGAGCGATGGGGAGCGATGGAGAGCAGAAGATGAAGCTTCGCTCGCTCACCCGCTGCTCACCTCCTGCTGCGCGGCCCGGTTCCTAACGGCCCAGAGGTTGGGGACCCCTGCTCTAATGGACGGGTTTCATTTTCTACTGATGCCGCACAGATGTTTAAAGAAGAACATGCCAGAAACTGTGTTGTAGGTGTAAAATGGATCTCAAAACATTTTATAAAGGACACGTATTCATTTAATTGCAAAACTATCAGGAAAAGAATCTTTTTCTACTCCCCCCTTCATCCCACTCTAGTATTTCAAAGGATGGCTGCTTGGGCAGGCTTAATCTACTTTGGGGATCTTGCTGTGCCAGTCACTTCCCTGTATGTCACTTTCCCATGAATAGAACAGGTACTGGTGTTGCACAAGCCTCTTCCCATACCACTTATTTGACCTGGGTCTGTTATATGAAGCAAGCCCCTTCCACCACTTTGTTCAACAGCCAACACGTACCTAAAGCTTAACAACATCCCAATCAAGATTAGAAAAAAAATCTAAGGGAGACTTCATTAATATTTATTTTGAAACATTTATGTTTCTGACACGAGGGGAAAATAATGTGTGATGGAAATGACATTAGTTTAGATACTCATTGATGCAGAAGCCAATGCACACTGTTTATTCGCTAATGGTTCTATTGGGGGTGGTAATCTCCAGGCAGAGTTGCTAGGAAACAGAGGTCACTCTCAAGATTACTTATTGATTTTTTTCTAAGGATCTATCAATAAGCTCCTTGTCATCACAGTTCTTATCATCAGAGGTATAATGAGGAAAGTGGCTAAATATGTTATTTCATTAAATCTTCACAACAAATGTGTTTGTTAGGTAATATTATTACCCCCATTTTTACCGATGCAAAAATGTAAGCTCATAGAGGTTTGACAACTTGGCTGACGTTGCACAGGTAAAGAAGGGGCAGAGCCAGGAAATCAAATCACTTCCTCTGACTGTGAAAGCTACCTTCTTTCCACTACACCAACCGCCTCTTGACTCTCCAAGGTGAAAATGCAAGTGGATGTTGTCGTGCACTTGTGGACCACAGGAGAGAGATGGGTTTCCAATGAGATATCATGTTCTCTGGGCATCTGCAGAGGGCAAAATGCCTGAGTCATTTCAGAAAGATAGGTCAGGTCAGGTATGCATACTATCAATTCACATTTGTGTCTTTTTTCTGGGAAAATGAAGATAACAGTTCCATCTCCCTTACTGGGTCCTTGTAACAAAGATCAAATTACGTAGACCACATCAAAGAACTTCACAAATTCTAAAGCCCTCGTAAATGTAAGGTGATATGATTACCATTATCCCCTACTGAGACAGAGAGCTGTTTCTCACCTACCCTGTGCTTCTGAGCTAGTAGGGCTTTTTCAGGATTTGGTTTCTTTGGGGTGGGGAGTAAGGAGGAATTAAGGAGGCTCCACAAACACCAGAGCATAAGCGCGTCTGTGTATACATCCAGGTGAGTCATTTACGGTCCAGTTAATCATGGCACAGTCAGTCAGTAGAACAGCATACAGCCGACCCTCATTACTCGTAAATTCCATATTTGCAAATTTGCCTACTTGCTAAAATTTATTTGTAACCCCAAAATCAATACTTGTGGTGCTTTCATGGTCATTCACAAAAATGCACAGGGCAGTAGAATTTGAGTTTCTTGAAGTGCACATTCTCAGCTGAGGTTGAACAAGGCTACACTCTGCCTTCTTTCAGCTCATACTGTAAACAAGTGTCCTTTTCATGGTCTATTTAGTGCCACATTTTCACACTTTTGTTCTTTTTGTGGGTGATTTGCTGTTTATAATGGCCCCCAAGTGCAGTGCTGAAGTGCTAGCTAGGGTTTCTAATCAGAAGAAAGCTGTGATGTGCCCTATGGAAAAACTACATGTGTTAGGTAAGCTTCGTTCAGGCATGAGTTATAGTTCTCTTGGCATGAGTTCAAAAATATATGTATATTAAATGAGATGTTTTTAAACCGAAACACACAGAAAACAAGGCAATGTATTGATCAGCTGATGAAAATGTGTGACCAGAGGCTCACAGGAACCTAACCCAGTATTTCCCCTAGGAGCAATGATTCAGTATTCACTAATTCAGTATTCACTAATTCACTATTCACAGGGACTTTATAGAACATAAGTACCTCCCAAACAAGAATGGATTATATTTAGTCATTAAAATTTGTAAATATAAATTTGAAGAAGAGCAGGAAAATGCCTGCTATGCATTTAAAGGGCTACATATTTTTTCTTCCAGTTTCACTGAGGTATAACTGACATAAGTATAAGGTACACAGCATAATTATTTGATTTACATATATAATGAAGTGACTATCACAATAAGTTTAGTGAATATTCATCATCTCATATAAATACAAAATTAAAGAAATAGAGAAAATTTTTTTCTTGTGATGAGAACTCAGGATTTCCTCTCTTAACAACTTTCATATATAACATACCCCAGTGTTACTTATATTTATCACGTTGTACATTACAACTAAATGGTTACCTATCTAAAACCAGAAACATGAAAAAGACTGGGAGGGAATATACAAAATAGATAAAAAGTGCCTCTAGGTTCATGTAATTATAGAAGAGTTTTCTTATTTCTCCAGCTTTGGTAATACGTTATTTTCATGGTTTAAAAATAAAATTTTAAATGCAAAAAACTCCCACCATTAACATCTGTGGGAAAAACACAAAACTCCTCATTGTCAATTCTATGACTAATCTATGTTAGGCAACCCCCAAAGGTAATTAAAACCATCTGGAGGACTGGTGAGGTTTGATTCACTTTTCTGAGAACCCTGAAAAGGATGTTCCTAGTATGGATCTGATTTATCAACCAACAACATTGAAGGTTCTTTTTCTGTTTTGATTTCTACAAACTATTTGCTACCATATACTCAGTCTCCTTCCCTACTTCCCCCTATTGCCAAAATGGCATCGCTCCAAGACCCTCAGATTCTCAGCCCCTCAACTCAAATGTCACCCCAGAAAGGCAGTGCCCATACCTCCAACTGTAGTCACAGACCTTGTTTTACCATCTTCCTGGCATTTACCATTATCTGAAACTATTGTATTTATTTATCTGTTCCAGCTTTTATCGCCTGCCCCCTGCCCCCTGCCCCCTGCCCCCGTGCTGGGACATACAGGACTGTCCATCTTACTCATTGTTGACAGTCACCTCACCCACCCCACCCCCTCACATACCTAGAAGGGCCCACGGGCAGATAGGAGGAGCTCAATAAATATTTGCTGACTTACTGACTCTTAGGTTTTCTAGGTTTTCCTGATTCCTTTTTCTCCTTTGACCCCAAACCAGCCATAATCATTTATTTACCTAACTATCTTATTCCAAAGGGAGTTTAGGAATACCTCAATCCTATAGTAAAGTCCTTTCAATTCATACTTCTCCATGTCCCTTGATTCCATCCCAATTTGTTTCCTGGCAGACAACAGAGTCCAGAGTTAGAGATTTAGTTCTCTCTAACTCCCTGCAGTTGACTTAAAGTGGGATTAGCTCCTGATGACGTTTTGCTGCAAACCTGCTTATCACTGAGCTGCTTCACATAACACATTCCTTCCTCGTGACCAGATCCCTGCAGCAGCCTCATAACTTCTCTACACACACTCCAGTCTGGCTGAGGGCCAAGGGATCGATGGACCAATAAGAGTCTGAGATTTGTGTGGGTTTATGTTCATGTTCTTTAAAAAGGGCCAACAAGCCCCAACACATGACTCTCCATGAAGGAAGGTGTCTGTGGGGTGTGGAGGAGGGGAGATTCGGGTTGGTGGTGGCTGTCTCGAGATGTGAGCGTGGAGCAGTCATTTTATCTCTGTTGAAAATTTTGTTTCATTTATCTGTGTTTTAAGGCCATGAAGAGGTATACACTGAGCTATTTCTGACATCACGTCTTAATCAGAAAGCAGCTGTAATATAGAAAAAAGTGCTTCACTTAATCCTGTTTGCGTGGTGGTTTCTAGGCAACTGCTTAATGCTTGATATGATCATGGGTTTTCACACAGCCCAGTAAGATCCCACAGCCATGTAACTTTGCCAGGAGGAAAAAAGAAGCAGGGATTTGTGAGCAGCAAACAGAGAAGAACAAATGGAACCTTCTCGATGAATCATACAGAGAAAAAAAATCCAGTCACTCTCAAAAGAGAGAAGATCAAACCCTTGAGAGGCGCCCCTCATGGGCTTCTGGCTGGGATTTTGAAGTTTCACAAGCATAACTACAATTCTGCCCTTTGATCTTGAGATACAGTTTGTATTTGTTCTACTTAAGCATGAGGGATAACGAAAATGACACCTAAAATTGTGAAATGACCTGTAGCATTTAACTTTCACTGGGGACAAAAGCATAGGATTTTCGTGTTTACTTAATTTTGTTCCAATTGCTATTATCTTTCCTGAAAAGAAAAGACTAGTCATCAGTCCTAGGGACATAATTCACAGTTTACAACTATACCTGCTCTTGCAGGTGGGGACAGTAGATATCTCTCCAGGAGAAGCAGGAGGGGAATCAGGAGGGGGCTGTAGACTTGGGGCCTGTTTGCTCCCTGCTCTAACTGCAGTAGCCCCCATTTTGTATTTTCACAAATGTTCAGCAAAAGGAAAAGTACTGCAAAGAAATAACCAGAGCATCGCAGGGTGGTGTCACCCTCTACAAAGACAGTCAGACTTAAGCCTGAACTACTTAAGGAGCGCCCCTGTCTTTAAAAAGTGGTTGTTTGTTTTGCCAAGCTCCCCAGGCACCCCCCCCCCCACCATGCAAAGTCCCTGGAAACAGTGAACACAGTTGTTGGGAAGCTCACTGTATTTCATGGCAGTGAGAGGAGGCAAGATAGAGGAGACGGGCAGTGGGGCTGGAAGGGAGGGTAGCCAACTGCCCTAACTTGCCCAGGGCTTTCCTGGTTTTAGTACTGAAAATCCTGCATCTCAGAAAACTCCTCAGTCTCAGGCAAACTGGGACAATGGCTCAACCTACAAACAACTAGAAGGAAAATTGCAGATCTTGCCTAAGCACAGATGTACTTAGTCATTCAACACTCTTAGTCACAGAGAACCCAGGCTTAGGAAAGCCTGTTCCATGGTGCCCCTGCTCTAATACTGCCGGGAACCAGTATCTGTGATGATGGAGACTTCCCACCCTGCACCCCGCACTGGGCGTCTGGGTTCTTATTGAATATCAAATAAAGCACAGCATTCCTCCCGCAGAGCCACTGGTAAAGACACCATTCTTCTACCATTTTTCCCTATACTTAAGAGGTAAACAATTGGCCATGATAAACCAATTACCTTCCTGACCCCTAATTCTCACCAAGCTAGCCTCCTGTAAGTGGTTAAGCACATACGCTACCACGCCATCATTAGAAATTCTCTAGAAATCCTTGCCCATTTTCCATCTTCGTAGAGTAAGAAGCCATCAGACAGGCACAGAAAAAGCAAACATTCACAGACATTTCCTTTAAGAAGCAAGCAGCAGGGCTTCCCTGGTGGCGCAGTGGTTGAGAATCTGCCTGCTAATGCAGGGCACACGGGTTCGAGCCCTGGTCTGGGAAGATCCCACATGCCGCGGAGCAACTGGGCCCGTGAGCCAATTACTGAGCCTGCGCGTCTGGAGCCTGTGCTCCGCAACACGAGAGGCCGCGATAGTGAGGCCCGTGCACCGCGATGAAGAGTGGGCCCCACTCACCGCAACTAGAGAAAGCCCTCGCACAGAAACGAAGACCCAACACAGCCAAAAATTAATTAATTAATTAATTAATTAAATCCATAAAAAAAAAAAAGCAAGCAGCAAAGGCCTGTTGGATAGAAGCAAAGCTGCACTGTAGTTTCTTAAGAGCCACAGGATAAGTGTGACAATGACAATTTTAGGATTTGTTCTTCAGCACTGCCACCTCATTCATCTCCCCTTAAGCCCCTCAAGCTAACATAAACATCAGATTCAAAAATGCTTATTGAGTCTAGATATATGGGTGAAGGCACCTGGCACTTTCACTTACTATTTCTGATTAAAATTCTGTTCTAATTAGGAAATAATTTGAAATAAAGAGTAATTCAGAAAATAATGTCACAGATACCCCTGAAACCCACCACCAGAGTTTTCAAATGTCAGTCTGCTATGTTGGCCTCAGATTTTCACAAAAGAACTGAAATGTTACAGGTAACACTAGAACCCCACTCAAAGAGGCAGATGCCATAGGAAGGTGGAAACTGCAGCTCAGAAAGATTAAATAATTTCCCAAAGCTCGAGAGGAAGGGTCTCTGGAAGCATTCACATCCTTGCTACAAGCATGATTTCTCTCCTCTCACTGTACCTTTCAATTCACTTGAAATCATTCTTAATTGGATACTTACAACAATAACCAAAGCATGTGATTCCAGGACTCAGATTTTGCTGCCACCAAGTGCTAACAGGTGCCAGGTATTTGGTGGCGAGACTGAACAGTTAATTCACCTCAGGAACTTACAATTTCGAGTCAGAAAAGCCCCAAAAGGCCATTACTTCCAAACAGTTGTTTCTTGCTTATAAGCGGAAAATGAAATTAAAAAGTAGTCATTGTGTAAAGAGAATAAGATATACCTAGGAGTGTACAATTTCAATGTAATTGAACATTTTAAATTATGAACCATTTTTTAAATTTCCTCCAGATAAACCTGAGCTTTCTCTTATTCACAAAAGCTCTTAAGCCCACCCCAGCCCCCTGCAGACTGCTATATCACTCTACATCTTCCATTTAGGGGGCCCTGGCAAGCCACAAAACAGAGTGCCATGCTGAATATTTTTTGAGAAGCCAAAAACCCAGAAATGCCACACTGAAACAGCAAAAAATCACAATGACAAGTATTTCATTTTAATTCATATTTCACAATCCAGGTTCTGAATGTTACAATCAGTACATAAGTACAATGTTGCACTCGAAAAGTCAGACCATTCTAACAGGTGAAATAACATTCCCCGGGGTGGGAAGAATTTGTTCACCTTTTTCTAGAAAAAGGAATCCTCTGCTTACAGGAAAGGGGCCAAATTCAATTAACCTAGTTGTTGAAGAGCTGCTTTTAAAGATGAGTAGCATCTCATTTTATAAAATAGAGGCCTTTCTAAAAACTGTGTGTGGGAATTTGATCCAATTACCCCCCGATGTATAGTAAAATTCTCAGAAGGTGTTGTCTTTCCTTCTTTCTGCCTCTCCACTCACACAGGCCCTGCTCTGGTCTCGCCAGCCATAATGACATGGATTTCCCCAAACACAGTGCCCATCACATCTGTCTGACTTTAGATACAAGATTTCTGCAGCCCAGAATTCCATCGCCCTCCCTCCTCCTCCTAGAAAACTCCGACTTCATAACCCAGCCTTCTCCCACTCACCCATGTCACCATGCACCCAACGTGCACCTACAGCCCCTTACGTATACTTCTCTTACTACCTTTATCACTTGTGCATTTTTACTCTTTCCCCCTCTTCAAGGATGTGACCACAGGATCTGACATAGTGCCTAGACATGGCAGAAGCCAAATAAATTCTTGATAAACCCAATGATAGTCATGCCCTGTTGCCTTCCCTGCCCTTCTATACCACCTCCTGACCATCCACGGGGCTGCCTAGTTATACAAGTCGGGGTCACCCTTCACCATGAAACCTCAACTCAGCCCTGACTACCTCCCGCCAGAAAAAAATACAGCAACTGCAACCTAAACAACCAGGCCATCCCTTCAACTAATGAAGAACTCTTAAATTCAAATGACGATGGATAATTTTTCTTTGTTTTTAGAAAGTGAAGAATATTTTGGTAATCCAAATAATTCCTACTCCATTCAATGTACCTGCTTCATAAGTCTTCTTCAAAGAACACACCCGTAAAAGGACAACTAGGTATAAAAGAAGAGTGTGAATGCAACGACCTTTACCTCTTTCCTCTGCCAAGGTATTAAGGATCAACAAGCAAAAACACTTCCGATGAGCTCTTACTGATTTTTGCTGTAATACAAGGTGGAATAAAGATCACAATATAGCATCTCCTCCCAGAAGGTGGAAGTACCGTGTCTGGCATGTTCTATACTTGGCCTGACCCACTTAAATCTTGAGGAACTGTTAAACTGAATCAATCACTTCCTAGTTTTCTCCTAAATGCAGGTCATCACTGTACCTGATCTGCATGGTCACTAAGGGAAATAGGCAGCTCCGTGACCCTTCCTCTTCCTTCCTTGCTCATGCAATTCCCTGGGGTCAGTGGGAATACAGTGGAGTTCAGAATTCACAGGTCAGACGACAATCAGGGAGTCTGAGTTACCCAAGGCATACAAGGCCAAGGCTAGAGCTAACAAACTTGATGGTCTAACACAAGTTAGAAGAGCATTAATGTTATTTTAAAAAAAAAAAAAAAAGAAAAAGAAAAAGAACCCCATTAAGCCTGGAACTTAGAGACAAACCACTGCGCTCTCAAGTCTAGTATCTGGAGAAAATGACTGGAATTTCTACTCCCTCAAAACGATCAGAAAATGACTCCTTGGCTACTCAAAACACACCCAGCAGCTTGAGATCATCTGATGGATTTAAAAGAGTTCAAAATAACTTTATTTAAGGAACCAACTTATCTGCTTAGCATTTGCTGCAATGCAATGTCTAAATGTTCCAAGAAAGCCAGTTTAAGTAAGTGGGGAGGCTCTTTTCCCCACACACCTTCTGCATCAGAGGACAATGAAGAAGCTGCTCTTGAACCTGGGTCACCTGAGCAGCCTCCAGCGAGGTCATCCAGCTGACTTTCCCCACTCTGCCTGGCCACTGCTTAGATACGGGTGAGTGGATCTGTCAGGGATGAAATCAAACCAGGGTCAAGGTCAACCTTCTGGTGCCAACATTTTACAAACTCGAGCTCTGGCCGCAATATGAGGGAAGTAATAACTTAAGCATCTTTTTTCAGTCTTCAGAATACCACTTCATGCAAAAACCAAAAAGGACAAAAAGTAAAGCAGAAAATACTGTGGTAGACTTGAGGAAGAATATACTGACTCCAAGGAACTGTAATTGACTTATCAATGAGGACTGTAGCGTCCTTACCTGGGGTGGGTTGCAAAAATGTCCTCAATACCGTGCAGCTCCTCCCATTAAGAGGTAGCCTCTATTTCTCTGCTCATTGATTCTGGAATGGCCTTTTGAGTTGTTTTGGTCAACAGCATGTGGCAGAAGTGACACTGTCCAACTTCTGAAACTGGACAGAACTTGACTCAAGAATCTTTGGAACCTCCAATCTCCCTCTTGGAAACTCGAGCTACTGTATGGACAAACCAGGGCTAGCCTGTTGGGTGATGGGAGGCCCACGGTCCAGCACCCTGACCACTCCCGTCCTCTTTCCTCCAGCTCATCACCAGCCATGCTCCAGAAGGAGACCTTCCCAGCTGAACAACAACTGGCCACAGACTCACTAGTGAGCCCGGCCAAGGGCAGCAGAACTATCCGTCTGAGCTGAGTCCGAACTGCTGGTCCACAGAACTGTGGGCTAAATAAATGGTTGTATGTTTTAAATCACTAATTTATTACTCAGTTATTAGCAGCAAAAACTCATACACCATTCTCAAAAACTTTTTGGAAGAGATGAACGTATGTCTGAATGGCATTTAACTCCTTGAAAACAGGGAATCAGAACAATGATTTCTCAGATAGTCTACAAACTTGGGTGAATGAAATCATGATGAAAATCAAAGTCAGAAAGACCAAATTAAATTATCCTAGGTAAAGTGCTTCCTTCACCATCCAGTGAGGGAAGCGGGTACAATATTTAGAAAATTTTAAGTAATTTTACTACTGAATTTACCAGTAGAGCAGAAAAATCAAATGGTAAAATACCTCAATAACTTTTCACTTTCACTCCATTCCCTTTATTTCTCAGAAGTCTATCCTTCCGTATTCCCCTTCCTTAGTTTTTATAATTCCCATTACTTCATATCCCCATTGTAGTTTTCTAACACAAACAAAAGGAACAGCAGTAACTTCCACTTAGGGAGGCACTTTAATAGGTGCTTCAAACACATTATATTGTGAATTCTCACAATGGCCCCATTAGGTGAGCATGATTAGACCCATTTTACAGAGCTGTAAACTGAGGCTCAAAGAGGTTAATTACCTTGCCAAGGTCATACGGCTTGAAGGTGCTGGAGCCAGAATTTAAACCACCAACTGTGTGATTACACAGCTCATGAATTTCCCGTTATGTAACACTGCCTCCACGTGACAATGAGTGCTGAGCTCCTAACAGACTTCTCACGACAAAAGAAGCTTAAAATCCCATGACTATAAATAAATGCAAAAATAAGTATTTATGAATACACATATATATAGGGGGAGAGAGAGTGTGTGAAAAAGAATAAAAGAGAATAAGAAGTGGCTGTGCAAACTGCAATTCTACCGAAAGAACTGGAATTTTATTGACTTTGGCCAAAGCCTTTCCATAACTTAGAGAAAAAGAAAGAAGCAGGAATACATGATGGTTAGGATTCATGGTATGTCAGTTCGGAACTATCAATAAAAGATATCATTGGGGCTTCCCTGGTGGCGCAGTGGTTGGGAGTCTGCCTGCCGATGCAGGGGACACGGGTTCGAGCCCTGGTCTGGGAAGATCCCACATGCCGCGGAGCAGCTGGGCCCGTGAGCCACAACTACTGAGCCTGCGCATCTGGAGCCTGTGCTCCGCAACGAGGGAGGCCGCGACAGTGAGAGGCCCGTGCACCGCGATGAAGAGTGGCCCCCGCTCACCGCAACTAGAGAAAGCCCTTGCACAGAAACGAAGACCCAACACAGCCAAAAATAAATTAATTAATTAATTAATTTAAAAAAAAAGAGTACTTGATAGTAAAAAAAAAAAAAAAAAAAAAAAGATATCATTGGACCAATCATCTCTGAACGTGAAGCATACTCGTGTGAAGACATCAGGAGGGGAACTATATAAAACTCACAGAAACACAGCTAATTGTGCATATTTGTGAATAGTTTTGCATAACACAACCACTACTAAAGTCAAACATACATTTTATTTAACAAATAAATATAATCTTTATTAATTATTTTAAACTTAAAAGTATATTATCTCTTTTACTCCAAAAGAAAGGTGGCTTTAAAAAATAAATCTGCCACTTTGGTAAGAAATAAATATTTAAATTGAATCTTATGTTCTGTATTAAATTCATTTCCTTCTTCCAAATTATTCATAAACTGGAGGGGAAAGATGAAAACGTTTTAGGGCTTCCCTGGTGGCGCAGTGGTTGAGAATCTGCCTGCTAATGCAGGGGACACGGGTTCGAGCCCTGGTCTGGGAAGATCCCACATGCCGCGGAGCGGCTGGGCCCGTGAGCCACAATTGCTGAGCCTGCGCGTCTGGAGCCTGTGCCCCGCAACTTGAGGGGCCGCGATGGAGAAAGGCCCGCGCACCGCGATGAAGAGCGGTCCCCGCACCGCGATGAAGAGTGGCCCCCGCTTGCCGCAACTGGAGAAAGCCCTCGCACGAACCGAAGACCCAATACAGACAAAAATAAATAAATTAATTAATTAAAAAGAAAAAATAAAAAAAAATAAAAAAAAAAAAAGAAAACGTTTTAAAGGTTTGACTGTCCCCAATTTTCCCGATTTCCACTGATTAGTCCCCTGCGATCAGGCCAGTATATAATTAAGCCACAGTTTCGGGGAAGGTATATAAATCCTCTGAATTAAAACCAGGGAAAGAGGGAATTCCCTGGCGGTCCAGTGGTTAGGACTCTGCACAGGCCATGCGGCCGCCAAACACCACCACGGGGACTCTCCCCCTCTACAGCCAAAGCAAAGATGAGTCTGAGTCTCTCTGGTTGAGTCAGCTGTCACTGCCCACACCCAAGGGCCCCAAAGCTGGGGGGATCTCACCTTCCCACTTTGCCCTCTCTGGAGGAGGTCCTTTATGAGGGCATTCAGAGCAGTCCTTCTGTGGACCCGCCCCTAGGCCTCAACTCTGCCCCTCCCCAATCATCTCACCCAGGGGCACCTCTCACAGACCTCTGGATTATCACCTCGACCGCTGTCTCCACACTCCAGTCCCTGGAAATTCACCGCCTCATCCTTTGCTGAAGGACCCCCATCCCCCATCCCCCATCCCCCACCCTGCCCAGCACACCGTCCAGGCCTCTCTCACCCGATCTTATGATGACAATGATGCCCTCCTCGTGTCCCCACTGCTCAGCCCATTCACCCCTCTATGCCTGACGCCCTAACTTATCTGAACCACACAGCCCCTCTCCCAGAAGCTCAACCCACTCCCCAGTGTCTCCACGAACCTGTCTCCAGCCCTCCATTACCCCCACCCACCTCCACGCCCCTGCTCTGCTTCCCCATCCTCCAGCCCACCAAAAGTCATGGCCAAAGTCAAGAAACTCTTGTCCTCCAAGGGGGAAGGATCAGAGAACGCTCACGTCAAAAGGGACCTTGGAGGTTTTCAAACGTAAACCCAGGCTCAACGCAGAGCCTGAAGATGAAGCCCTCTCAGAGCTGCGTGGACCACGGCTGAGCCGAGCAGCGTGACTTATTACACTGTCACATACTGAACTAAAAGCCACCTCCTCGTAACTTTTGCTGGCTGGCTGTGGTTCTGACTTTGGAACTTATCTGAAGACTGTCATATAGAAGTACTCTGAGTATTTACTCTCAGATCTTGCTGTTCCTCTGAGCAAAATCCTGACTCTCACTTGATGAGCAGCCGGCCCCAGGCCCTCCCTCCTCCCCTCCGCTCTCCCTCTTCTGCCGGCATCATTCCCCCACCCCCTCTGCTGTCTCTGCTCAGACACACTAGGCCTCCTTGTGCCTCCACGCAGACGCCCACACACCTTCAGGAACCGCTGTTCCCAGGACTGGGGTTTAATGTTCCTTCACCTTCACGGCTTCTGGCTTAGATGCCACTATATCAGAGAGACCTTCCCGACCACCCTATGGAAACAAGCCACCCCCATTCCGTTTCATTGTTCTCCATAACACTAGCACCTCCTGAGAAATTATGTGCTCATTTAATTCGCCTGTTTTCTCTCTCCCTCACTAGCATGTCAGCTCCACGAGGGCCGGACCTCCATCGCTTGCTGCACTGCTGCATCCCAGCACCCAGAATACAGCACCTGGCACAGAGTAAGTACTCCGTAAATATTTATTCAATAAATGAATTCCCACCGCCCCCCCTCCCCTGCTCACCATTCCCCATCGCTCACATACATATTTGCTTTCTCTCCCACTGGCCTGCGTATCCCGCCTGCCTATCCGTCAAGGGGACTGTGGATACTGATTCTGGCATATGAGCACTCCCTGGCAGCTTTGAGTCCCTGCAGTCTTCTGTCCTCCACTTCTCCTTCCTTCTTTCCCTCCCTCACACCAGCCCCCTCCTTGACTCCCCTTCCTGATCCAGAACCTTCTACCCCAACGAAAGGCATGAAAAGTATATGATCTATGTCATCTTCTAACTTGCTGATATGAAAGATGAACAGACATAGCCCTCCTAAAGAACCCCCTCTCCTATGGCTTTAAGCCAGAAGCTACATTCTCTTGACTACCTCTTAGCAAATCCATGCTACCACTCACCCAGCACTGCTTTCTTCGATTCCCCAAGAACCTGTTTAATCATCAGCTCTAGATGTTTTCCAGCGATTAATGTCAAGCTTTTCACTTTTCAAAAATCTATACTGGGGCTTCCCTGGTGGCGCAGTGGTTGAGAGTCTGCCTGCCAATGCAGGGGACACAGGTTCGAGCCCTGGTCTGGGAAGATCCCACATGCCGCGGAGCAACTAGGCCCGTGAGCCACAATTACTGAGCCTGCGCGTCTGGAGCCTGTGCTCCGCAACAAGAGAGGCCGCGATAATGAGAGGCCCGCGCACCGCGATAAAGAGTGGACCCCACTTGCCACAACTAGAGAAAGTCCTCACACAGAAACGAAGACCCAACACAGCCATAAATAAATTAAAAAAAAAAAAAATTAAACTTTAAAAAAAAAAAAATCTATACTGGACTTCTCTCCCTCTCTAGTTCTCTGGTGACTCATACTTCACTTTGGTATTCCTTATTACAATTTAACAGTCCACAGGACTCTTCTATTTGTCCTAAGATAAAGGTCAACCTTTCTATCTTCCGGACGCATTCTTCTGAAATCTGAGCTTACCAGAAAACTCTCTAGTCACTCTGGTGTCATTACTCCCTATCTTTGTTTTAGTGTTCATGCTTTTTATAGATTAAATTTAAATTGTCTTCTAACTTCATCCTTTACAAACTGTATTAGAGTTTTGGCCATGGAGCTTACCTAATTTTTTCCCTGGATCGTTTGAAATCCTCCTCCCTAAATTTCTGATACAAGCATAATTATGTGCATGTGTTACTTGCTGTGTTTTTATAATCTTAAAATAGAAATGGTCATTCCCCTCTAAGTTTTGGTGGGGTGGGGGTCTTTTTAGCCTATTTTGCTCGATGCTTGGCATATTTGTTGAAGAAAGAAAGAAAAAATAAAAATGAACAAATGATGACAAAATCAAAATAAGCACTTACCACTTACTTGTTTCTATTTCCAGCAGAACCAAACCCTAGAAAGTCTAAACAGTCCCCTTATCTTCTTTAAAGTAACCATGAAGAAACCCATGTACTTAATCTACCAGCAAGTCTGTATCCCGGCCCCCAAAACACCTGCTACAACAAAATCAATCACGTATTTTGACAGGGGAATGTTTTCTTCAGGTCTTTATCTTTTCCCCACACTCAGAACAGATACGCAAGTACCTGAGGCTATGGACCCATCAGACACAAGAATTTTAAGCCATCCAGAAAAACCAGATCATGCAGGTAAAGGCGTTATTTGGCCTCCCCTGCCTCCAGGGAGGGAAGGAGAGGAACAGGTGTGATGTGCAAGGTAGTCAGACATTGAATTACCTGGACAAACTGCTTCAAGTTCTACCCTTTCCTGCAGATTACAGAGCATTACAGCCAGTAATGAGTAAAATCCACTCCACAGATTATCCAATAGGGGAAACAAGACAGAGGAGGAAACTGCCGAAAGTGAAGACACTCGAAATACACATCTCTCCAAAACCAGTGCGGACAAGGGACGCCAGGGCGGCCAGTGCCCCACAACCTGCCCCACCTGCTGCCACTCCAGGAATCACGGCTTCTTCAGATAACTAACAGTTTTCCCATCAACAGAAATTTTGCTCTCTTCCCTCTCTCTCTCTCAAATACACATCACACACACACACAAACACACAGATAGGTTCATACTATTTTATAGGAGAACAAAAGCCAAAAAGGATAGAAAAATGTGGAATTCTGCTAGTTTAAGCATTTGACTTTTTTCCTCTAGAATTATTAAATGGAAATCCATGACAAAAGCCTTTTGATTTCGAGGTTTTGGAGTCTACTTCTGAAATCCTAGAATATTGCTATTAAAATGTTAAGAGAACTCACAGGTGATTAGGCTGATGCCAGAGGTGCTTCTGGAATATTTCCTTAGGCCACCTAACAAAGAATCCTGGGCTCAGAAAACAAAGATTAAACAGTCTTAGAGAAGGACACAGCCCATGTCAGGAGCAAGGAGCCTGGGTTCCCATCTGAATGATGCAAATGACTATCTGCAAAGCCTCGTACAGGCACAAACTCTCTTCTATGGTAAAGTGAACTGACCAGGGCAATCCGAAAATCTTACTCCACTTGAAAATGATTCTATACCTGAAGAGGAGCAAAATTGGCAACTGGGAGATAAGTCCACTGAATCTAGCCTCCTAGCTTGGGCCAGGAATTCTTAAACTTTAGCATCGTCTTAGTCCTTTGGGGCTGCTTGCTATAAGAAAATACCATAGACTGGGTGGCTTATAAATGACAGAAATTTGTTTATTTCTCATAGTTCTTAAGGCTGGGAAGTCCAACACCAAGATGCTAGCAGATTCAGTGTCTGGTGAGAGCCTGCTTCCTCATAGATGGCGCCTTCTTACTGTGTCCTCACGTGGCAGAAGAGGCCAGGGTTCTCTCTGGGGTCTCTTTTATATGGCCCTAAATCCCATTTACCTCCTTAAGGCCCTATCTCCAAATACCATTATATCGAGGATTAGGATTTCAATGGAGGAATTCTGGGGGGACATAAACATTCAGTCCATGTCAAGTATGTATCAAATCATCTGAAGGGTCTTTAGAACACAAATGGCTGGGTCTCACTCCTGGAGTTTCTAATTCAACATATCTGGAATGGGGCCCAGGAATATGTATTTCTAACCAGTTATCAGATGCTGTTGCTGGTCCATGGGGCACACGTGAAGAACCACTGATCTCCAGGGAAGGGCCTTGATGTTCACTGATGGGATCAGGGACTTAGGGAGCTGGGGGTGGGAAGGGTACCAGTCAACCAAGGCAGGAGAGTCAAAGAAGACACAAGACAAGAGAAGCAGGTACAAATGTGAACAGCCAAGAAATTCTCCCAAAAGGTGGAAGCATAGGGCTAGTTCCATCTTCTGAAGTTATATCTTCATGTACATTACTTTATAATTTGTAAAATAGATTATATGTTATTTTGATTGTATATTTTGCTTAAATACTTAAAAAAAAAAAACACTATGTCCTAATAAGCTTAGACTGTAATTTATTGCTCTTTCAGGAAGCAAGTTAAAACAAAAGCAAATTAGTTAACAAAGAAAACTGGATGCACCTGTGCTCAGGGGAAAGGCATGGCTTTATCCGTGGTGTTAAATATATATATTTAAGAAGTTTTTGTTGATTCTTGCCAGGCTCAAATAGAAGAGGGAAAGCTTGGAATAAACTAATCTTTTGGAAAGAAGTGGAGAATGCCTCACCCTGGGCCATAGAAAGTTTAACCTGGAGATTTTACAAAGAACAAGCAATAACGTGTTTTGCTGCAGTTTCATGACTCTGGAGTGAAAAATAATAAAAATAAGGAAATTATAAACAGAAAAATTGGAGGTAAAAAGGAAGAACTAATATGAGAGTTAATTGGAGCTCCCTTCTAAAGGCTTTTTACTGACAAGCTGCAAGAACTGTGGTTCTGAATAATTTTTCTGCTTCCATGTAAGACATATGAGCAGCACTCTCCTCAAGGTAGCATCTCTCATTACATACAGATTCTCAAGTGTCTGGGAATGGGAGCATGGAATGAGGGGGCTATGGACTGAATATTTGTGTCCCCCTAAAATTCTTATGTTGAAGCCCTAACCCTCAATGTGATGTTTTTGGAGAGTGGTCCTTTGGGAGGCAATTAGGTTAAGATGAGGTCATGAGGGTGGGGTCCTCACGATGGGATTAGTGCCCTTATAAGAAGAGACCAGAGAGCCTGCTGGCTTGTTCTCTCTCTCTCTCTCTCTCTCTCTCTCCCTCTCTCTCCCTCTCTCTTTCCCTCTCCCTCTCCCCCTCTCTTTCTCAACTGGGAAAAATTATGTCTGTTGTTTAACCAACCCAGTCTATGGTGTTTTGTTATGGCAACTCTCACTAAGACAGATGGGGAATAAACCTGGATCAGCCCAACAGTTTGGGTTCTGGACTCATTATCAAGGTATCATCATCTACCTAGTGACAATCTGGGCCAAGTACCCAGGAAGAAAAGAGCCTCTTTAATGTAATAATGTCATCATATCAATAGCAGTTCTAAAAAGAGAATACACCCCAGGCTTAGTCTGAGTGCCAGCCCCCCTCCCACAGTGGCTCCACCCAAGCCCCCAGTTCCTCCCTAATGCTAACCCCAAGTAAAAGATGCTCCAGATGGCTCAACAGCAAATTGCCCTTGCCATTCACTTGAACCTAATGGGACAGTTTGGCTCTGGTACTTGGATTCTCCTCCAGAGCCCAAGCCCCATGGAATTGTGTTTCTGATCCCTGGAACCTGCCTTACAAGTTTCCCTCCCAGCCACAGGAGGCCTGCCCTGAACTTCTTCTACCCACAGACAGGTCACTCCCGTCATTCCATTCCAAAGGACCTTCTTCTACCCACTGACAGGTCAGCCTCATATTGGCCACCTGCATGAACTTACAACCGTCACCTACCAGGGATTCCCTTCACTGCAGTGCTCCATCCACTTGTTGGGACACCATGTAAATACCTAACACCATGCAAATGCTGTTTATTGAGCACCAACTCTGTACTAGGATCTTGGCTTTAACATGCATTATCCCTAACCTTCAACACAACGCTGCAAGATAAATATTACTCTTCCCATTTGTGGGTAAAGAACATGAGACTTAGAAAGTTAAATAATTTTCCTAAGATCACATAGCTTTACTTTAGTCAGTAAAGTCTTGCTATTTTAAGCTGTCTGTCTGACTTTAAAGTCTATAGTTCTAGTACAGCACCATGCCATTTCTTCCCATCTTGGTGAAACCCATCCTCTCCCTAACTTCCACTGCTGACGCTTCCCTGGACTGAAGATGGCCATTCCCACATCCTCTTAGCCTCATGCAGTGCCAGGAAGCTGTGTGAGCCTCTGCAACAGGGTCTACCTGAGGTCAGTCCCCCAGTGCACCCTCTTCAACCCCATCACCTGGTCTGTATCCCAACCCAATAAATATGGAATAGATCTAATCTTGCAGCTCCCACCTGCCACACCATCAGTTTCCAGACAGAAGCATAAAATAATTCCAGTGCATAAGAACAAGTCTTGTGTATATTATGGTGGGGGGAAGGGTCGGGGAAAAGGAGAGGAAGGGAAAAAAGAAAATTTGGAAGGAAAAAAGAGAAAAGAAGGAGAAGAAAGAATCAAGAAAAAAGCAGAGCAGAGAAGAGAGAAGGAAGAAAGAAGGGAGGGTGCCCAGTAAAACAACATGTGTCAAATAAGGACATTTGTGAGGCTGCTTAGTCAGGAGGGAAAGGAAAATCTGGAATCGTAGCACGATCCCTGGTCTTTTAGTTAAGCCAAAGCAAACCATTCCTAGTCTGAGAAGAGAATGTGCATGATATCAAGATTACAAACCAGAAAAGCAATGTCTGATCTTTCACTGGATACTGGATTTTTCACAAATCCAGCTATAAAGGACATTTTGGGGACAACTGGGCAATTTGAACATGGAGACACATTAGAAAACAGCAGTGAATCAATGCTAAATTTTTTGAACCTATAGAATTTTCCTTGAGGTTTTTTTAGGAGTAGGTCTTTGTTCTTCAAAGATATCTGCTAACTTACTTAGAGATGAAACGTCATGTCTCAGTTAACTTTTAAAGGGTCAACAAAAACAAAACAAAACAGACACACACATACACAGGCAGAAAGACAAATAAGCTAATATGGTAAAATATTAACAATTGGTAAATTTAGTTGAAGGATATATGTCTTCATTGTACTGTTTTTACAACTTTTCTCAGGCCTGAAATTTTTCAAGATAGAAAGTTCAGGGGAAAAAATTATAAATTAGCCCCAACCTAAGAAGCAAAACTTCTATAAGCCTCGCCTACTGACCTTGAAGGCACTATTTCGTGGGGATTAAAGTCTCATCCAGCCCTGGATTCATGCTGCCTGCGCTGGGACACCATCTATCACTAATGAGCAGAACAAGTTACCTAACCCCTTCAAGCTTCAGTTTCCTCACCTGTAAAATGGGGCCAAAAATAAAACCTAACTCCAGGAGTTGACTGTGAGAGCTAAATGAGATAATTCACAGAATGTTATCATTATTATTGCTATTTTCCCCACTCAAATTGCCCAAATAGAATTCTCAAGGATAAGCTATTTTGTTTTAGAATTTTCTTTCTCTCTCTTCCTCTTATGTAAAACACAGAGAGGCAATCTCAGAAAGATGGCATGTGCCAGAAACCGGATACTGAAATTGATCTACTCATCACGTCTCTTAACAGAAGAACAGGGTGACGCCTCTCTACCAAATAACATTTCTTCTAAACTCTGTTTTTAATGTTACATTCAGGTGAAGAACTTGCAGTGAAGAAATAGCAACTGTAAGAAAGAAAAATGAGGCTTCCCGTGTAAGCAGGACAGTTCATGGAGCAGGAGCAGGGGCTGGGTGGGAAGTCCAAAGTCAAAACAGATAGATTCCTTCTTCTGGCAGGAAAAGCTCAGGCTGAGGACCTGGAGGGCTGGCTTCTCCCTCCCCCCAGTAACTGCCTTGATGACTGGGAGTGTGGCCCAGACAGAGCACATTCCTCAGGGCTGGAGAGTGGGCATGGGGCCAGCAGCCGTTAAACACCACGCTTGTATCCTCCAGCAAGAAAGAATGTCTGGAACCAACAGCCTGTGCCTTGTTCTAAGAACAGACTTCTCCTCCAGCTATTTCTCCAACTGACAGAAGAACTGTTATGCAGCGCACATCCACCTATACTGCGCTTACTTTAAAACTGAGGGCCCCAGTGTGAGATACTTCAGAATATCCGTATTTTTTTAAAAGCCTCGAGTATGGAATGCTTTCAACATCAGTATGAACAGAGTTCCTGAATTAGGTCAGCTAATACTCAGAAATACTGAGACACACAAATTTAAAAGAAAATAATCAAGTCTACACGGGGCCTAAAGTTGTCCACTTATTCCCAGAATTTGAGTTATGTATATTTTTTTTAAAGTTTTGGATGACATACAAGTTATTACACAGGACACTAAGGAAAGCTGCAGACACGGCAGAACTTGATGTCTCTGTGGCAACGCTGTGATGTTTGGGTACATGCAGAACTTGAGTCCTTACTCCCTGCAGTTAGAACACCTTGGGTCCCCTTCCCAGTTGCAAACCGCCTTATCACATGTTCTTCTGACCTTAATCATGGACTTCTCTGGAATGTCACAAAAAGCCATAGAATGCATATTCTGGCTCTTTTCACCTTTCTAAAATTATAAAAAATTAATCCAACCTATTTAAAAGAGAAAAAAATTCTAACACTTGGATATTAGTTAAGAAACTATAAGATATACACGCAATGAATGAAACATAGGCATTAAAAATTTTAGTAATAGGTAAGAAGTATGAAAATTTTTTAATGTCTGTCATTGAATATAAGAGTATGGCAAAAAGTAATATGAAAAATATGAATCATAGCTACATAAGAGAAATATTCATAGAAAAATATCTCTGAATGCTAATGCAACAGAAGTTAGCAGCAGTTGAGGGGGAGGCTGAGTTTTTGAGAGACGTCTTTTTTGTTTAGTTTTCAGTTTCTGTAATGGGGTAATATTCTTTCTGTAGTGAACAATAATAACAGTTTTTCTTGATAAGAAAAAACAAAGCAATGAATCTAGAATAAAGGCAAATTTCTTATTTTGAATTCCACAGTCATCTAAGGGAAACAAACACCGGGTGTCCATAACAGTCACTGATAAATACATCGTGGATCAATCAACACAGTGAGTATTTTCACACCAGCAAGTTCCCACATGGACATCCCGGCAACAGAGTCTACCTGTTTGATTTGGGAAATGTCCCCAAATGCCAATGCAAGGGGCCTTTGTGAAAATATCTGTACATGAGAAAACACACACATACACACACACAACAGAAAATTGAAGAAACAGGCTAGTAAAAAGGACTGAGATGGTTTGAAATCCTTCAACTAACGACGAACTCAGTCATAAAGAGCCCTATTCCCAAATGTTCTTGTGTAGAAGATCTGGGTCCTAAGGGGCGGAGGTCCTGGCTGTTCCCTGAATCCAGAAGCTCACAGTGGCTGTGAGATGCTCAAAGCTGATAAGCTTCTACTAAGTCAGTTCAGTATGACAGCAAGAAACACAGAGTTTCCTAGACAGTGGCCCACAGGTGCCTCTTCTCTTTGAACACAACGGAGATCGGCATGGCCCTTGGGGGCTAGAAGAAAGCACAGCTAGAGTAAACTATTCTTCGTGTTCTCCAGAGGAATCCAGCAGCAAAAGATAATAGGACATGTTCAAAGTCAAGAAAGCAGCAGCTGAGGGCCCGTCTGGCACGAGATATACTGCTGTGCTCAGAGACCTAATAGGAAGGATCTGAGACACTGGAAGGGACAGGGCATTTTCTCTAATGCCATGCAGGCAAAACGTGAGAATGGCAAGAGGGGTCTCAGTCAACCAGAGCTTCACAATTCAGTCTCAAAACCCTCCTCTTAAAATCCTACTTTTATTGTTTAAGCAGTTATCCACCCAGAGCTTTTAATTAACGACTCTCCCATCCATGTTCACAGTTAAATTCTCCAGTAGTTAATTAAGCAAGTTTTCACAAGGTTTCTAGCAATCTAAAAACATTTTATGAGTTGGCATTGATGTTCTGAGGAGCATTTCCCAACCAGTGATTGCTCATTACTGACTGCGGGGATGAAGCTGGAATCAGCTGGGAAGAAGAAATGATGGAAGAAGGAACCGATTGGAGGCAGAAACATCCCTATTATAAAATTAGAAATAAAAGAAATAAAGCCAAGTGTCTGCCTTTCAAAAAAACCAATCTCCTTGTGTTAAAAAAATATATATGAATGAACAGGCTTGTCTTACCTACCCCACTAGGATCATTCACTGAAGAAATATTTCTGTGTGATGGGGACTGGGGTACAACGGTGGTGAAAAGCAAACAGATTCTTACTTGCCTGGAACTTACACTAATGAGAGAGAAGATGTCAATCAATCAAAATAATGAATATAAAAGACAAAATGTTATAACTCCTCTGAAAGAAAGGAACCAGATCTCTAATTGCCGGGAGAGTTTCTTCAAGGCTTGAGGTCAATCTAAAGGCTAAGCAGCAGTTAACTGGGAAAAGGGGAGAGGGGAGGAAGAGTGTTCCAGACAGAGGGAATAGCACGTGCAAAGTCCCTGTGGCAGGAGGAGTATATTTAAAGAACTTAAAAAGAGGAGCACAAATGGCCAGGGCAGAGCTCTACAGGAGTCAAACCCCAGAGGGAGCTGTAGGCCTTATTAGGGATTGTCTTTTTATCATAACAGCAATAGAAAGCCATTGAGGGGCTTAAGGAATGACAGTGACCTATTCGGATTTGCTTTTTGTAAAGATTTCTTCCAAATTTGGGGATGATGGGAAGGAAAGAGGACAAAAGAGATGTGAGGAGAGTTGTTAATAGGTTGCTGCAATAGTCCTGGTAAAAGATGGGGGTTGCATTGTCTTAATAAGGCAGCCCAGGAGATGGAAAGAAGTGGATAGAGTCAAGACATTTAGGAGGAAAGTCCATAGGACTGAGTGACAGATTGGATTCGAGGGTTTAGGGAGAGGATGACATCAAGGATGGCTCCTGGGTGTCTGGCCTGTCCCCAGTGGGTGGATGACTGTCCCATGTGCTGGGATAGGAAACAGGTTTGGGGTGGTGCCTCGGAAAAAGAAGTATCATAAGTTCAGTCTTTAACATATTTCGTGGAGGAAACTTTGAGATAGATAGCCCAGTGGAGAGACAAGCTGGATAATCAGCTCTTGGAGAGAGATCCAGGCTAAAGATATAAATTATAGGCCTCTCACAATATAGATGGTAATCGACACAACAGAAGTTGCCCAAGGAATGGTTACAGGGTGAGAAGAGATGACATTTCAGCATTGAGCTCTGAGGTACTCAAACCCTTTTAGGTTATGTGACTCAAAGGAAAGAACATCTATGAATGGATTTTATAAACTGTAAAGCACTATAAAAATTAGTTACTGTAAACCCTGAAAGAGCTTGGAGACTAACTAAATTTCTCTGCATTTTATAGGTGTAGAAACTGAGGGAAAGGTTACAGATCAAGCTCAGCAAGGCCAGGAGTTGTACAGACAAGACTGGGCTGGAGTATAATCCATATCAAAGCTCCAGTAAATCCAGGAGAGCAGACTGTCTGCGTTCTCTGTGAGCCCAAGAGGCTCTGGGAAGGAGGCTTAGAGTTACTCATAATCAGCAGGGTATTTCTTTTCCAGAACCCACAAATGAGCCCCATACTCAGGCCTCTGCAATAAGCTGGCTGCAGCTCCCAGAGGCCTGGCTGACACACTGTAACCTCACATCTGCAGGACTCTCGCCCTTCTCTCTCTCTTAAAGGGCCTTTGTCGCTTATTCCCCAGCCCCACAGGCAGAACAGAAGGACCTTTGCTTCTGTAGCCCTTAAAAGCAGAATGAAGTTTGGGGAGCAGAGAAGTTAGAGAGAGACTTCATTCTGCCCATTTCAGGGAGGACCGGGACCCATGACTCAGTGAGAAGTAAAACACAAGCATCACACGACACACTTCTCCGTAAGGCACTCTTCATCTCCTGATGCCCAATTTTAAAATAGCAGGGGGGAGTGAGGCAAGCAAGCCTTGCACAAAACAGCTTTTATTTTTCTCCTAGGGAAGCTGTTTTAAACTGCATTCATTTGCTGGAATTAAAAGTGATTTCACCCTCAAAACAGTGACCTTAGACTCATTCTGTCCAGCTGCATAAATCAAATGCAATTCAGCACAGGGCCAGTGGGAAAGACACTGAGTGGGAGGCTGGACCAGATGACCCTCAATGGTTTCTCCAGCTCCAAGACTCTGCTCCCGTATGTAAGAACCAGATGTTCTTATACAAGAGTCAGCATCTTTCAGAAACATCTATTTTCTCTATGCTCATACGTAAACCAATGGCACCCAGAATTACACTTAATCAAGTTTGGAGTTCAACATGGATATTTTTTCAGCCAGGAGTCTGCTCTCACCTACTTTCTCTCTGGGGCCTTCTTGGGGTGACTTTTCTAAATATACAATGGCCACCCAGCCACCAGGCATGTGCTAAAACCTGCTGACCCTACACTCTTTTCCCAGAGGACAGACGTGGTTTCTTTCTACTCATCTCCACCATCAAGCCTTGGGTGGCATCAGCCCCAAATTCATCATCTGGAGAAGCGGGGGATGTTTTTCCCCAATATTCTAATTTGAAAAATGTAAATCTGAGCAAAGTTGAAAGAATTTTATAATGAATACTGTATGCCTACCACTTTGATTCTACCACTAACATTTTATTGTTCCTGCTTGACCACAAATCTACCCACCAATCTATTCATCTGACTCTATTTTATTTTTTTTATGTGTTACATGGTAAATCACAGACCTCCTGGATAAATACAGACCTGATCTGGGAACTATTTAAAAAATTCTTATGCCCTAACCTTAATCTAATCCTAAGAAAACATCAGACAAGTCCAAATTGAAGAATGTTCTACAAAATAATTATCTTCAAAAGTGTCAAGAAAAGTATCATGAAAGAATGTGACACTGTCACAGATTGGAGGAAACTAAAGAGACATCACCACTAAATGCAATATGGGATTTTGGACTGGATCCTGGACCCGAAAAAATACATGAGTAGAAACGCTGGTGAAATCTGAATAAATATCTGTACATGAATTAATAATCTTGTATCAATATTAATTTCCTAGTTCCCATAATTATACTATGGTCATGTGAGTTGTTAACATTAATTTCTACACTATTTTTTCTATTTCTCTGTAAGTCTAAATTCATTTCAAAAAAAAACTAAAAGTTTTTGCTCTAAAAAAATATTCTTATGCCCCATGTCCAGACATTTTGATTTAGTTAATCTTGGGTGGGGATCAGACACCAGTATTTTTTTTTCAATCTCCCCAGGTAATTCAAACATGTAGGAAAGGGATCAGTGAGAGAATACATATGCTTCCCATGAGCCCTGACAGGTGGAGGTGGGAGAGGCCATAGCGTGGAGGCAAAAGAATGCCACAAGCTATGCAGCCCACAGCACTGCCTTCTTGTGGGTGCACACCAACACACACAACCAACCACAGTCAAACACAATGGGCAAAGGATGCGGGGGTGGGTTGGAATGTCTTGCCTTTATTCCTCTAGAACTGAGGCTGCTGTAGGGAAAATTCAGGTCTAAAGACACTCCCTGAGCGTATGCACTGGTCCATGGCCCCTGCCCAGCTGCCTCCCTCCATCCTTGACAGCTTCCCTCTCCCCTTCGCTCTGCCCTCAATGTACACTGAAGGCTGCATGGAGATGGGGTTGCAGGTGTTCTCAAAATCTAGCAACAGGGAGAATGGAGGGTCAGCAATAAACCCTGCCTAGGTTTTTCAGTCCACGGGATCCAGGAGCAGAATGCTTCACTGGCAGCAACCACTGAAGCACCAGCATCTCCATTTTTGTTCTCACAGAGACCCAGAGTGCACATATGCAATGGTTATGCAACAACACGACAATTTCAAAGTAAAACTGTGGGGACAGATCATGCCTACAGGAGTTCAGAAAAGGGAATGACAAGTAGTGGCTATGGGAAGAATCTTGGTATAACCCACTGGGCATCTAACCAAATAATCAGTAGTAGTATCAGAAACATCTCGATATTACTTTCATGTTGAAGACAGTAGATAGATAGATAGGTGATCAATCATATGTAACAACACCAATAAACTTTGTTTTATTTTGCTTAAGAAATGTAGAAGCAGTGTCCAGCAGTGCCTTTTAATTTGAACTTGATACTTCACAATTAGGGAGGACTCAACCTTTTCTAAAATGATTCCACATAAATAATCTCATTTAATCCTCAAGCCAACTCTGTGAAATCAGTGGGTATTATCATTCCACTTTATAAATGGAGCAAATGAGGCCAAGATAAATAAAATTAAATCAGAGACTATTGAGCTTAATGAATCCAAAATATAATATAAATGACCTGATTTCTGGACACATTTTTGTAATCTTGAAAGCACTTTACAGAAAAACTGAAATCAAGGTCAGATAGAACAATCTCTCTTAAAACAGACTTTTAACAATGGAAAAGATGAGCTTGAAAGGCAGGCAGGACAAAGCAAATAAAATGTCCTGTTGCCATTTCTGGTTCTAATTTCAGAAGCATCTCCTATGGGTACAGAAACAACACACTTTTTGTGTAAAACACAGATAAATTACAACCTGGGAGAGCCATGCCTGAGTCGGGATGATGGCAGCTCAGTTTATACAGGTTAGAGCATTTGCTAAATTTCTGTGAATTTTGAGAGTCCAAGATTTATCTCTGAATGGCCTGTAAAGATCTATCTCTACTTTGTGTTCTTTTCTTTGATTTGGTGGCGGGGCGTAGGGGGGCAACTTTTAAAAAGCAAGAGATTTACACAAAAATCTGTGTTTCTGGCTTCTTTGAAAGCTAGATCATCTGCGAATAGTGGGTCCAAATTCCCGTCTGGCACCGTCTGTTGGAGCTGAGGGGCTGCAGATGCTGCTGAACAGGTCCCAACCTCTCCCAGTCTCTCCAGCCCCTGCTGACCACTACGATCTCCCAGATCAGCTTCCCTCATTTACCTGCCTGACTCCTGAGCTCAAATCAACATAAAAGCAATGGTCCAGGAAGGTAGTAATGGACAGCCCTGATGGTATACGAAGGTTAGTAAGTCAGGTCACACTGTGTTCAAATAATGGGGACCCTGGTCAGGCAGTGATACTGGGGATCAGGAAGCTGAATGACCCAATCCACTGTTATTCCCACCGAGTGATGAGGAATGAAAGGAACTGAGCAGGGGTGAGGCAATGAGGAAGGGGGCTGGGTCCCTGTTGAGTTTGTGCTTCCTTAAGTCCCAGCCTCCTGCAGCGCTGGGCAGAGCGCTGCCCCAGAAAGATTTGTGGGATGGAGACAAGAATGACGATCTCCGAGACGTGTGCATTCGTTTTACCAATTGCCTGTGAGGGCCGAGAGGTACAAGAGCGGCAAATTGAGGCAAAGGGCGCTGAGGGCATCTCAGAGGGTATTTGAGAACTCGAGCTCAGAAGTTGTGCTAAGAAACCCGAGAATCACCATTTGAGTAGTAAATGCTGCTATTCTGGGAAAAAGAAAATTCAAAGTAGTTGTATCTTAAGTGCAAAACATGAGGAATTGGCAGTGTCTGCCTGGAGTGCCCTATTGCGGGGTGGGAACTAGGGAACTAGGACTAGGGTCTTGAGTGAGCTCAGAAGGTAAAAGAGCTGGATCCAAAGGGAGGCATCTGCTGCAGGCAAGCAGAGGGAAGAGTCACACCCGTGCTTCGCACCTGTCATCTCTGTTCTAATCATCCCACCTCTAGCATGGTTGTTTGTTTTTTTTTTCCATTGTCTTTCATGAAACTTTTGTTTTAGTCTGATTTCCCTACTTCCACCCCCTAGGGTCAGGATGGGGCAAACTCTGCCAGGTTGACCAGGCAAAGCACCACGAGGTCAGGCCATCGGGCCGAGACATCCCAAAGCACAGACTGCAACCAGTTCCACTGGCCTCCAATTTCAGAATAGGATTGCTGCCTAGACCCTTGTATCCCTGTCACTGAAAACTGTTGGGACTTCCGAGGAGACAGGTAGAAAAGGGATTAGTCAGAAAAGGGAGGGAGCCTAATCCAGGTGTAGAATTGACCCCCAGGAAGGGCTCATGGGGGGGCAAGTCAGTTTCTTGGGGTCCATCTAGCCTGACCTGGCATCAGTACTTGGTGCGGTGTTCCAGGTTGGGGGTTCTATCCCTCACAGGAGGGGCAGCAGGACATTCTAACCACGGGTTCTCACACTTGAACGTGCACAGGAATCAGCTGGGAGCTGTGGCTCTTCAGATCATCATTTGGAAACTCTGGAGCAGATTCTGCATCAGTGACGAGCTCCCAGATGATGTCGATACTGCCAGACCACAGACCATACTTCGAGTAACTAAGCCCCCAGCCAGCAGTTCTCAACCTTGGTTTCATTTTGGAATCACCAGGGAAGCTGTTAAAAAAAAATCTTGCCGCCCAGGCCTCATCTCAGAACCAATTAGATCAGAATCGCGTGGGCTGGGACCCAGGCACTAGGTCCCAGGTAATTATGACGTGTAGCGAAGACGAAGAACCATTGCTCTAGGCAACGGATGTGGTCACAGCAGGAGCCTTACTATTCCAGTGGGTTCACTGGGCCTAAAGCAACTTGTGGGTGAGGTCAGCCAAGGAGGTGACCAGAGGTCCAGTTAGAAGAACCTAGACTCGTGGGCCACGCCCCTAGGCCTGGACGAACACAACTGGAGAAAGGAGTGCGAAGGATTGCTGGTGCCCGGAGTCAAGCATTACAGACACCAGTAACTAGCAAAACTAGACCCAGATTTCCCCAACCAGTGGACCAGGCTTGCTCAGTGTAGGTGACAGAACCATTAGACCCGGAGGTCCCCAGTATTTCAACCGAAGGGGGAAAAAAAACAAGAAAGGCAAAATAGGAAAGAAGTTTTCCACTGTTAACCAGTAAAATTCCTCAGTGACCTCTAAGAGTGACTAGCTCATCCCTTGGCTACTCCTGCTCTTTATTTATACGTTGGCCCAGTTACTCCACAATGTGACCCCTTCTGGGTCTCTAGCTACTGCATAGATTTGGAAAGTCATCACTGCAATTTCCAGTCCCGCCTTAACAATGCACACCATTAATGTGACAATCTCCAGAATGCCATCATCAGCTGCAGACCACAAGTTCTGGCAATGAGGCAGCAGAATCTAAGAACAGATTCCAAACCCTGAGTTGGGGTCCTCATACCATCAGGGCTGAGCAAAGCTCTAGAAACAGTGGCAGAGTTAGGGCACAGTCATAGAAGAAGGGAAAGGCCCAGGAGAGCAAAAGACACAAAAAGAGAAAAAGGATAGGAAGGAGATGGGGTGGGGAATGGGGAGATGGAACCCAGGACAATGCATCCAGAGTCCTTTAGGGACTGTGCCTGGGTCAGGAGTGAGCCAGCCTTAGGCTAAGCCCAGATTCTGGGAAGGTCTGTGCTTTTAAAATGTATTTACGTTCACCATGTTTCAAAAATGATTTAAATGGCTTAAAGGAAATACATAATATGAAGTCAAATAAAATTCAAAATGGATGTAGAGAAGAATTCGTGATGTGGGAGGACCAGGAAGCAGAGAAGGAGAAAAAATAAGGGCGAACTAGGGTTTAGCCCTGGCTGTGATGAATGAATATATGGGCCAGACCCCTCCACTTACAGTCAGAAAAGGCAGCTTCAACTTGTGCCTACTTTGAGTCAGTATCTTGAGAATACTATGAAATGTCTTTAATATGCAAGAATTTTTTTTGGCTTATGATGCAAGCCACTCACTTTTTTATGCATTCTCCAAAAAAATAAAATAAAATTTTTTCCCAAAAAACAAAGACAAAGGGTTTAAGGTACAAACAACGCAGTTTCTGGGGAAAGAGCTCCTTTAGTTCCTGGGTGGTAAGCTCACCTGTCAGCAGTCAGAGTCTAATTAGTGCACAGCAGCAAGAGGGGGCAGGGCTTCTCTGGAATGCTGGGGGCAGGAGGGGGTAGCACGGGGGCGGGGTGGTCTCATCCATGTACACAGGATGCTGGCAGTGGACACCGGCTGTGCACAGACCTGACCCCTTTCAGCCTCCACTTTAGAAGTACAGTCTCCAGGACAGTAACTCTTAACATTTTGGGGTCATGAATACCTTTTGAAAATGTGATGAAAAATGCATATGTGCAGTATACCTACAAATCCTGGAGAGCATTCCAGGAGGTTCCCAGACCCACTTGAGTTCATGATCTCAGCTTTAAAGAACTGCCACTCTACAGGTTTTCAACTGTTACAGGTTTCATCCAGTAGAAAGCACACTGTCTGGTCACCCCTACTTGTTAATTAGGAGCCTCATGAAACTCCAGTGAATCCCCAGTGCTATGGACTGAATTGTGTCATCCTAAAATTCATATAGTGATGCCCTAACCCCCAATGTGATGGTATTTGGAAATGGAGCCTTTGAGAGGTAATTAGGGTTAGATGAGGTGATGAGGGTGGGACTCCAATAATAGGATTAGTGCCCTTAAAAGAAGAGGACAAGAGACCAGAGATTGCTCCCTCTCTCCACCATGTGAAGACACAGCAAGAAGAAAGCCAGGAAGAGGGCCCTCACCAAGATCAGAATTTGCTGGCACCCTGATCTTGGACTTCCCAGCCTCTAGACTCTGAGAAATAAATGTCTGTTGTCCAAGCCAACCAGTCTATGATATTTTATGAAGGCAGCCCAAGCAGACTAATACACCAGATACTTTCAATGCCAAACACCATCCACCTGGTCCACTGTGGGGCATAACAGCCGCTGAGACACTGATCCCCTCATTTTTGCCTCCTCTACCACATGGCCCAGAGGCAAGGTTGGAGGACGCCCTCCAGAGCACTATCGGGCACACAGATCCAGCACTGAGGATACTGGCTGCACCCCCAAAGAAGGAATCTCAAATAGGAGAAGCAAAGGAGAAATGAAATGTCGGGGCTACCAGTCAGTCCTAGGAAAAGGAGAGGATTAAAATTGAAAATTCACAGGGAAAACTGGTACAGAGATAGTGGTCTTTCTGACATGTTCCAATAAATCTGCCTATCGTTAACACCCCCTGTGCACACAGGGAGGAATCCATAAACACTGTCAACTCAAGGCTGCTCTTCTAAAGAAAATACACCAGGCTAGAGGCCACTGTTATTAAATGGCTCCAACCAGGCAAAGCTGCTTACCCTCAAATCAGTGTTTTTACACACCATCACTCTCCACCAAGTAACAGATCTTCACAAATTCCTGCCCAAAGCCAATGCCTCCAGGTTGCCTTCCTGGCCTGGATACTTGGTCTACCATTGCCATTCCTCACCGTCAGCACGCATCACACATGTGCCATTGCTCTGGGGGCCCTGCTAGGCTTTGCTTCTCAAGGGCAGGGCTGAGTCTTCCTTGGCTTTTGTGATCATTCCAGGAGACTGGATTCCAGGTTCTGCACTCAGAGGTTGCCCAGTAATTATTGTTGGCTGGCTGCTTTTCCTGAGAAAGCATAATCAGACCTTTGGATACCCATACACACACTGCCTGCATCCCTGCCACTCTCTTCTCCTGTGAAAAGGACTTCTTCATAGCCCACTCACATTCCAGGCAGTTTATACATCCAGGCAGTTTACACATTCCAGGCAGTTTACACATCCAGGGATGAGCACCCCAGCCCAAAGCACAATTGGGGTTTTGGGCACATGGAGCCAAAGTAGAAGGAAATAAAGCAATTCCCTTATTGTGGCAGGAAGGGGTTGTGCTTGGCCACCTCAAAGGTCCCTACCAGATCTAGGATCCTATAAGTTTGGGAAAATGTTCTTTTGTGGTGCAGCAGACACTGCTGCTTGACCACTCAATGTCCATCTTGCCCTCCCTCCTCACAATCAGACATGCCAATCTTGTTCAAGGTAACAAGGTATCCAGCTAAAACACCTTCCTGGCTTCTCCTCAGTGAGGGGTGGCCAGCGAAACCTAAGAGGAATTCTGCTGGGGACCTCAGAGCAAGCCTTGGCTTTTCAAGTACAGGTATTACCCTCTTCTGCTTTGCCCTCCCACTTTCTCCCTATCGGGGAGGCTGATGTTATGCCAGAGGTAAAGCAGTCATCTTGCAGTCGTGAGGTAATGCCCAAGAAGATAAAGGTCTACCTGCTAAAGATGGCAGAATGAAAAGATGGGACAGTCCTGGGTCCCACTGGCACTGTTCAACCACTATACCAGTCCTAGATGGCCTTGATCAAGACTTCTTGGTTCATAAGTAGGCCCCTTACATGTTTCAATTACTGTATTTTAAAGCCAAGTGACATATACGCTTGCAATCTTGAAACTTTTGTTTCTGGTTTGCTTTTGTTTTGTTTTGTTTTCTAAATTTGGCTCAGGCAGTGGTTTCTCAAAAGGGCAATAAGAAAAAAAAAAAAAAAACTACCTACCAGGATATTTTTCTTTTGGTTGGAAAATACCAAAGAACAAACTTCTCCATGAAAATCATCTGCAATTCATGAAAAACCAATGAAGGGCTAACCAGTCTCCCAAATTGCCAGCTGTTTTGCAAATATGCAGCTCCATAGAGAAGAACCATCAGGTTACTCATTCAAACTTGTTAGCCTCTACAGCTAAGGATTTTTCTCTCTTTGGCATTCACCCCATTATCAGCAATGGGTTTTTTGGTGTGTTTGTTTAAAATAAAAATTATAACTTCCAGAGGGGATGAAGATTTGGACACAGGTTTCTAACATGTCCCTCTCAAAGTTCTACTGAAACTGCCAAAATAATAACAAGGCATTATGGATGTGGGTCCATTCACATGCCAGAATCTCTATGGACCTTCTGTTAGAATGCTAGCTGGCCCACACAAAAGGCAGCCAGAGAAAACCAACTTAGAATTCTGCTTCCCAAGCAAGCAGACTGAGGGGAGGTTGCCTTGCTGAACTCTACTTACATCAACTACTTTGGAAGGTCAGTTCAGGCCCTGGGTCAGAAGGAGAGCCTGTGGCTTTAACGCGTTTGCTGCAGCTTACCAACAGCACTCAAAGTTGCACTGCTGGGGAGGTCCAGGGGCCAGGCAGTGCTGCAGCAGATGGAGAGCCCTTTAGCACTACCCCTGATGCTGTGGGCAGGGCCCCCAGGGGCTGTTCCACACCACGCTTACCATTCCTTCCCACTCTCTTCCGATTAATGAATTCTTAAGCTTATCACAGTCAGACCCAGAAACGCTATTTATATTAAAAACGCAATGTAAATCATCTCAGTCACAGATGGCTGTTTCAGGTGATGGCAGGAATAGGGAATGGGCCGGCCCCTACATGCCTTGCCTCTTGTGACTTGAAGAATGTTAACACCTGCCACCAATCCCCACCCCCCTCAAAACCTACAAAGAATTTCAGTTCTGCAGAAGCAGGTGCTTGAAAAATCGAAGTGTGAACTCAGTCATGCAAATCAATACCAGGCCTTGAGCCTAAAAAGATTCAGGTAGGAACTGAAAAAACTTTTCCGGTTTTTTCCCCCCCTAAATGTCATCACAATTAGGCCACATTAGGGTGAAGGTGGCCAAAAGGTACCAACTTCCAGCTATAAGATAAGTAAGTCCTGGGGATGTAATGTACAACATAGTGACTATAGTTAACAATACTGTATTGTGTATTGGAAAGTCTCTAAGACAGTAGATCTTAAAAGTTCTCATCACAAGGAAAAAAAATTGTAACTCTGTGAGATGATGAACGCTAACTAAATTCACTGTGGTGATCATTTTGCAATATATACATACATCAAGTCATGTTGTATATCTGACACTCACATGTTCTATGTCAATTATATCTCGGTAAAACTAGAGAAATAAACCAGCAAAATAACTGGGTCACATGAGAGAAGCTTTATTCTATTTACTAATTTTTTCCTTCAGTTTAGAATTCAGCAAGCATTTCTTCCTATGCCTCCTTGAAATTATTGGAATAGAAAACTGGAGGGCAGGAACCTACTATCTCCTAAGCAGAGGCCATGTACCCGACATGGAGACAGACACTTCACTTACATCATGTCACTCATCCTCTATCACGGCCTTGTGAAACCACCTCAGAAAGGTACCCAGAGTAGGGAGTGGCAGAACCAGGTCGTAAGCCCAGAATCATTCACTCATCCATTCACTTGGCAAATATTTCATTGGCTCCCTATGATGTGCTCACCACTATTCTGGTAGCTTCCCAACAAGTATGCCTATGGAATGCCCTGAGTGGAGGCTAGAGCCCACAGAGCCCTTGGGCTGTGACCAGCCTCATCCATTATTTCAATGCCCCGGGCAGATATCATCATTTTCTCTTAGTGCCATGTTGACAGAGCTGGGAAGCACTGAATAAATAATTTGTTGGTGGTGATAAGGGCTATGAAGTCAGTGCTGACTCCAAAATCCCTGTTTATTCTACCAACCCTCTGCCCCAGTGGTTGAGTGATCAGCAGACAACAGGACATTCAGAATCCACAACAGAAATAGGAAGAGTGGGAATAAGAAAGCTGAAAACTCATCATGTTCAATCCGCTCAACCATCCACCTCTCAGCTGGGTCAAGCTTAACTGCAGTTTCCTCCTATAAGTCTGTATTTAAGTCAAAAGGAAACACTGGGTTCCTTTGATTTAAAACCACCTCATGTATACAATGGAGAAAAGACAGCCTCTTCAGTAAGTGGTGCTGGGAAAACCGGACAGCCACATGTAAAAGAATGAAATTAGAACACTCACTAACACCATACACAAAGATAAACTCAAAATGGATTAAAGACCTAAATGTAAGGCCAGACACTATCAAACTCTTAGAGGAAAACATAGGCAGAACACTCTATGACATAAATCATAGCAAGATCCTTTTTGACCCACCTCCTAGAGAAATGGAAATAAAAACAAAAATAAACAAATGGGACCTAATGAAACTTAAAAGCTTTTGCACAGCAAAGGAAACCACAAACAAGAAGAAAAGACAACCCTCAGAATGGGAGAAAATATTTGCAAATGAAGCAACTGACAAAGGATTAATCTCCAAAATTTACAAGCAGCTCATGCAGCTCAATAACAAAAAAACGAACAACCCAATCCAAAAATGGGCAGAAGACCTAAATAGACATTTCTCCAAAGATATACAGATTGCCAACAAACACATGAAAGGATTCTCAACATCACTAATCATTAGAGAAATGCAAATCAAAACTACAATGAGGTATCACCTCACACCAGTCAGAATGGCCATCATCAAAAAATCTACAAACAATAAATGCTGGAGAGGGTGTGGAGAAAAGGGAACCCTCTTGCACTGTTGCTGGGAACGTAAATGGATATAGCCACTATGGAGAACAGTATGGAGGTTCCTTAAAAAACTAAAAATAGGGGCTTCCCTGGTGGCGCAGTGGTTGAGAATCTGCCTGCCAATGCAGGGGACACGGGTTCGAGCCCTGGTCTGGGAAGATCCCACATGCCGCGGAGCAACTGGGCCTGTGAGCCACAATTACTGAGCCTGCGCGTCTGGAGCCTGTGCTCCGCAACAAGAGAGGCCGCGATAATGAGAGACCCGTGCACCGTGATGAAGAGTGGCCCCCACTTGCCGCAATTAGAGAAAGCCCTCGCACAGAAACGAAGACCCAACACAGCCATAAATAAACAAATAAATTTAAAAAAAAAAAAAAAAAACTAAAAATAGGACTACCATATGACCCAGCAATCCCACTACTGGGCATATACCCCGAGAAAACCGTAATTCAAAAAGAGTCATGTACCACAACGTTCATTGCAGCTCTATTTACAATAGCCCAGACATGGAAGCAACCTAAGTGTCCATCGACAGATGAATGGATAAAGAAGATGTGGCACATATATACAATGGAATATTACTCAGCCATAAAAAGAAACAAAATTGAGTTATTTGTAGTGAGGTGGATGGACTTAGAGTCTGTCATACTGAGTGAAGTAAGTCAGAAAGAGAAAAACAAATACCATATGCTAACACATATATATGGAAACTTAAAAAAATGGTTCTGAAGAACCTGGGAGCAGGACAGGAATAAAGACGCAGACATAGAGAATGGACTTGAGGACGCGGGGAGGGGAAAGGGTAAGCTGGGACGAAGTGAGAGAGTGGCATGGACATATATACACTACCAAATGTAAAATAAATAGCTAGTGGGAAGCAGCTGCATAGCACAGGGAGAACAGTTTGGTGCTTTGTGACCACCTAGAGGGGTGGGATAGGGAGGGTGGGAGGGAGACGCAAGAGGGAGGAGATATGGGGATATATGTATATGTATAGCTGATTCACTTTGTTATAAAGCAGAAACTAATACACCATTGTAAAGCAATTATACTCCAGTTAAGATGTTAAAAAAAAACAAAATAAAATAAAATAAAACCACCTCATGTTCCTAATATGTAAACACAGCTGAAACACCAAATGGTTTTTTGGCTGCTACTTCTCTGCCTCTCTTTCTCATCAAACACAAAAATGTATGTGTACGTTAAGATTGCCAGGGTCACTGGGCACCTTCAGTTAGAGCATGATGCCCTGGAACCCAAGGGGGTCAGGTTAGTCTCCATCTGGGTTTGGTCTTGACCTCCTAGGCCTCCCCAGCCCACAGCCCCAGGCCTTCCAGCTGCTCCCAAATGTAGGTCATGGGCTGCAGGAGAGCCCTGGAGAGAAAACTTGCAAATCCAGAGCAGAACCAGAAAAACAACTCCTGGTAGTGCCTCAGAAATGAATACTATCTCAGGGTAGGAAGTTAAAAGTCATAGCTACAAAGATTGGCTTCAGGTTCTGTGATTACAAAACAATACAGTATGTCCCCCACTCAATCCCACCCTCCTTTCCAAAGGACAATGTCCAGTTCCTAAGCCATTTGTAAATGGAAGAGGGCAGAGGTTGGGGCGGGGGGGCGCATGGAGGGACAGCCTATATACACACGCATATGTTTGAGGCTCTTGTGGACCAACCTGGCTTCTTGTTGGATTACAAAAGGGAGCTTGGCTGTGACTAATTTCAAAAAACAAAGTTAAAGTCAAAAGCTGCCATAGGTAACCCCAGCTTATGAATCCACATTCCAAAAGTTTGTAACAGCAGGATGTTGATGGTGGGGTAGGTTGTGCGTGGTGGGCGGATGGCAGGGAATGTATGGAGACTCTGTACATTCTGCTCAGTTTTGCCGTGAACCTAGAGCTGTTCTAAAAAATTCAGGCTATTTTTTTAAAATTTGTAACACAGGTGCTTCAAACTCACAAGACATATTGTTATTGAAATAACATGATCGAAAGTAATCGGTTCCCCCTCCTACGCTGTTGGTGGGAATGTAAGTTGGTGCAGCCACTATGGAAAACACTGTGGAGGATCCTCAGAAAACTAAACATAGAATTACCATATGATCCAGCAATCCTACTCCTGGGCATATACCCAGACAAAACTATAATTCAAAAAGATACATGCATCCTTATATTCATAGCAGCACTATTCACTATTCACATTTAGGAAACAACATAAATGTCCATCAATAGATGAATGGATAAAGAAGATGTGGTACATGTATACAATGGAATACTACTCAGTCATAAAAAAGAACAAAATAATGCCACTTGCAGCAACATGGATGCAACTAGAGATGATCATACTACGTGAAGTGAGTCAGAAAGAGAAAGACAAATACCAAATATGTTATCACTTACATGTGCAATCTAAAATACGACACAAATGAACCTATCTATGAAACAGAAACAGACTCACAGAGGTAGAAAATAGACTTGCGGTTGCCAAGGGGGAGTGGGTGGAGGAGGGAAGGCCTGGGAGTTTGGGATTAGCAGATGTAGACTATTTTATATAGGATGGGTAAACAACAAGGTCCTACCTCTATAGCACAGGGAACTATATTCAATATCCTATGATAAACCATAAAGGAAAAGAATATATATATTAAAAAAAAGTAATCGGTTCCCAGTCAGCCAAGAGACCAACGTAACCCATACTGTAGCTGAACTGTGCTGGGTGAATTCTCAACTCGGTGTCACCTCACAGGAATCTGTTCTGCTCTGGGCTGAGAAGGGCCGCCCGCTTCCTCCCTGTGCAGTCAGTCGGAAAGCAGAATTCTCCTTATTCTCCACCCCCTTGTTTCCTGGGCCCAACTTCAGTCCTGGGGTCAGACTTCTCCTCCCATTGCTGTTCCTCATCTCCCCAGGAGGGCTGAGGGCCATGAAAGCAACATCCTGGATACAGGGAAGCAGACAGCAAAGGTAGAATCGAGCCCCATAATGCAGGGGGCACGGGGAGGAGTGGAGGGTGCCCTCCAGAGTCCCCTCTGTAGGTCCTGAAACCCAGGCACTGCTTGGAGCTGCACATTTTCTTTGAAGCGGCATCATGTACTTCAGTGTTCCTTCCACTGGAAAGCCCTCGGGCTCATATTCTTATTACAAAACCATTTGTCCTCACCTGCTCCTATTATTATGTCATTAAAAATGGGGTCAATTTGTTTTTTTTTTCTATTTTCCTAACATGTGAATATCGTTGATGTCTCTGTGATCAAACTTATCTTTGGCAACCACTGGGTCCACTTGGTACTTTCTCAGTGGGAAGTCAGCAGAAATATAGAAAGGAAAAGGCTCAAGCCTTCTAGGCATTTGATAAATCCCAACTGTCTTATACAGATTTAATGAGTCCAGAGACCCTCCTTTTGCATGCCTCAAAGCCTGAGACCCCTAAATGACACATGCACAAAGGGACCCAGGCCCAAACTACTCCTCGCTCATGAGAAGGACATCAGGAATAGGTGGATTCAGCGTGGAGAGAAGAATGAAGAAAGGACCTTCATAATACTGCACGGGCACGGGGACAGTCTCCAGGGCCAATTTTGAGGACTGATTTTACAAAAACAAAAGGAAAGAAAGAGGCACTATTGTACATATTATCTACCATGCATATTTACTCCCAGCACCTGCCCTCATGCAGTTTCTGCTCTTGCCTGGAAGCGAGGCCTGCACTCCCTCGGCACAAAGCCACAGAGCATGCCCACAGGTCCAGACCCCCGGGGGACCTCTGCAGCTCCAGGACACGGTCCCGCCCTGAGTTAACACCACACAGTGGTTGGCAGGCAGCTGAAGAGCATACTCAGCCCTTCTTTATCTTGACCACTCCGTAGCAACCCTCCCCTCTTTGGATCCTGGATTTTCCTGGATTTTCTCCACTCTTTCTGCTGCTTCCTTCTGAGTTCCACCTGCAGATTTCTCTTCGCCTGCTAACGCTTCAAGTGTCCCCAGGGCTTCATTCTCAGCTTTGCTCCCACACTCCTCCCTCTCCCCCTGACCTCGCTGGATTATCTTATTAGGACTATTGGCTTCACTTCTCCCCCACGAGGTTCCTAACACCCAAATCTGCATCTCCAGACCTTTCTCCAGAACTCCAGACCCATGTTTCCAAATGCCTTTCAGGTACCTCTCCTGAATGTGCCATGAACACATCAGCATCACCATGTCCAAAACTGAACTCGTTATCTTCCCCAGCAAACTCATCTTCCCGCACGAAGGGCAGCACCAGCAACTCGGTGTGCCGCGTCAGAAACCACGACGTCTCCCATATCCCTCGCGTGCCCCACTGCCACCAACTCTTCGCGTCCAGCTCCTAACCCTTTCTTGTATTCATGTGCTGCTCCCTGTCCGGTTCAAGGCCCTCGTGGTGCCTTGTTCTACTTCATGGATGAAATAGCCAGCCAGCAGATCATCTTGCTGCCATTAATTCTCCCCTCCAATCCATACTTCATAAACACTAGGGTTTCCTTTCCAAAACACACTTCTCTCCCTGTCTCATTTTTATTAAGTCTTAAAAGCTTCCCACACTACTGCCCACAAAAGAATATCCAAATGGTTAACAAAGCATGCAAACCTTGTATGATCTTATCATATCTCCCAACACTCCCCACAGGGCATCCTACTTGAAACTGCATAAAACCACTTGGGATTCCCAGAATCAACTATGACATTTTATACATTCCTACTCTGTATCTGCTGTTCCCATGGCCTGGAGAACTCCTATTTATACTTCAGGACCCAATGCAAATATCACCTTTTCAGTGAGAGGCTCTCCAACTCATCTCCTTCAGATCTCTTGTTCCACCCTCTGTGTGCCAGAAGTACTTTGAATGCAGATTTAAAGCAAAATGTACACCAGATATTTAATGACTTGTGATTGAATGACTTCTTTACATATCTCCCTTCCCACTCTTCTGGGAGAACCACAAGGTCAAGAATGTATATCCTCCTGCCTAGAACATGCACAGGTTTAGAAAAGCAGTTCATTAAGTTCCTCAAATTGGAGGAAGGACCAGTGATGAGAGATATTTCCCCAGGATGTACAGACAGGAAGCGAGGGGAAGGAAGGAGTTAATGGCTGAATCTTTCAAATGCTATGACTGGTAACCTTGGATTTAAATGTCTGTTTAACACAATTGGCTAGTGAGAAAGCATTTTCATCACAAATCCTTGTTTCCTCCAAGTTTCCTAAAAAAATCACCCTATCAGTTTGAATCCTGCAGGCTCTTTCTCAGCCAAAAGGAATTTCCCTTTAAACAAAAACTATTCAGACATTTCCAAGATATGAAATGTTAAAAAACCAAGATTTTCCACTCAGACGACTAGAAAACTATTTGTAGATTTTGTTTCCCCAGACTCCTCTAATTTGCCAAGAAGTCTGAAGGGGGGGGGGGGGGGGGGGGGGGTGTGTGTGTGTGTGTGTGTGTGTGTGTGTGTGTGTGTGTGTGTGTGTGTGTGTGTGTGTGTGTGTGTGTGTGTGATGTTAAAAAGAAATGTTTCCTACCTCTGTGTCTCTCTGTTTTTCCATTCTTTATTTTGTCTGGGTTTTACTGAAGCAAGGTTTTTAAGTCAGAAAACAGAGGCTACAAAATGCAAAACTATACCCGCCAACTGAGTACCCAAAGGAAAGAGGTAATCAACTGACCTTTGCTGTTGTTGTTTTAAATCACCCATTTTTTAAAGATCAGAGACTTTCAAGGGTGAGAGCATGATACTCAGCACAGAACTTTGGAGTTAAAAGGAACCTCTGGGACCATAATACAAATGCAGCATTTTACAGCAGGATAAACTGAGATGGAGGATGTGAAGTAACTTGTACTACAATGAGTTTTTCCAAAGAAAAACTCTCTTCCAAGATACTTCTAACAAGAAGCAGGCATACAAATTTGAGTGGCTCAGCGTCACCCGTCTCAATTCTTTAAAAGCTCTTCAGTAATGTCAATAAAGTTTAGATAAATAAATTACACCAGAATAGAGCAACTCAAAGGCAGGCAATTCAACCTCAGGCAACTGTAACTGAGCTCGACAGCAGCTATACACACCAGAAGGATCAATGGTACAAGATCTAAGAACTTATGTCTGCCTTTTGCACTGACCTTCCACTCAGTCCTAGAAAAAAATTAGATACACCACCGCAGAACACCAAAAAAGTGCTTCCCAAGCTGAAGGATAAGTACGAACCCAGTCAAAACACAGCCTGCATCTGATGGGTGACACTGACTCAAGAAACAGCTGTGTCCCAGCAATGACTCATGAGCCTCTCTTAGGTTTACACTGCAGGAGAGCTGAGTCACAAAACACCCCCTGAGATAACAGGGGTGTGGTGATAAGGGGGATCAAAGTGTTCTCAGCTCTTCTCAAAGTAATGCACCAGGAAGATTCAAAGGTTACCCAGCCAGAGCCACTCTACAGCTCATGAGGGCCCAGAAGATCTTGGGTCATATTCCAAAGATCTCCCAGTTTCTATCCACAGACAACTAACAGATGTAAAGATCTGAGAACCAGCTGTATTGAAGTTGATGGAGGAGCCCAGGAGAGTGTACAGGGAGAACACAAGGCCAAGAACCAAACGCTCACATTTAACAGGTGGTAATGCAGCCAGCAAAGGAGGAAAAACTAAGCCTCCCAGGGTATCATGGGAGCCAAAGCAAGAGCGAGTTACGAGATGAACGTGTGGTCGGTCAATATTGCCAAATGTTCCCATGAGGCCTTGCAGGTAAGGATGGAGAGAAAACTAGTGGATGGAGCAGTTAGAGAGAAGTTGGAGAACCTTCAGGCAGCAGGAGGAACCAGAACATACAGGAGGCAGAAGTAAAAACTGAGGAAATGGAGGCCGTAGCTATTGACTACTTGTCTGAGAAAACCTGGCAGTAAACAAGAGAGAAAAAACAAGCAGAGCAAGGAGGGGCAACAGCATCTGGCAAACATGTGTTCAAGGCAGAGACCTGTGTTTACAGCACAAGGCAGAAGCTGGGGAGGAGAGGAAATGAAGATGCCTGAGAGAGAATAATTACAGGTCCCTTGTGCTTCCTGAATGATATCAGACTCCTGAGGTGGGGATACCTCTTCCCCAGAAAGAAGACATTTGACTTAGGGGAGAGGGTGAAAAAGTGTGTACACTATGGGCTAGGCAGTGACATGTGAAGAAACTGAGACCCAAAGAGGAGAGGTTACTTGCCCAAGGTCACCAGAGAACCAGTGGCCCTGGATTCCAAATCTGCCTGGCTTGAAGGCACACCCTTTCCACAACGCTGCCTTCAACTCTACTCTAGCGGAAACTGGGACTATTATAGAATCATCCTCCCACCCGTCTGGGTCTCAAAACTAAACAAGAAAAGTTATTGACATCAAACTACCCAAGTCACTTTCATATTAAATTTTCAGACTTGCAGAGGCATTTACAAGCATCCAGAGTTTTAAAAAAATACACTAACAAACGAGACCAAGGCCACTGAGCTTATTCATTCTCCAAGACTGCCTCACTCTACGTAATTGTGCATCAAGCAAGTATTACATATCTCTGAGCATCCTGTGCTTGGGAGTATAGAAAAGACAGTCATGTCCCCTGCCTTCAAGAAGCTTGTGTTCCAGCTGAGGTCTCTTTTTTGCTCGAGGCCTCAGATTCTCCATAGATAAAAGGAGCCGTCACCTCCCATGTGCCTTGTGGGTAACCTAGACAATTCCATTCAGGGAAAAAATGAGGTCACTTGGAGCTTCACTTGGAAGAGCCGGAGAGCATGTGGTGAGCTGGGAGAAGGGGGAATAGACTCAAGGTTGACACCAATGGTGAATCTCACCATTTCATTTCAGGCTTGACTCTACTGAGGTAGGGAATGTAAACACTACTCCCTCATTCATAAAATCACTGACAAGCAATTCAGACACTCTGCAGCCCTAGGCCCTCAGTCCTACCAAACTCCCAGCCAAAGCCTAAGGCCATTTGCCCCAAGACAGTCCACAGACAGGTCAGAGCCCCGAAGGGCTGAGGCCGGCAGTTCAAGCTGCAAACAGGCACACTCTGACCTTATCAGTGTTTGAATAGCCATATGCAACTGGAAAAACAGCTTCTTTGAAAAATGGCATTCAGCTCTCTGCCTGCGGAGATGAGGTTGTGTGGACCTCGAACAGAACAAGTCATTCTTGTCTTGCACTGTGATCATGATTACAGGCTCAGCTAGTTACCTCCAGCCCTGATATCTGACCCTGACGCAGAGAGTTCAGATAATATAGTTAATTCTACATTTCCTCATTCGTGAGTTGGGACACAGCAGTACCCCCTCCATGATAGCCTTTGCATGCATTGCAGAGATATTCCATGTTTAAATGTTTTAAAACATTTTCCATTTGCTAGCCCACCTTTGTGAGAAAAACAGCCATTGGCTAAATGAACACACCTTTTAGTGAAGGAAAGGTCTGCCAACTCAGACTATTTTACTAATGATCATTACACATGGTCATGCTGGTTGAGGCTCCAATAGCTCCTCCATTCCCACATGACTAATCTAAGCCAATCCGGTAAATCCCTTTCCAGCCATTGGTTCAGAAATGATGATGTAATCCAATCCTTGACAATAAAGCTCGAAGAGAAATCAGCTGGTAGGCATCTAAAAAAAGTTTCTTCCATCTTAAAAAAGGACACAGGGAAGACACAACCTCTCTTCTCCCTTTGGATATTGTTATTTTTATTTGAACACCTGAAACTCATATGGGTATGAGTTGCCTTCTGGTTGCCTCCAACTTGAAGATGAAACCTGCATATGGATGGATGGAATCTAGGTCCATGATGAACTGAGGAGCTGCTGAATCAGCCAAACATGTAGCTATACTTTTAGGCATCTTGCAACGTGACAGAATAATTCACTTATTGTGTAAGCAATGTGGATCGGTTTTCAGTTACTCGCAGCGGCACGCATTCTCATTTAATTCAATTATTAATCTAGATGCAGTGCCTCATTTCTCCTGCCAGAGCAACTTCACATCAGAGCTCAATAGGATATTATCACTCAGGGATCACTCAAGAAAGAGGGCAAGTACAAAACTCAGTACTGCCCTCTCATCTTTCAGAACTGTGCCCAAGCCCACCTTCCCCCAACCCGTGTTAACACAGTGAGAACAATTTCAGAGACAATAATATAATTGAGTCAAAGATTTTTCACCAAAACAATGAAAATTCTTTAGATCATAGCTAAATCAGCAACATATATGCAAGGCTACCTTATGAATAGGGGCCACATACAGAGAGGTAGTGAGAGCTCCCCCCCAGTTCCCCAAATACTCCTCCCCTACTACCTGGCTATTGCCTAAAGTTCTCCATTTAGAGATTCAAGAAATTATTGTTAAATATAAATGCCCATTTAGGGGTCATATGTTAAGCTTTACTAATACTGAAATTTTTAGTGTAAACTTAAAAATCTTTCCTGAGAACAAAATTAAAGAGGAGGAGTTGGAAAGAGAACACCATTACAGCGAGCAACTTGGGGTCCAAGAAGCGAGGGAAACATGAAAGGAGTGAAGGTGAAGAAAGGTGAAGTAGGGCCTTGAAGACAAATTATACTGACTTCACAATTCTGTCTCCTACTGGAACTCATTACCTTTATTCAATTGGTGGAGGTCAGGTGACCAGAAGTAATGATTTCTCAAGCCACAAGGACCCAGGGTCCCACTCAGAATCTGGCCAGAAGCCAACAATAGGAGGCGAACATCAAACCAAAAGCTCCCATATCCCACAGGAGCCCTATCAAGTCTCTGGGCCGCCGAGAGGAAGGGGAAACCACCAGCCTCTCAGATCGGCCATCCACCTTCCGGCAATCACAATGGATGTGGAAGCCAGATGGCCTTCACATCCGCTCACCAGGCAGGTGGAACCTACCCTTAACACCCCACCTACCACCCTCTGGGCTCAGTCATTTCATTTTAAGAACCAATTGGATATAAAATTTAAGCGCATAACCACTAATAATTCTACAAAGAACTGGATTTACATGAATTTAGTATTTAAAGGAAGCAGAACTAAATTAGGAGGTTGGAATTAACTGATACACACTACTATATATAAAACAGATAACCAACAAGGACCTTCTTATAGCACAGGAAGCTATACTTAACATTTTGTGATAACCTATAAGGGAAAAGAATCAGAAAAAGAAAAAAGAAAAAAAAAATATATATATATATATATGAATCACTGTGCTGTACACCTGAAACTAACATGATATTGTAAATCAACTATACCTCAATAAAATAAAATGAAATACCAAGCAGAACCTCTGTCATTATCTTTGCAAAGAAAAGGTATCCTATTGTATACCTTAAAAAAAATAGTCATTGCAAAAATTGATAAAATCCCTCTTTTCCAGATTGCTAAACTGAGCTATAAGAAAATTACCAAAAGCACGAAGTTTATCATACACAAACCCACTGTTAATCCTCCATCCTCAAAGCCCTTTTCCAGCAAGCACTCCTGCTTCCTCTATTCATTACCCAAGGCCTCCACCAACTCTGGTGGTATTGAGTGAGCACCAGAACGCCCTCTCTCCCCAAGGACATGCAGGCTAAAATTACCTCCAGTCCAGTTTTATGTGGTGCCTTTAAGTTGTCATTTTTCATTTCCTAAATACTTTCAGGAGGTAAAAGTTTGAACAGTACGAAAGGGATAGTGTGTAAGTAACTCCCTCTCCCTCCCTCTCTCTCTTGACCTCTAGTTCCTCAAGTCCCCTTACCAGAAAAACATCAGCCATCTGTTTCTTGAGCATCCGCCCAGATATAGTCAGTGCATGTAATAATATACATAGATAAGATTTATAGACTGTTTTGCTCTTTAAATTGCAAAATCCCACAGTAAATTCCCAGAAATGTAATTTGCACAGAATCTTACAGGAAACACAACATGAATGTTAGAAACATCCAACATCCTGGCAGGTTTAGGGGAGGGGACAAGGCTTCTTGCAATGATTTGAAACCATAATAGATACACTCCTCATTTTTATATCTGCCATCTTTTCTGAAACCAGTTTTAGCCTGTATCCACTCTAGAAGCAATAGCTTTCCTAAATGTACTACTCACTGATTTAAAATTATATCTCATCATCCGTATGGGAACTATTTTTTCAGCTTCAAGAGGAAGCCCAAAGCTCTAATAATTCAGGATCTAATGAGCAAGTCCAAATTCGCTCTGTGTGGTTCATTATTTTATAGACTTTGAAACTGTCTCCTCTAAGCCTTTGTCCTTCTGGACCCAGAAGTTTTCTTCATAACTAACCAAATGAGAAAAACACTGCTCCTGATGGCTCACAGAAGGCGCCTCGGAGACGTGACAATCCCAGCCTCGGGCAACTTCTATATTTTTAAAATCAGGTAGGTGACAGTTTTGCTAAAACAGGGCATTAGCAATCATGCGTGTGGTAGCTAAATCCCTACTTAGAGCAAAGAGAGTGATCATGCTAGGAAGGGTTGGTGGTTGAACTGCCACCTCAGTTAAATATTAGCTGCCTTCAGACTCAGCAATTTCTGACTCCCTATCCTCTGACTCAGTTCCTTTTAAGTCTGGATCCTTCATTCATACAGCATAGTGGGCAAGAGCTTGGGCTTTGGAGGCAGGTAGACTTGAGTTTAAATGACCTTTTACCAAGCCACTTAAACTCATTAAGCCTCAGTTTTCTTATCTGTAAAACGACTCCTTCACTGGATTATTGAGATATCCTCTTTTTTTTTGGATGTGCCCGGCGGCATGAGGGATCTTAGTTCCCTGATCAGGGATCGAACCTGTGCCCCCTGCAGTGGAAGCTCTGAGTCTTAACCACTGAACCAACAGGGAAGTCCCACTGATACATCATTTTTGTAAAGCACTAAGTACAATGCCTTTCATGAGGACCAGCTACATAATCTATGGGACCTGCTACAAAATGCAAACGTGTGGGCCCTTGTTCGAAAATTATTGAGGATCTCATGATGGTGACAGCAGAGCATCAAAGTGCGGGGTCCTGTGGGACTGCACAGGTGGCAGGCCCATGAAGCCAGCCCTCCCTTTCAGATAATAAATATACAATAGATGGTAGCTATACTATCTTACCAATTTCCCAGCTTACATTTGTACCTTACCCTCCCTGCAGGCTCTCCTCTCCCTATGTGATGCCTAATCCACTCAACTTGGAAAGTTTCACTGGGCCATTCCAAAAACAGGCACTCTGCCTCAGAAGTAACCTGCATTTTTACAAGAAAAAAACTGACAAAAATGGGGGGAATCTAAAACAGAAGGTGATGTTACCATAAGCTCATGCCAGACACACTCCCACCTTAGAGCCTTTGCTCTGGCTTTTCATCCTGCTGAGATAACCTTCTCCCCTACTTCAGGCCTAGAGTGTAAGCTTCTCAAGGTCAAGAATTTTGAGGTCTTTTTGGTTCACTGATGTATCCCAACTGCTTAGAACAGTGTTTCGCACATAGAAGCTCTTCAATAACCATTCACTGAAAGAACAAATAAATCTGTGAGTGAATGCATCATCAGGCCATCCTTTTTCCACTTGGAGGTCAGGCCATTTCTCATTATGATCAAATGGCAATAATAACCAGCTCTGCAACTGGATACCCAACAGAGTTCAAGAAACAGATGGGAAAGTTATCTATTTTCAAATCTCTGCCCAACTCCCCTTAGTTTAGAAGGAATATAACCCAGTCGTCTGTGCTACCAAATCCAATACGTCTTTCAACACTAATTCATATACTCAGTTTGTGGGCCACGGCTTGCAGCAATGACGAGTGGCATTTTATATGAGTGAGCTGCCCAGAAGAGAGACACGTCCCTAAGTGGCATACATAAAAGTAATTTTTAAAAAAATCAAATTAGAAGAAAAATAATCACCCATCACTCCTTCATTACAATGACATAGAAGAACTAAGCCCTTGCTACCAAAAGGAAGGTAAGGTCTCTACCCCTGAAACTGTGCATAAAGATGTCAGTTAGAGCCAGTCCAAGCTGTCCTGCTTGAAGTTAATGTCACAGTCACGGGTAGCATCTCAAACCCTGGCATAAGATCTCACAAATGCAAGTCATGAGGCCTGAGAAAGGGAATGTGGAGGCTGTGCATAATTCATCGCACCAGCTGAAAGACAACCCAAAGCATTACAGCTGCGGGATGAGACATTTTCACAGTACTCGTGAGAACAAAAGAGAAGAGCTGCCCCTCGCAAATGGCTAAAATGTGGCCTATGTCAGGAGAAACATCTGGAGATACTATCAGAAGATATTTGAGGGCCAGTGTTCTCTGAGTTCTGTCCTGGCGACGGGAAGCACATCTGGGCCCCCAATCCAAAGGCAGCCCATGTGGTGTCCTCAGGACAGACTCAGTGAGCAAAGCCCAGAAGATCACACCACACATCTGGCTTTTGACCCGGCATGAACTTCCACTACCTCTCTGCCCTGCACTCGGCATGTTTTCAACAAGCCCTTCTCAGCCACCACAAATGCCTTGGTGGGAATCACAGGGAGGTCCTCATCCCTTTTCCCAAAATAACGTCAGCCAGAGGCAAAGGCCAAAGGGGTGGAGCCTGCAGGCCATTTTGCAAAAGTTTCAAATATCGTGGCACTGACTCCATTAAAAGAATCATGAAGGGGAAATAGCCAAGCCTCTCATTTTCTCATTAGTGTCTCTCTCTCTTTCTCTCTCTCTATACAAACTCTGCATTTGTAAAAAAGAAACAAAGAGATCTCACAATAAAGTCATATTATCAGTGCTGGCTGTTGGAAACAAAATTTCATTTTGCAAATTTAATACCAAAAACTTGAAATTGAAAACTTTATAAGAAATGTGTGTCCTCTGTGACAGTTTAATGCTCAAAGGGATCTCTGGGACATAAGACTGAGCAAGGAACTGGTGAGCTGCCCCACCTTCTCCAAAGCCTTTCTGAAATATGCACTGTCTCAGATTTTCCATTCTCCTTTGCTGATTTTCCTCTGAAGAAGGAGGAAGCAGATTTCTTGGCTGAACAGTTGAAGGAGCCAAATAAAGTAGTCTTCCTCCTAATATGAAGGGACCTTTTTTCAAAACACACACACACACACACACACACACACACACACACACACACAGAGGTATACTTCCTAAAATTCAAATAAGAAAGTAAAGGAAGAGAAAGAGAGAATATGACAGCGCAGGATAGAAAATGCTACTTTATTTTGCCCAGTTTTAAAAAAATCTTCCCACAAATATTAGTAGCAAACTAAACAGAGGCAGATTATCAAAACGTCTACCCCTTCTCCTGCTTTACAGCGCAATAGGAAATGATACAGCAGATATGAAAAGCCCTCAGGGAAAAGAGTATAAGTTGCTGAAGGAATACAAAGCGTCGTTACTATTATCAAAAGTTTAAAAGAGACAGCGGCCCACCTTCACTGTTCAGCTAGAAAAACCACACCTCTCCCCAGATCTCTCCATTCTGGGCATGCTCTTCCCAAATACTTCCTTCCCAGTTCCCTGTCCCGAGCTGTTCCTTTGATGACACTTCCCCCTCTCAAGCCGCCCCTTCGCCGCCCCGCCAAGTCCTCACCGTGTGATACATGAGAGCCTCGGTTTCCCCGGGCTCTGACAGCTCGCTCAGCTTGCGGTCCCACTGCAGGACGCTCTGCTCCCCGCTCTCCAGCACCTCCATGGTGGTCCGAGGCGCGCTGGGCCGAGGATGCTGAGGGCAGGAGGGGAGCGGGTAGGGCGGCCTCGGAGGGCGAGATCCGCCTCTGCTTGAGTGTGTGTGCGTGTGTGTGCGTATGCGTGTAGCTTATGCAGTTAGGAAGGAAAACGTTCGCTCCTCTGCCTGAGAGAGAATTGCCAAGGGCTCCGGTCCAGCGTCCTCGGAGATTTGAGAATCCCCAGAGGAGACAGACTGTCTAGAGATCAGACCGAAGGCTGAGGAGAATAGAGCAGGGTGTGTATCCAAAATAAAGGCAGGAGATCAGTACTCATCCCAAGAAAAGCCCTTCTCACTAAGCTCACTTTCCACTACTGCTCCAGACACAAACTTTGAGATTCCCCAGGGCTCCTCAGCTCTGCTCCGGCAGACAGCTATGACTCCTCCTCCCTCCAGGGCGGGGACCAATCGGATGCTCACTTCTCCCGCCCTACCCAATCAGAAGTCTTGCTCTCCGTCCAGAGGCAGGGGCAGCGGGAAGTCTCCGCCCAGGCTTTGGAATGTGGGCGGGCAGCGCCTTTGACGTCACCGGGGAGCTACTCTGGTTTTAGTACGGCCGGGAGCCGCGGTCTGCGGCAGCAGACAAATGGAGTGCTTGAGCCCAGGAGTGATGGACTGGGGGCGCAACCAATGAGGAAGGAGCGCCTGGGAGGGACAGCCAATCAAATAGCGACAAGAATACATTTTATAAGAGGGAGGGTGCGCTCAGTCGCCTGAGAATCGAGAGAAATTAGCGCGCGCGTCTAGAAGAAGAGAGCGCTGCTGGGAGGGCTGCCTTACGTACTGTCCTAAATATTTTCAAGTAGTTTAGCTCATTTGAGTCTTTCAGGATTTTTAAAAAATAAGTCACATATTACACACAAATGTAAATATTCTCTATTATGCATGAATTCATGTTAGCACATATCTGGCAAATTGAAATTGCTTGTGCTTCAGGTTTTTCTTCCGCTGTTAGGCTCTTCTCCTGACGTGTTTTTTATGGGCTCTCCTTATTCTATTTTTTTCTTTTATTTACCCAACAGACATTGTTGAAAAGAGCCTATGGCTTCCTTTTCCAGGTCATAGAGATTTTACCTCAGTGGAAGAGTCAGACAATAACCAGGTAAAGAAAGAAACGTATAATGTCAGAAACTGGTAACTGCTATAAAGGAAAATCAAAGCAAGGTAAGAGGATGGGGCAGATCGATGCTATTTTAGATAGCAATCAGGGAAGTTCTTTCTGCGTAGGTGACGTTTGGGAACAGACCTGAATTAAATGAGGTTTGGGGAGAAGCTGGTGTTTTACAGACAGCCAAGGAGACAAGTGTGGCTGCGGACTGAGGTGCCAGGGAGTGAGTGAGGGGAGAGGTGGCCTGAGAGATGGGCAGGGGACAGACCACCAGGCCTGCCTAGATTGGGAAAGAGATAGCCTCTTCTAAATTATTTTCCCTCAACTTGTGATTTTTTTTCCTCCTTTCAGACTCCTTTTTTTTTTTTTCTTTTTTTAAATTAACTTTTATTGGAGTATAGTTGCTTTACAATATTGCGTCAGACTCCTTTTAAGGAAACAAAGTGCTTGCATATATAGTTTGCTCATTTTAAGTGTAAGGGAGTCTTTGCCAATTGTCTCCAGAAGTTGCTTACAATGGCACATTCCGGTATGGAGGTGTTACTTTGTCCCCTTCGCAAGTATTTTTTGGTGGATAGGGTCAGTCCAATTTTGTCTTAGAACTCTATGGTGTCTTTAAGTGGTCGTTTATCGTAGAAACTGTTCCATTTGTCTCGTCCTGTCTCCTGGGTCGTTGGAGAATATTTTAATGCGTAAGTGGAAATTCTAGTTTATGGGCCCCGTACCTTCCTTGTATAATAGTTTTCTCATTTTTCTCTTAGTCCTTGGTTTTTATTTTCCAGTCTGCTATCACCTTCACCACATCCTTTTCATAGATCACCTTTTCAATTTTTAGAAACTTTTTCCATTTTTCTTAGCATAACACTCAACGTGAGCAAGTGAGGTAAGAAACATGCACACCCTCCTTAAATTGGAATACAAGCATGTATCTGTCAAACATTTCTGCCTTAGGCAACGTCAGTCCCTGGTTTTGCCCCATGTGGTTGACAGTTTCTAAGATGGCTCTGAAGATCCTGCTTCCTGGTGTTCACACCCTCTGAAACTGCCTCCGCTTGAGTGTGGGCTGGACCCAGGGCCTTCCTTCTAACAAAGAGAATGTGGCAAAAGTGATGGGATGTCAAAAAATATTCTGGCTCCTGTCTTGCTTGTTCTCTCCTCCTCTCGTTTGCTTGCTCTGATCTGTGAGCTGCCCTATGGAGAGGCCCATGTAGCAAGGAACTGAGGAAGGTGTCCAACTAACAGCCAACAAGGAACCGAGTCCCTCAATCCGATAACCCAGGAGCAACTGGATCCTGTTACTATAACCACTTGAGTGACTGTGGAAGCAGATCCTCCACGAGTTGAGCCTTGAGATGACTGCAGCCTTGTGAGAGACCCAGAGTCAGAGGACTCAGCTATGCCATACCCAGATTCCTGACCCGCACAAACTAAAGGTAATAAGTTTATATTGTTTTAAGCCACTGACTTTTTCCTTCATAAAATCAGTAATATAATAATTGGTTTCCTAAATGCTTGATTAAATTTATCTGTATTGCCATAGTAATATAGTAATGTCACAATTCCTAAATGGTTTTTCAGCCTCCTTTGTTGCCTGTATGCTTCTCCCATTCAATGTACGAAGACTTCTCACCAGCACATTTCTTGTCCTACATCTTGAGTCTAGAGTTTGTCCCTTCCCCTAACATAATTAGGACTTAACAATTCAGCTGACTTTTTTTCCAGCTTCTCTGGCATCCCTTAAAAAGTAGCAGCACTCAGGAATTCCCTGGCGGTCCAGTGGTTAATACTCGATGCTTTCACCGTGGTGGCCCAGGTTCAGTCCCTGGTGGGGGAACCAAGATCCTGCAAGCGGCACAGCGCCACCAAAAAAAAAACCAAAGTAGCAGTGCTTGCTCCCCTGTCTGGTTTTGGGTTTAGTTTGGTTTGGTTTTTTTGAGATATAATTGACATATCACACTTACGAGTTTCAGGTGTACAACATAATGATTCGATATTTATATATATTGTGAAATGGTCACCACAATGTCTAGTTATAGTCACCATGCTGTATATTACAGCCCCAGGACTTATGTATATGTATTTTATAACTGGAAGATTGCCTTTTGACTCCCTTCACCCATTTTGCCCACCCCCAACCCCTGCCTGGGAATCACCAGTCTGTTTGTATCCATGAGTTTGCTTGTATGTTTGTTTAGACTCCACCCAAGTGAGATGATACAGTATTTGTCTTTCTTTGTCTGGCTTATTTCAGTTACCATAATGCCCTCAAGGTCCATCCATGCTGTTGCAAATGCCAGGATTTCCTTCTTTTTAATGGCGGAATAATATTCCAATTTATCCGTATACCACATTTTCTTTATCCATTCATCCACTGATGGACACTTAGATTGCTTCTGTGTCTTGGCTATTGTAAATAATGCTTCAAGGAACGTGGGGGTCAGGATATCTTTTTGAGTTAGTGTTTTCTTTTCCTTTGGTTAAATAGCCAGAAGTGGAATTGCTGGATCATAGGATAACTGTATTTTTAAGTTTTTGAGGAACTCCATACTGATTTCCAGAGTGGCTGCACCAATTTACATTTGCACCAACAGTGTACAAGGATTCCCTTTTCTCCACAACCATGCCATCTCTTGTTTTTTCTTGTCATTTAACAGCTATCCTAACAAGTGTGAGGTGATACCTCATTGTGGTTTTGATTTGCATTTCCCTGATGACTAGTGATGTTGAGCACCTTTTCATATTCCTGTTGGCCATCTGTATATCTTCTTTTTTTTAATTTAAGTTATTTATTTATTTATTTGGCTGCATTGGGTCTTCGTTGCCACACACAGGCTTTCTCTAGTTGTGGCGAGCGGGGGCTACTTGGTGTGCAGGCTTCTCACTGCGGTGGCTTCTCTTGCGGAGCATGGGCTCTAGGTGTGTGGTCTTCAGTAGTTGTGGCACGCGGGCTCAGTAGTTGTGACGCATGGGCTTAGTTGCTCCACAGCATATGGGATCTTCCCAGACCAGTACTCAAACCCATGTCCCCTGCATTGGCGGGAGGATTCTTAACCACTGCACCACCAGGGGAGTCCCTGTATATCTTCTTTAGAAAAATGTCTATTCAGATCCTCTGTCCATTTATTAATCAGATTTTTACGTGTTTTTTGCTATTTAGTTATACAGATCTTTTATTTTTTGGATATTAAACCCTTATCAGGTATGTGACTTGCATATATTTTTTCCCATTTAATAGGTTGCCTTTTCATTTTGCAGGTGGTTTCCTTTGTTGCACAAAAGACTTTTGGTTTGATGGAGTCTCAATTTTTAATTTTTGCTTTTGTTGCATTTGCTTTGGTGACAAATCCCAAAAAAATCATTACCAAGACAAATGTCAAGGATCTTACCACCCATGTTTTCTTCTAGGAGTTCTAGGGCTTCAGGTCTTATGTTCAAGTCTTTAATACATTTTGAGTTAATTTTTCTGTATTATGTAAGATAGCGGTCCAGTGTCACTCTTTTGCATGTGACTGTTCAGTTTTCCCAACATTGTTTGTTGAAGAGACTGTCCTTTTTTCATTGTATATTCTCAGATCCTTTGTCATAAATTAATTGAATGTGTATGCATGGGTTTATTTCTGGGCTTTCTATTCTGTTACATTGATCTGGGTGTCTATTTTTATGCCAATACAATAATGTTTTGATTATTATAGCTTTGTAATGTAGTTTGGAATCGGGAAGCATGATGCCTTCAACTTTGGTCTTCTTTCTCAAGATCGCTTTGGCTATTTGGGGTCTTTTCTGGTTCCATACAAATTTTAGGATTGTTTGCTCTACTTCTGTGAAAAATGCCATTGGAATTTTGATAGTGACAGCATTGAAACTGTAGATCACTATGGGTAGTATGGACATTTAACAACATTAATTCTTCCAATACATAAATGGAATATCTTTCCATTTGTTTGTGTCTTATTCAATTTCTTTCATAAGTGTCTTACAGTTTTCCATGTGCAGGTCTTCCACCTCCTTGGTTAAGTTTATTCCAAGGTATTTCATTCTTTTTGATGCAATTGTAAATGAGATTATTTTCTTAATGAATCTTTCTGATAGTTCATTATTAGTGTATGGAAATGCAACAGATTTTTACGTATTGATTTTTGTATCCTGCCACTTTACTGAATTTGTTTATTAGTTCTTAGAATTTTTTGCTGGAATCTTTAGGGTTTGCTACATATAATATCATGTCATCTGCAAATAGTGACAGTTTCCTTCTTCCTATCTGGATGCCTTCTATTTATTTTTCAAATACCTGTTGCTCTGACTAGGACTTTCAATATTATTTTGAATAAAAGTGGTGAGGGTGGGAATCCCTGTCTTATCCCCAATCTTAGAGGAAAAGCTTTCAGATTTTCACCATTGAGTATGATGTTAGCTGTTGGCTTCTCATATATGGCCTTCATTATGTTGAGGTACATTTCCTCTGTACTCACTTCTGAGATTTTTATCATAAATGAGTGTTGAATTTTGTCAAATGCTTTTTCTGCACCTTTTGAGATGATCATGTGATTTTTGTCCTTCATTTTGTTAATGTAATATATCACATTGATTGATTTGTGGATATTGAATCATCCTTGCATCCCTAGAATAAATCCCACTTGATCATGGTGTATGATCCTTTTAATGTATTGTTGAATTTGGTTTGCTAGTATCTTGTTGAGGACTTTTGCATCTGTGTTCATTAGTGATATTGGTCTGTCTTTTTCTTTTCTTGTGGTGTCTTTGTCTGGGTTTCATATCAGAATAGTGCTGGCTTGGTAAAATGAGTTTGGAAGTATTCTCTTTTCTTCTATGTTTTGGAAAAGTTTGAGAAGGATTGGTATTAATTCTTCTTTATATGTTTGGTAGAATTCAGCAGTGAAGCCATCTGGTCCTTGACTTTTGTTTGTTGGGAGGATTTAATCAAAATCAACTGATTCAATCTCCTTATTAATAATCAGTCTTTTCAGATTTTCTTTCTTCCTGATTTAGTCTTGGTAGGTTTATGTTTCTAGGAATTTATCTATTTCTTCTAGGTTGTCCAATTTGTTGGTGTATGTTTATAGTAGTCTCTTAAGAGCTTTTGTATTTCAGGACTTCCCTGGTGGCCCAGTGGATTAGACTCCACACTCCCAATGCAGGGGCCCCAGGTTTGATCACTGGTCGGGCAGGGAACTAGATCCCACATGCCTGCTGCAACTAAGAGTCTGCATTGCCACAACTAAGAAATGCGCATGCCACAACTAAAAAGTCCACATGCTGCAACTAAGAAGCCCGCATGCCACAACTATGAGCCCACATGCCACAACTAAAAGATCCTGCATGCCACAACGAATATCCCATGTGCCGCAACTAAGACCCAGTGCAGCCAAAATAAATAAATAAAAACTAAAAAAAAAAGATCTTTTATATTTCTGCATTTACTTTAGTGTTCTCCCCTTTTTTTTCTTGGTGAGTCTAGCTAAAGATTTGTCAACTTTGTTTATCTTTTCAAAAAACCAGATCTTAGTTTCATTGATCTTTTCTGTTGTCTTTGAGTTTCTATTTTGTTTGTATATGCTGTGATCTTGGTTATTTTCTTCCTTCTACTAACTTTGGGCTTCATTTTTTTCTCCTTTTTAAATTCCTTGAGGTTGTTTAGTTGATATATTTCTTGTTTCTTAATGTAGGCATTTATCACTGTGTTTTTGCTGCATCCCATAAGTTTTAGTATGTTGTATTTCCATTGTCCTTTGTCTCAAGGTATTTTTGATTTTTCCTTTGATTTCCTGTTTGACCCATTAGTCGTTCAGTAGCATGTTGTTTAATCCCCACATATATTTGAATTTTCTAATTTGCTTCTTGTAACTGACCTCTAGTTTCATACCACTATGGTTAGAAAAGATGCTTGATAATGATTTCAGTCTTCTCAAATGTATTAAGACTTGTTTTGTGGCCTAACATGATCCATCCTGTACACTTGAAAAGAATGAGCATTCTGTTGCTTTTGGATGGAATGTTCTGTGTGTGTGTGTGTGTGTGTGTATGTGTGTGTGTGTATATATACATATATATAAGTTGATGTGGTCTGACCTGTCATTTAAGGCCTTATTGATTTTCTTTCTGGATGACCTATCCATTGATGAAAGTGGGGTATTAAAAGTCCCGACCATTACTGTATTGCTGTCTATTTCTCCCTTTAGATGTGTTAATATTTACTTTATATATTTGGGTGCTTCTATTTTGGGTGCATAAATATTTACAAATGTTATATTCTCTTGTTGGATTGACCCCTTCATCACTATATAATGACCTTTTTTGTCTCTTATTACAGTCTTTCTCTTAAAGTCTATTTTGTCTGATATAAGTATAGCTTTCCCAGCTTTCTTTTGGTTTCCATTTGCATGAAATATTTTTCCATTTGTTCACTTTCAGTCTGTGTGTGTCCTTATATCTGAAGTGAGTATCTTATAGGGAACATATAAATGTGTCTGGTCTTTTTATCCATTCAGCCACTCTGTCTTTTGATAGGAAAATTTAGTCCATTTACATTTAAAGGAATTATAGATAGGTATATACTTGTTGCCATTTTGTTAATTGTTTTTTAGCTGTTTTATAATTCCTCTGTTCCTTTCTTCTTCTCTTGGTCTCTTCCTTTGTGATTTAGTGATTTGCTATAATGGTAATTCTAGATATCTTTCTTTTTATATTTTGTGTATCTACTATAGGTTTTTGCTGTGTGGTCACCATGAGGCTTACAGAAAACAACTTGTATTTATCATAATCTATTTTAAGTTGATAATAACTTAAGTTTGAATGCAGTCTAAAGCTCTACCTTTTATCCCCCCATTTTGTTTTTGATGTCACAATTTACATCTTTTTATCTTGTGTATCCATTAAAAATTAGTGTATAATCTACGACAAAGGAGGCAAGAATATACAATGGAGAAAAGACAGTCTCTTCGATATGTGGCACTGGGGAAACTGGACAGCTACATGTAAAAGAATGAAATTAGAACATTCTCTAACACCATACACAAAAATAAACTCAAGATGGATTAAAGACCTAACTGTAAAACCATATACTCTAAAACTATTAGAGGAAAACATAGGCAGAACACTCTTTGACATAAATCACAGCAATATCTTTTTCTATCTGTCTCCTAGAGTAATGCAAATAAAAACAAAAATAAACAAATGGGACCTAATTAAACTTAAAAGCTTCTGCACAGCAAGGGAAACCATAAACAAAATGAAAAGACAACCTACAGAATGGGAGAAAATATTTGCACATGATGCAACCAACAAGGGATTAACCTCCAAAATATACAAACAGCACATGCAGCTCAATATCAAAAAAATAACAACCCAATCAAAAAATGGGCAGAAGATCTAAATAGACATTTCTCCAAAGAAGACATACTTGGCCAAAAAGCACGTAAAAAGATGCTCAACATCACTAATTATCAGAGAAATGCAAATCAAAACTACAATGAGGTGTCACCTCACACTAGTCAGAATGGCCATCATCAAAAAGTCTACAAACAATAAATGCTGGAGAAGGTGTGGAGAAAAGGGAACACTCCTACATGTTGCTGGGAATGTAAATTGATACAGCCACTATGGAGAACATAGTATGGAGGGTCCTTAAAAAACTAAAAATAGAGCTACCATATGATCCAGCCATCCCACTCCTGGGCATATATCTGGAGAAAACCATACTTTAAAAAGATACATGCACTCCAGTGTTTATTGCAACACTATTTACAATAGCCAAGACATGGAAACAACTTAAATGTCCATCGACAGAGGAATGGATAAAGCAGATGTTTTACATATATGCAATGGAATATCATTCAGCCATAAAAAAAATGAAATAATGCCATTTGCAGCAACATGGATGGATCTAGAGATTATCATACTAAGTGAAGTAAGTCTGAAAGATAAAAACAAATATCATATGATATCATTCATATGTGGAATCTAAAAAAAACGATACAAATGAACTTATGTATAAAATAGAAACAAACTCACAGACATCAAAAACAAACGTATGGTTACCAAAGGGGAAAGGTAGGGGGAGGGATAAATTAGGAGTTTGGGATTAACATATACACACTACTATATATAAAATAGGTAATCAACAAGGACCTACTGTATAGCACAGGGAACTCTATTCAGTACTCTGTAATAACCTATATGGGAAAAGAATCTGAAGAAGAATAGATATAAGTACATGTATAACTAAATAACTTTGCTGTACACCTGAAACTAACACAACATTGTAAATCAACTATACTCCAATACAAAATACAATTTTTTTAAATACCAAAAAAAAAAAAAGAAACCAAATTAAAAAAAAAACAACTTCCCCAGGCCAGTTAAAGTTAGAATTGTATATTATTTTATTTACACTCTTATAATGTCCATATAAAATGTCCATACAGTATAGTGTTCAAAGGAGAAAAGGGTGCTATAATAAAGAAAAATATATATTAAATCATATCCCATAAACTGGATAATTTAAAAACTATAATTTTAATATCAAATATGATCTTTATTATATATTTGATTACCTTATTTTAACTGTAAGTTTTGTAAGTTCTATAAATCAAGGAATTATCTAGTTTTGTATTTAGAACTTTTCCAATGTCTGGTACAATGTCACATACAACTTTCTGTGTATTTTATAATGTTCATTAAATAAATTAAAGAAAAAAATGATTGTAGTTATAGTTATTTACTCTTTTGTCTTTTAAGCTTTATACTAGTTTCGTGACTTACCAGTGAGCTTTTACTGTCATACGTTTTCCTGTTAGTGCCCTTTTGTTTTAGCTTAAAGAAGTTTCTTTAACATTTATTTTAAGGCCAGATGAACCTCTTTTGCTTTTGCTTGTCTGGAAAACTCTTTATCTCTCCTTCAATTCTGAAGGACACCTTTGCCAGGTAGAATATTCTTGATTGTAAGTTTTTTTCTTTCAACATTTTGAATATATTATGCTACTCTCTTCTGTCCTGCAAAGTTTCTGCTGAAAAATCTGCTGCTAGTTTTATGGGAGTTACCCTTGTACCTAACAAATTGTTTTTCTCTCACTGCTTTTAATATTCTTCCCTTGCCTTTAAATTTTGACACTTTGATTTTAATGTATCTTCATGTGGGTCTCTTTGAGTTCATCTTATTTGGAACTTTCTGGGCTTCCTGGATATGGGTGTCTGTTTCTTTCCCAGGTGAGGGAATTTTTCAGCCATTATTTCTTCACATATGTTTCTGCCCCTTTCTCTCTCTCTTCTCTTTCTGGGTCCCCATAATGCAAATGTTGGTTCCCTTACTGTTGTCCCATAAGTTCCTTAAACTACTCTTTTTTATTATTTTTTCTTTTTGCTGCTCTGATTGGATGAGTTCCACTGCCCTGTCTTTGAGTTCACTAATCTTTCTTCCACTTCATCTAGTCTGCTGTTGAAGCCCTTTATTGTATTTTTCAGTTCAGGTGTTGTATTCTTCAGCTCTGTGACTTCAGTTGGTGCTTTGTTATATTTTCTTTTTATTGAATTTCTCACTTTAGTTCATCCATTCTTCTCTTGAGCTCAGTGAGACTCTTTATGACCATTATTTTGAACTCTTTATCAGACAAATCACTTATCTCAGTTTCATTAAGGTCTTTTTCTGAGGTTTTTTCTTGTTCTTTTGTTTGGAACATGTCACTCTTTCTTCATTTTTTTCTTTGACTCTCTTTGCTGGTTTCTATACATTAGCTAGAATAGCCATTTCTCCCAGTCTTGAAGGAGTGGCCTCATGTAAAAGGTTGTTGTCCAACCCTGCCTTAACTCTTGGATATCTCTCAAACCATTGTGATTGTCCAAGCAACATACTTTATTCTTAGTAGTTCACAGAGGTTGAGACTATGCCAAGACCTGTTAGTATCCCAAAGGGAAGGCTCTCAGTCAGCACCAAGATTTAGGCTGATTGGAAGTCAGACCTTTAGGCAGCAGGTTGTAAAGTATGCAAATATACCTCTTTCAGGGAAAGACTGGAGATGGGCATTTCTGTCTGGTCCCTCTGCACTGAGTCCTGGGTGACAGCCAGTTAAGAGCTGTTTCTTTGTTTGGTACTGTCTCACTGAACCCAAGAACACAAGCCCCACTGGCCACTCGGGCAGGCTATCAAGGGATGTGTTTTTTGGGTCACAGCCACAAAAAGCCAGTGATCCAGACGTATACACAGCTATTTTCTCAGAGACCCAACAACCTGGGGTGGGGCAGAGGAAGAGTGTGAAGATGGTAGCCACTGGCCTTCCTAGTCTCTGGAGAGGATCATAGTCAGTTCCTAGATGTGTTTAATTAGAAACCTACTCCTCAGGCCACAGCTATCAAGGTAAACTAATAGACCTCTTTCACAGAAAGACTAGGGATACGTTCCAGTCTGCTGTCTCTTCACTGTGCCCTAGTGGGGAAAGGGTAACTGGTTAAGAACTCTTTCTCCATTTGTCACAGTCTTGTGAGAACCACTAGTGTAAGACTTGCTAGCCATCAGAGGCAGGTGATCAAGAGGTGTCTCCTGGCCAGCAACCACAAGCATCAGACAAGTGCGCAAGCTCCTTTCCAGGAGATACTGGCAACCTGGCGTGAGGCAAGAGGGAAAACTCATATATGGTGCCTGCTGGCCAGTGTCTGACAAGTATTTCATTTGCCCCTTGATGTGTGTTAAATAAAATGCCTGCCCCTCACTCCAAAGCTTTAAGATAAGCAAATACGGCTGCTTCACAGAAAGACCAGATGCATTTGAGTGAGGTGCTTCAGCATTGGGTCCTGCAGGGTAGCCAGGGGAGTCTGTAAGAGCCCTTTAATAACTGTTTCTCAGTTCGCTATAATTTTGTGGGTCACACAAGTCCCATTGGCTTCCGAAGCCAGATGTTTTGGGAGCTCATGTCTCAGGTGCTGGTCTTAAAAGTTGGGGTGGCAGATGTAGGGTTCAAACCTTTCACTCCTCAGGGGGAAGCTCAGGGTTGTGAGTTCCCCCCCAATTGTGGGTGACTGCACCAGGTGTGGGTTCATGTTAAGATTGTGTCTCAGCCTCTCCTACCCATTTTGATGTGGTTTTTTTCTTGTTTGCTTGCTGTGTAGGAGTCACTCAGCTCATTTAGGGGTTTCTTTCAGAGGAAATTGTTCCATGTATAGCTGTAGATTTGGTGTGTACATGAGAGGAGGTGAGTTCGGGATTCTCCTATATTGTTATTGTTGACTTAAAAAAAAAAGCACAACCTAAAAGTTGAGAATTATGTTTTATTTGGTGAACTTTCTGAGGACTCCGAGGCAGCCTCTCAAATAGCTCTGAGGGACTGCTCAGAAGAGGTAAGGGAGGAGCCAAGCTATATAGGGGGTTTTGCAACAAAAACCATGTAGTCAGAACATCAAAAGATTACTGTGAATTAAAGAAAACCAGACATCTCAAGTTAATGAATTTAGCACTTTTCTGTGTATGGGAAGATGCAAGAGTCTGCACTCATTGAAATCCTTCCTTTGATATGGACCTTATCTAAGGCCAGTATCCTCTTCTTTCCCATCCTGATTCCCCTCAGGGTTCACCGAAGGGGGCTCTAGTGGCTGATGGCTTGATGTCCATAATACCCTTTGTTTGCTGATATGGCAGAGGCATTCTTAGTCCACATTATCTTGTCCCCTGTCTATTCTTGATAGATAAATGGTTTGTCTCTGAACATTGCTTTAATCGTTCTGAAGACACAAGTATTTATTTTGTTCTATAACGCTCTTGGCTTTCTACCATACTTTGAGAGTTTTCATTCTATTTTACTTTATTCTATCCCTTAACTCTAGTTTGGAATGGGAGCAAAATTTTACTGCTCCTTGATGTTCCTTCTTTTAATTCTCCCTATTCTAACCATATTCAGTTTAACAAAGATAGTTTCCAGCACTGAGGAATTTCTTTCAATTATCATTACTTAACTAGAAATGGTGTCTTTCTATTTCACAGTCATTATTATTTCCTGCACGTAGCACACAGAAGAGAGATGATGTCTGGGAGAATCCCTCCCTAGAAAATGAGGGATTACAGGAGTGGCTATGGAGTCCTTTAGCCCTGAGGGATCCTGAAAAAAAATGGTATGAGAACCCTGAGCATCAAGATAAAGAATCAAGCAAAAGGAGGAGGTGAAGGGAGATGCTCTCTGAGGAGTCAGCCCTGAGGAGACAGTGAGCTGGAAAGGGCTGGAGGGCACAAGTGCCTTGGCTTCAGATACAGTTGCTTGTTGACAGAGAATTGCCCCTGAGGCGGGGTCCTGGGTGGTCCCACTCTGCCTGAAGCCTAGGAAACATATCTCTCTCTCTTGATTTCTGAGAGGGGGCTAGGAAAGCCTAGAGAGCTTGGAAAATCTAATAAAAAATCTGTAAAAAATCTTCCCATCCTGGCAAGATCAAAGATGGCAGAGCCAACGTGGAGCCACCGTGAAGCCACCGTGAAGAACAGGAATTGCTGCAGGTGTGGGCAGTTGCAGCCACGTGTTGCTGGCCCGCCTGCACCTTTGCTGCCCTCAGAAGATCTTGGCTTACACCCTCCCAGTGCCACAAGGCAGCTTCCCAGTCACATTCTGAATCTGTGCTCACGTTAATTTGCCAGTGAGACTGAGCTAGCTAATACACTACAGCTTCTTTTAAAATGTGAGAGAACATTTTCTCAGCCAACTGGCTGGTGTGTGTGTGTGTGTGTGTGTGTGTGTGTGTGTGCCTTTTTATTTCAATGGGTTTATTAAGGTATAATTTACATGTAATAAACTACACATGTTAAAAACTACACATATTTGAAAAGTTTTGACATATACCCATGAAACCACCACAGTGAAGATAATGAACGTATTCATCACCCATAATAATTTCTTGTTGCCCCTTTATAATCCCTCCCTCCCACTGTTCATCCACCTCCCTTTGCCAGACATTCATTTATCTGATTTCTGTCACTATGGATTAAATTGCAGTTCCTAGAGTTTTATATAAATTGGAATCATATACTATGTTCTCTCTTTTGAGAGAATAGCATAAATATATTTCAGTCAGCATAAATATTTTTATTTTTTTGTTTTTTTAAATTTTATTAAATAGCATTAAAAGCGTGAAATAGCACAAAAGTGTGAAAAATGTAACATTAAATAGACCACACAAATGACATACGTTTATATACAATGGAATATTACTCAGCCATAAAAAGGAATGAAATTGGGTCATTTGTAGGGATGTGGATGGGCCTGGAGACTGTCATACAGAGTGAAGTAAGTCATAAAGAGAAAAACAAATATATTAGCACATATATGTAATCTAGAAAAATGGTACAGATGAACCAGTTTGCAAGGTGGAAATAGAGACACAGATGTAGAGAACAAACGTATGGACACCAAGGGGGGAAAGCGGGGGTGGGATGAATTGGGAGATTGGGATTGACATATATACACTAATATGTATAAAATAGATAACTAATAAGAACCTGCTGTATAAAAAATAAATAAAATAACATTGGCTAACTGTTTGAAAATAAAATTTTATAACCCCTACCTTACAACTTATGTGGAAATAAACCTCAGATGGACTAAGGATATGAGTGTAAAAGGAAACGAAGCTGTTCAGAGTAGAGATAAAACACTTATAATTTTAGTGTGAGAGCAATCTAGGCATAATATAAAAGACAGAAAACATATAGGAAAAGCTAGATTTGTGTACACCTAGATATAAGTGTGTATGTATGTATATATGTATATATATTTATATACACACATATATATATCCACACAGAATATGTAACTTAAATAAATATCATTAAAATGTTATACATGCTGTTGTTATCCTGAATCTTTTTTAGTGAAGGTCTTTTTTTTAATTGCTTTTCCCTCTACTCCCATCCCATCTCATGTAAACAATGTTAAGAGCCTGGTATGTACCTTTCCACACTTTACTTTATGCTCATATAGTGCTGTACAAATACACACACGTATTGGGGAGCTTGGTCATTGTTACATTATGCACACTTCCCTGCATTTTGCTTTTCTTACTTAACAGTAGATCTTGAAAATCCCCCAAGTCCTGCAATATAGATCTAATGCATTTTTGTTAATGACTGACTAAAAAGGACTATTAAAAGATAACTGATGGGGCTTCCCTGGTGGCGCAGTGGTTGAGAATCTGCCTGCTAATGCAGGGGACACGGGTTCGAGCCCTGGTCTGGGAAGATCCCACATGCCACGGAGCAGCTGGGCCCGTGAGCCACAATTGCTGAGCCTGCGCGTCTGGAGCCTGTGCCCCGTGACGGGAGGGGCCGCGATAGGGAGAGGCCCGCGCACCGCGATGAAGAGCGGTCCCCGCACCGCGATGAAGAGTGGCCCCCGCTTGCCGCAACTGGAGAAAGCCCTCGCACGAACCGAAGACCCAACACAGCCAAAAATAAATAAATAAATAAATAAATAAATAAGAAAATCCTTAAAAAAAAAAAAAAAAAAAGATAACTGAGACATACTTAAAATTTTAATAGTTTGCTTGAGCAAAAAGCGATTTGAAGCGGGCAGCAGTGAATCTAGCAGATAGAAAGGAGCTCCAAGGAGCTGTACAAAATGAAAGACTTTTATAGACAAAAGGGAGCAGGAACAAGGAAGTTAACAGTGGGCCAAAAAAATCAGGTTGGTTATGGCAAGGTTATTTTCCTTTAGGGGATGGCAGGGGTCTATCAGGCAGTTTACCTAATGCTGATCAGGAGATTCCATTTCTGGCAGAGCAGAAACTCTATTTATGTTAAGTCTCAGTTTGGTGGCACTTAGCGTAAGTGACTCCATTTGGGGCCTGCTGTCTTATTTTAACAGGATAAAGCACTTTTTATTCCGCAATTGATAAGCATTTATTCCATTTCCAGATTTTACTTCTAGAAACATCGATTATATGAAATGGGTTAATACGCCTTTCTCTTTTGAATTTCCCTATAAGTTACCTTCTCCTAGTAATGGAAGATTAGGCTCCGATTGTTGTATTTGACAGCCTGCAGAGCATCTGGTGCCCAGAGAGCGGGAATGGGGTTCCAGGAGTGGAAGACAGGAAGGAGTAGGGAAATTAAAGGGCGTGAAGGGCCGGGGAAGAGACAGAGGCCTCAAAGATAGATTTTGCCATGCCGTATTTTTGCCGCAAACAAGTGTATGCCCCTCACCTTAGGATATTGTTCGTGATATGTCACAAGAGAAGGTGGTGGAGGCCAGAGATCACTAGAAGGAGGATGGAAGACACAACCAAACTGAAACAAAACATCTGAACTAGAAAGGACAGGAAATTATGTTTCAGCCAGAATTTTGTTCATTTCTACGATACTGCCACCATGTGGCTATAGAAGAACATTGCAGCTAGCGAACCCGAAGTGATGGGTTGGAAGAGCTGAGTAGTCATTAAAAAGAACGGTCTCTTGGGACTTCCCTGGTGGTGCAGTGTTAAGAATCCGCCTGCCAATGCAGGGGACACAGGTTCAAGCCCTGGTCTGGGAAGATCCCACGTGCTGTGGAGCAACTAAGCCCGTGCGCCACAACTATTGAGCCTGTGCGCTAGAGCCCGTGAGCCACAACTGCTGAGCCCGTGTGCCACAACTACTGAAGCCCACGCACCTAGAGCCCGTGCTCCGCAACAAGAGAAGCCACTGCAGTGAGAAGCACACGCACCGCAACGAAGACTAGCCCCCACTTACCACAACTAGAGAGAAGCCCACGCGCAGCAACGAAGACCCAATGCAGACATAAATAAATAAATAAATAAAATTTAAAAAAAGAAAAAAAGAACAATCTCTTATGTTCTATCTTAATTTTCACCTCCCAGATCAACATGTAGAACATTTCCATCAACCCAAAGAGTGCCCTTGTGCCATTTTCAAACCAGTACTCTCCTATCATCACTTTTCCAACTTCTAATATTTGCTGTTCTTCAGCATGATCTAAATGCAGTCCTACGGAACATATTCTTTTGTATCTGGTTCACAATGTCTATGAGATTCAAACATGATGTTGCATGTACAGTCAATTCTTGTTATTTGCAGTAGTTGCATTCTATAAATTCTTCACAAACATTGGATTAGCAAATACTGAACCATTACTCCTGCAAGTCTACTCACGACAGTTTCATCAACTGATCAATGTGTATCAACAAACATATCAATGTATATAAAAGTGTATTAGCTGATCAATGCACGTAAACAAGCAAAATCAAAACAAGTACCTTGTTTTATGTGTGTTTCTGTTTAAAGATGCCTTACTTAATATATATTGTTGATTCATTAACATTGAACTCATTGCTGACAGCACTACAGCTCACGCCTCTCACCTGAAAGAAGCTTATCTAACACACTGATTTTCTCTGTAAAGCACATCACAGCCTTCTTGCGCTTAGGAACACTAGGCAACATTTCAGCACTATACCTGGGGGGCCATTTTAAACAGTGAAATCAACATCACATAGCAAGAAAGTGTGAAAAATGTAACATTAAATAGACCACACAAATGACGTACGTTTATAGTATGAGAGCTGAAACAAGAGGTCGGAGCATGGCCTTGTTCAGCCTCACTGGAAACACGCACACCACGTGACTCAGATTTTTCACCACTCTGCAGGTCCATGAGTGACCATGAAAATGCCTATTGATTGTGGACTTACAAATAAATTTTTGCAAACAGGAAAATTCTCAAATACAGAATTCATGAATAACATGGGTTGACTATATCTGTACTTTGGTTTTTTTCTACTGCTGAGCCATAGAATTATTGTATGTATACAGCACTATTGGTTTGTTTATCTTTTCACCTGTAGATGGAATTTGGGATTGTTTCCTATTCAGGGCTAGTATGAATTAAGCTTTTATGAACATTCTTGTACAAACTGTTTTGTGGAAATACACACACATTTCTCTTGGATAGATGTATACCTAGCTGTGAAATTACTGTGGATGTTCAGCTTTATTAGAAAGTTTCAGTTTTCCAAAGTGGTTTTTACCATTTTCTATGCTCATCAGCAATCTGGGAGTTTCACTTGCTCCACATCCTCACCAACACCTGCCGTATACAGGTGGGCGTGTACTGGTGGTTTTAATTTGCATTTACCCAATGATTAATGATGTTGCATACCTTTTCATACACTTGCTGACCATTTGGATATATTTCTTTGTGAAGAACTTTTACGAGTCTTTAGTCCATTTTTAGTTGCGATATTTATCTTTTGTATTACTGATTTATAGGAATTCTTCATAGATTCTACATGTAACTTCTTTGTCAAGAACTTGTATGTATGAATTTACATTTACGTATTTGCAATACACGTAGTATAATATTTTTCTCCCAGTGTGTGGTTTGCCTTTTCACTTACTGAATGGTGACTTGTGATGAGTTGAAGTTTAAAATTTCAATTAAGTCCAATTTGTCGATTTTTCATTTAAGATTAGTGCTTTTTGTGTTCTAAGAACACTTTGCTTACCCGTATGTAATGAAGTCATTCTCCTGTTTCTTCTTATTATGCTACCTTTCAAATTTAGGTCTATAATCCATCTGAAAATAAATTTTATGTATGAAGTGAGGTAGGAATCAAGATTGATTTTTTTCATATAGATATCCAATTGCTCTAGTACTGAAAGAGCCTTCTTCTTGTGTAGAAGCTTGCATTGTGTAAAGATATATATATACTCACAGAAGATTTGCTTCTATTCCAAAGCCTTTCACCATGACACCAAACTACCACTATCTCCACTAGAGGGAACTATTTTTTTAATTTGTTTCTAGTATGTCGTCCCAGTGCTTCTCTTTCAAAACTTTTTCCTCAGTTTGCATCTTACAGTCAATGAAATGTAGGATATCTGTGCTAAGCCATGTACATTTTAGTACTGCTGGCTTTTGAACTTCATAGAAAGGGTATCTTTACTGTTTGTTGTTTTCTGAGGCTCTTTTTTCCCCCACTCTATTATATTACTGAGAATTGTGCATGTTGCTCTGTGTAGCTGCTGTTTACTCAATTTCATTGAGGTGTGCTATTCCATTGTGTGAATATGCCACAAGTCATTTATCCTTCTGTCCCTGGCATTTGATTGCTTCTGGTGTTTTTCCTATTATGTATATATTCTTGTGAATATTCTTATTCATGTTTCCTAGTACATGTGTGAGACTTACACCTATTTAAACAACATGGAATTGCTAAAGAGAACAGTATGTAATGTTCCACTCTAGTAAAAATTGTGGAGAGAATTATGGTTTCTAGTCCAACTTGTAAGGAACTTAGAAGTCATCATTCCTACCCACACAAGAAGAAGCTTAACACATAGCACAGGGAACTATATTCAACATATTCAGTGTCTTGTAATAACCTATAATGGAAGAGAATCTGAAATATATATATTTATATATTCATATATATCTGAATCACTTTGCTGTACACCTGAAGCTAACACAACATTGTAAATTAACTGTACTTTAATTTTTTTTTAAAGAAGATAAGAAAAGAAAAAGCTTAACAAACTGAAAATCAAGAACCCTTCTCAGATCCATCAAAGAATTGATGTAACAGGGCAAACTGCTGTTCTCCAAATTGGAGAGATAGGCAAATATAGACAACCACAAATTATCAGAGTAAAAACTTCCTCAGGAACTGGTACTGGGGTAGGAAACCCTACACTGTAACTAATGAATTGCTGGAGGCTCAGTGTGGACAAGTTTGAGAATTAAAAACTCAGAGCAGGAGAGGAGTCTTAGGGGAATCCCCACACTTTTGTGAGTTTTACCTCCAGGAGCTCAACCAAGTTCTTACAGTGAAGATCAGAGAAAAATCTTCTCGTGCTTCTGGCAAGGCGAGGGGGAAAGTATTCTGTTCTTATTAACAAAGCCTACCTCAAAAGAAACTATTTTATCAGAGCCTAACTGACTAGGGTTTAACCAGAGTCTAACTGACATGCGGAAAGGGAAATACCCAACTCCAGCCCCCTCTAGCCTTCCTATCTCACCCAAGGAGGAGGGGAGACTGAGAAACACTTGTGAAGGTCACACCCCAAGGGCACAGGCTCCCTAAAACATGGAGACCTAACCATAGGACTATAGAAAGCTTCTCTCCCCCAACACCTTACCTCCACATCAGTAAGGCTCCTGTGTAATAACGAATTACAAATGCAAGCCTCAGGCCTTACTTAAGAAGACGTATCTAGGGAACCCAAAGGACAGTAGGTGAGACAAAAACAAGGGCACCAAGGAAATTTAGCATCTGACAACTACAGGTACAAGAAATAGCACATACAGTCTAACCCCTAGCCAGATAAAACTAAAATCTCACACTAAAGGCCTATTTATTTCCATTCCTTTAGCCCAACACATCATGTCTAGTTTTCAACAAATAATTACAAGCCATGCTAAAGACAAAAAAACACACTTTGTAGAGACAAAGCAAGCATCAGAACCAGACTCGGACTTGGCAGAGATGTTGTAATGATCAAACCAGGAGTGTAAAACAATTATATTAACATGCTAATGGCTTTAGAGGAAAAAGTGGAAAAGATGAAGAACAGATGGGTAATGTAAGCAGAGAGAGGGTGTTGAGAGTTTAGCTAAACTACTCCATGATATTGCTGCATCCATTTTGTGTGGCTGAGCAGCCTGCAGGGGCTTTGAACTGGCACTAGCCCCTCCGGTGGGTGCATGCCTTAGATAAAGACCTGCAGAATCACAAGTAAATTAAATTCCTGATATGACTTCCCCAACTACCTTTGTGCTAAGCACTTTCCCCTGCCTCCCAGTGCCTTCCCATTGGGCTCCACTTAGATAAGATCCCTGTGAAGCTTTCCAAAACCTTACTCTTTCGGGTTTGAATTGACAAATTTGGCTTTAGCCTGGGAACCCCAAAGCACTCCACCCATAGACCCTAATGAAAACATGTGCTCCAGGTGCTGCCCTGCCCTCTTGGCCCGCATCCTGCCTTGACCTCGCCATGGAGCCCCCTGAGATGTGCCCTCTTGAGGTGTGCCATGTTCCTCCTCCAGGACTTGTGAGTAATAGGCTTCTCTGTTTCACTTTTCCTTGCATTTATTTTTGTGGAACCATGGCTCACTCTCTGACACACTGGGGCGCTACTTAACAAATGTTAATGTAACAAAGTCACAACAGGTAGAAACTATAAAAAAGAATCAAAGGAAATGCTAGAACTCAAAAACACTGTAACAGAAGTGAAGAATGCCTTAGATGGGTTCATCAATAGACTGGACACAGGGAAAGAAAAAATCAGGGAGCTTCAAGAAATGTCAATAGAGGACTTCCCTGGCGGTCCAGTGGTTAAGACTCTGCGCTTCCATTGCAGGGGGCACGGGTTTGATCACTGGTCAGAGAACTAAGATCACACGTGCCACACAGTGGGTAAATGGGATCTTAGTTCTCTGACCAGGGATCAGAGAAATGTCAACAGAAATGTCAATAGAAACTTTCAAAACTAAAATGCAAAGTGAAAAAAGAGAGAGAAAAAGGACCGAATATCCACAGATTGTGGAACAGTTACAAAAAGTGTGATGTCTATAATGAAAATACCAGAAGGAGAAGGGATAAAGGAACAGAAGGAATATTTAAAGCAATAATATCTAAGAATTTCTCAAAGTTAATGATAGACAACAAATCACAGATCCAGGAAGCTAAAGCAGGGTAAATACCAAAAAACTATACTTAGTCATATCATATTCTAACTGCAAAATATCAAAGACAAATAGAAAATCTTGAAAGAAGCCATCAGTGGGGCGAAAAGAGGAAACTTACCTATAGAGAAGCAAGGATAAGAATTGGACTTCTCTACAGAAACCATATACATGAGAAGAGAGTGAAGTGAATAATTCAAAGTGTTGAAAGAAATAAACACCAACCTAGAATTCTGTATCCAGTGAAGTTATCCTTTAGAAATGAAGGTGAAATAAAACTTTCTCAGAAAAACAAAAATTGAGGGGATTTGTCACCAATGAACCTGCTTTGCAAGAAGTGTTAAATTCATCAAAAAGAAGGAAAATTATATAGGTCAGGAACTCAGATCTATGTAAAGAAATAAAGAGTGTTAGAGAAGGAATAAGTGAAAAGTATTATGCCTAGTGAAACAAGTCAAATAGAGAAAGACAAATACTGCATGATTTCACTTACATGTGGAATCTAAAAAAGAAAACGAATGGATATAGCAAAACAAACAGACTCACAGATACAGTGAACAATTGAAATTTGATTTTAAAAACACAATGACATTTATACTACCATGCAAAAAATGAAATACTTAAATATATTTTAAAATATGTATAAGATCTAGTCCTGATTAACCAAGATGGCGGAGTAGAAGGACGTGCTCTCACTCCCTCTTGCGAGAGCACCAGAATCACAACTGGCTGCTGGACAATCATTGACAGGAAGACCCTGGACTTCACCAAGGAGGATACCCCACGTCCAAGGACAGAGAAGAAGCCACAGTGAGACGGTAGGAGGGGCGCAATCAGAGTAAAATCAAATCCCATAACTGCTGGGTGGGTGACTCACAGACTGGCGAACACTTATACCACAGAAGTCCACCCACTGGAGTGAAGTTTCTGAGCCCCACGTCAGGCTTCCCAACCTGGGGGTCCGGCAAAGGGAGGAGGAATTCCTAGAGAATCAGACTTTGAAGTCTAGTGGGAATTGATTGCAGGACTGTGACAGGACTGGGGGAAACAGAGACCCCACTCTTGGAGGGCACACACAAAGTAATGTGTGCATCGGGACCCAGGGGAAGGAGCAGTGACCCTGGGGGAGACTGAACCAGACGTACTTGCTGGTGTTGGGGGGTCTCCTGCAGAGGCGAGTGGTGGCTCTGTTTCACCGTGGGGATAAGGACACTGGCAGCAGAGGTCCTGGGAAGTTCTCCTTGGCGTGAGCCCTCCCAGAGTCTGCCATTAACCCCACCAAAGAGCACCGGTAGGCTCCAGTGTTGGGTTGCCTCAGGCAAAACAACCAACAGGGAGGGAACCCAGCCCCACCCATCAACAGTCAAGTGGATTAAGGTTTTACTGAGCTCTGATCGCCACAGCAACAGGGAGGGAACCCAGCCCCACCCATCAACAGTCAAGTGGATTAAGGTTTTACTGAGCTCTGACCGCCACAGCAACAGTCAGCTCTACCCACCACCAGAGCCTCCCATCAAGCCTCTTAGATAGCCTCAACCACCAGAGGGCAGACAACAGAAGCAAGAAAAACTACAATCCTGCAGCCTGTGGACCAAAAACCACAGTTACAGAAAGACAGAGAAGATGAAAAGGCAGAGGGCTATGTACCAGATGAAGGAACAAGAAAAAACCCCAGAAAAACAACTAAATGAAGTGGAGATAGGCAACCTTCCAGAAAAAGAATTCAGAATAATGATAGTGAAGATGATCCAGGACCTCGGAATAAGAATGGAGGCAAAGATTGAGAAGATGCAAGAAATGATTAACAAAGACCTAGAAGAATTAAAGAACAAACAAACAGAGATGACCAATACAATAACTGAAATGAAAACTACGCTAGAAGGAATCAATAGCAGAATAACTGAGGCAGAAGAACGGATAAGTGACCTGGAAGACAGAATGGTGGAATTCACTGCTGCGGAACAGACTAAAGAAAAAAGAATGAAAAGAAATGAAGACAGCCTAAGAGACCTCTGGGACAACATTAAACGCAACAACATTCGCATTATAGGGGTCCCAGAAGGAGAAGAGAGAGAGAAAGGACCAGAGAAAATATTTGAAGAGATTATAGTCAAAAACTTCCCTAACATGGGAAAGGAAATAGCTACCCAAGTCCAGGAAGCGCAGAGAGTCCCATACAGAATAAACCCAAGGAGAAACACGCCGAGACACATAGTAATCAAAGTGGCAAAAATTAAAGACAAAGAAAAATTACTGAAAGCAGCAAGGGAAAAACGACAAATAACATACAAGGGAACTCCCATAAGGTTAGCAGCTGATTTCTCAGCAGAAACTCTGCAAGCCAGAAGGGAGTGGCATGAAATACTTAAAGTGATGAAAGGGAAGAACCTACAACCAAGATTACTCTACCCAGCAAGGATCTCATTTAGATTTGATGGAGAAATCAAAAGCTTTACAGACAAGCAAAAGCTAAGAGAATTCAGCACCACCAAACCAGCTCTACAACAAATGCTAAAGGAACTTCTCTAAGTGGGAAACACAAGAGAAGAAAAGGACCTACAAAAACAAACCCAAGACAATTAAGAAAATGGTCATAGGAACATACATATCAATAATTACCTTAAACGTGAATGGATTAAATGCCCCAACCAAAAGACATAGACTGGCTGAATGGATACAAAAACAAGACCCATATATATGCTGTCTACAAGAGACCCACTTCAGACCTAGGGACACATACAGACTGAAAGTGAGGGGATGGAAAAAGATATTCCATGCAAATGGAAATCAAAAGAAAGCTGGAGTAGCTATACTCATATCAGATAAAATAGACTTTAAAATAAAGAATGTTACAAGAGACAAGGAAGGACACTACATAATGATCCAGGGATCAATCCAAGAAGAAGATATAACAATTATAAATATATATGCACCCAACATAGGAGCACCTCAATACATAAGGCAACTGCTAACAGCTATAAAAGAGGAAATCGACAGTAACACAATAATAGTGGGGGACTTTAACACCTCACTTACACCAATGGACAGATCATCCAAAATGAAAATAAATAAGGAAACAGAAGCTTTAAATGACACAATAGACCAGATAGATTTAATTGATATATATAGGACATTCCATCCAAAAACGGCAGATTACACGTTCTTCTCAAGTGCGCACGGAACATTCTCCAGGATAGATCACATCTTGGGTCACAAATCAAGCCTCAGTAAATTTAAGAAAATTGAAATCATATCAAGCATCTTTTCTGACCACAACGCTATGAGATTAGAAATGAATTACAGGGAAAAAAACGTAAAAAAGACAAACACATGGAGGCTAAACAATACGTTATTAAATAACCAAGAGATCACTGAAGAAATCAAACAGGAAATAAAAAAATACCTAGAGACAAATGACAATGAAAACACGACGACCCAAAACCTATGGGATGCAGCAAAAGCGGTTCTAAGAGGGAAGTTTATAGCTATACAAGCCTACCTAAAGAAACAAGAAAAATCTCAAGTAAACAATCTAACATTACACCTAAAGAAACTAGAGAAAGAAGAACAAACAAAATCCAAAGTTAGCAGAAGGAAAGAAATCATAAAGATCAGAGCAGAAATAAATGAAATAGAAACAAAGAAAACAATAGCAAAGATCAATAAAACTAAAAGTTGGTTCTTTGAGAAGATAAACAAAATTGATAAGCCATTAGCCAGACTCATCAAGAAAAAGAGGGAGAGGACTCAAATCAATAAAATCAGAAATGAAAAAGGAGAAGTTACAACAGACACCGCAGAAATACAAAACATCCTAAGAGACTACTACAAGCAACTTTATGCCAATAAATTGGACAACCTGGAAGAAATGGACAAATTCTTAGAAAGGTATAACCTTCCAAGACTGAATCAGGAAGAAACAGAAAATATCAACAGACCAATCACAAGTAATGAAATTGAAACTGTGATTAAAAATCTTCCAACAAACAAAAGTCCAGGACCAGATGGCTTCACAGGTGAATTCTATCAAACATTTAGAGAAGAGCTAACACCCATCCTTCTCAAACTCTTCCAAAAAATTGCAGAGGAAGGAACTCTCCCAAACTCATTCTATGAGGCCACCATCACCCTGATACCAAAACCAGACAAAGACACTACAAAAAAAGAAAATTACAGACCAATATCACTGATGAATATAGATGCAAAAATCCTCAACAAAATACTAGCAAACAGAATCCAACAACACATTAAAAGGATCATACACCACGATCAAGTGGGATTTATCCCAGGGATGCAAGGATTCTTCAATATACGCAAATCAATCAATGTGATACACCATATTAACAAATTGAAGAAGAAAAACCATATGATCATCTCAATAGATGCAGAAAAAGCTTTTGACAAAATTCAACACCCATTTCTGATAAAAACTCTCCAGAAAGTGGGCATAGAGGGAACCTACCTCAACATAATAAAGGCCATATATGACAAACCCACAGCAAACATCATTCTCAATGGTGAAAAACTGAAAGCATTTCCTCTAAGATCAGGAACGAGACAAGGATGTCCACTCTCACCACTATTATTCAACATAGTTCTGGAAGTCCTAGCCATGGCAATCAGAGAAGAAAAAGAAATAAAAGGAATACAAATTGGAAAAGAAGAAGTAAAACTGTCACTGTTTGCGGATGACATGATACTATACATAGAGAATCCTAAAACTGCCACCAGAAAACTGCTAGAGCTGATTAATGAATATGGTAAAGTTGCAGGTTACAAAATTAATGCACAGAAATCTCTTGCATTCCTATACACTAATGATGAAAAATCTGAAAGAGAAATTATGGAAACACTCCCATTTACCATTGCAACAAAAAGAATAAAATACCTAGGAATAAACCTACCTAGGGAGACAAAAGACCTGTATGCAGAAAACTATAAGACACTGATGAAAGAAATTAAAGATGATACCAACAGATGGAGAGATATACCATGTTCTTGGATTGGAAGAATCAACATTGTGAAAATGAGTATACTACCCAAAGCAATCTACAGATTCAATGCAATCCCTATCAAATTACCAATGGCATTTTTTACGGAGCTAGAACAAATCATCTTAAAATTTGTATGGAGACACAAAAGACCCCGAATAGCCAAAGCAGTCTTGAGGCAAAAAAATGGAGCTGGAGGAATCAGACTCCCTGACTTCAGACTATACTACAAAGCTACAGTAATCAAGACAATATGGTACTGGCACAAAAACAGAAACATAGATCAATGGAACAAGATAGAAAGCCCAGAGATTAACCCACGCACCTATGGTCAACTAATCTATGACAAAGGAGGCAAAGATATACAATGGAGAAAAGACAGTCTCTTCAATAAGTGGTGCTGGGAAAACTGGACAGCCACATGTAAAAGAATGAAATTAGAATACTCCCTAACACCATACACAAAAATAAACTCAAAATGGATTAGAGACCTAAATATAAGACTGGCCACTATAAAACTCTTAGAGGAAAACATAGGAAGAACACTCTTTGACATAAATCACAGCAAGATCTTTTTCGATCCACCTCCTAGAGTAATGGAAATAAAAACAAAAATAAACAAGTGGGACCTAATGAAACTTCAAAGCTTTTGCACAGCAAAGGAAACCATAAACAAGACGAAAAGACAACCCTCAGAATGGGAGAAAATATTTGCAAATGAATCAACGGACAAAGGATTAATCTCCAAAATATATAAACAGCTCATTCAGCTCAATATCAAAGAAACAAACACCCCAATCCAAAAATGCGCAGAAGACCTAAATAGACATTTCTCCAAAGAAGACATACAGACAGCCACGAAGCACATGAAAAGATGCTCAACATCACTAATTATTAGAGAAATGCAAATCAAAACTACAATGAGGTATCACCTCACTCCTGTTAGAATGGGCATCATCAGAAAATCTACAAACAACAAATGCTGGAGAGGGTGTGGAGAAAAGGGAACCCTCTTGCACTGTTGGTGGGAATGTAAATTGATACAGCCACTATGGAGAACAATATGGAGGTTCCTTAAAAAACTAAAAATAGAATTACCATATGACCCAGCAATCCCACTACTGGGCATATACCCAGAGAAAACCGTAATTCAAAAAGACACGTGCACCCGAATGTTCATTGCAGCACTATTTACAATAGCCAGGTCATGGAAGCAACCTAAATGCCCATCAACAGACGAATGGATAAAGAAGTTGTGGTACATATATACAATGGAATATTACTCAGCCATAAAAAGGAACGAAATTGAGTCATTTGTTGAGAAGTGGATGGATCTAGAGACTGTCATACAGAGTGAAGTAAGTCAGAAAGAGAAAAACAAATATCGTATATTAATGCATGTATGTGGAACCTAGAAAAATGGTACAGATGAGCCAGTTTGCAGGGCAGAAGTTGAGACACAGATGTAGAGAATGGACATATGGACACCAAGGGGGGAAAACTGCGATGAGGTGGGGATGGTGGTGTGCTGATTTGGGCGATTGGGATTGACATGTATACACTGATGTGTATAAAACTGATGCCTAATAAGAACCTGCAGTATAAAAAAACAAACAAAACAACTAATACTAAACTTTCATTGGGTTATTTTTATGGAAATATGTTAATATAAATGTTTCAGACATTACATGAAATTTCTAAAAATCTTATATGTGTATGGAAATATGTATGGAAATATGTTAATATAAATGTTTCAGACATTACATGAAATTTCTAAAAATCTTATATTTGTATTTGTATGGAAATATGTTAATATAAATGTTTCAGACATTACATGAAATTTCTAAAAATCTTATACTTGTATTTGTATGGAAATATGTATGGAAATATGTTAATATAAATGTTTCAGACATTACATGAAATTTCTAAAAATCTTATATTTGTAGTTGTATGGAAATATGTATGGAAATATGTTAATATAAATGTTTCAGACATTACATGAAATTTCTAAAAATCTTATATTTGTATTTGTATGGAAATATGTATGGAAATATGTTAATATAAATGTTTCAGACATTACAGGAAACGTCTAAAAATCTTATATGTTCTGGTATAATGTTATAAGTAATAATCCTAGTTATTACTTTAAAATGTATATCTCAGAAATAACTAATTTTCTTGTCAACTGCGTTATTATGAACTTTCATCAAATCTTTAACCATGGTCATTTTTAAGTCTTTTGTCATTTACAGACAGTTCTGGGTGTACTCTGATGATTTTGCAAATATGTTCCTATAAAAGGGTTTCATCTTCAAGAAATTCATGGAAAAGACTCTGACAAGTACAGGTTTCTGGTAACTGACTGTACTGCTGAACTGAATGAATAAGCATTTTCAGAACTCTAATGAAAAACTGATGAACTCATAAAAGTGCTAACAAAAGATCAAGATGAAAAAAGGAAATTAATTACATGGGACTGAGTGAACTGATGAGGATGAGTATAATTTTTGTGACTTTCTGTCTGAATTAAAAAAAAAAAATCCCACAAGGACTCAGAGGAAAAGAATATACAAATCAATTTTCACTGCAAAGTAAAGGAGCTGTTACAGTGGAGGATTACTGGACTGAATGTCAATATTATGACATAGTATAAGTGTGTTTCATGTTTGGTAATTGCAATCATTGTTGCTTTTGTTGTGGTCATCCATGTACAATGCTTGGTGTCAGTCTATTTATCTCTTGTAAAAATAAAATACACTGTGTGTGTGTGGGAAAAAAAAAAAAAAAAGAAAACGTCAGGCGAATTTGCAGCAACATGGATAGACCTAGAGATGATCATACTAAGTGAAGTAAATCAGACAGAGAAAGACAAATATCATATGACATCACTTATATGTGGAATCATAAAAAAAATGATACAAATGAACATATTTATAAAACAGAAATAGACTCACAGACATAGAAAACAAACTTACGGTTACCAAAGGGGAAAGGGGGGAGGGATAAATTAGGATTTGGGATTAACAGATACACACTACTATATATAAAATAGATAAACAACAAGGACCCTATGCATAGCACAGGGAACTATATTCAATACCTTGTAATAACCTATAATGGAAAAAAACCTGAAAAAGAAAAAAAAAATATGTATAAGATCTATATGAGGGAAAACTACAAAATGATTATTGAAACCAAAGAAGATCTAAATAAGCAGAAAGACTCAATATTGTCAAGATGTCAGTTCTTCCCAACTTAATTATAGATCCAACACAATCCCAATCTGAATACCAGCAAGTTATTTTGTGGTATCAACAAACTGATTCTAAATTTTATATGGAAAGGCAAAAGATCAAGAATATCCGACGAAACATTGAAAGAGAAGAACAAAGTCAGAGGAAAGACCCAGAATAGCCAACATAATATTGAAGGAAAACAACAAAATCAGAGGACTGGCACTTCAAGACTTACTATAAAGCTATGGTAATCATGACAGTATGTTATCAGCAAAAGAATAGACAAATAAATCAATGGAACAGAATGGAGAACCCAAAAATAGACCCACATAAATTCAGTCAACTGATCTTTGATGTTTGACAAAGGCAACTCAATAGAGAAAGGAACAAAGGCAATATAGACTTTATTTTCTCAACAAGTGGTGCTGGAACAAGAAGAGAGCTACAGGTGCAAAAAAAAAAAAAAAAAGAAAAAAAAATCTAAACACAGACCTTACACCTTTCACAAAAATTAACTTGAAATGGGTCATGGACTTAAATGTAAACTGCAAAACTATAAAAATTCTAGATTAATAACATAGGAGAAAACCTAGGTCACCTTGGGTTTGTCAATGAGTTTTTTCATACAACACCAAAAGCACAATCCATGAATTAAAAAGTTGATAATTAAGACTTAATTAAAATTTAAAACTCCTGCTGCAAGAAAGACACTGTTAAGAGAAAGAAAAGATAAGTCACAGACTAGGAGAAAACATTTGCAAAACACATATCCAATAAAGAACTTGTATCCAAAATATACAAAGAACTCTGAACTCAACAATAATAAAATAAATAACCTGATTTTTAAAAGACAAAATATCTGAATAGACTTTTAACCAAAGAATGTATACAGATGGCAAATAAGCATTAAAAAAGATGCTCAATATCATATGTCATAAAGGAATATTAAAACAACGAGACACCATTGCACTATTAGAATGGCTAAAATGCAAAACACTGACACCACCAAATACTGGCAAGGATGTAGAGCAATGAGAACTCTCATTCACTGCTGGTGGGAATTCAAAAAAATACAGCCACTTTGGAAGACAGCTTGGCAATTTCTTACAAAATTAAACATAGTCTTACCATACAATCCAAAAGTTGCACTTCTTGGTATTTAACCAAGTGAGTTGAAAACTTAAGGGGACACAAAAACCTGCACATGAATGTTTATAATAGCTTTATTCATAATTACCAAAACTTAGAAGCAACCAAAATGTTCTCCAATAAGTGAATGGATATACAAATTGGTATATACAATGAAATAATATTCAATGATAAAAAGAAATGGGCTATCAAGCCACAAAAAGACGTAAGTATTGCTGAATGAAAGAAGTCAGTTTGAAAAACCTACATTCTGTATGGTTCCAACAATATGAAATTTTGGAAATGGCAAAGCTGTAGCACCAGTAAAAAGATCAGTGAAAGATCAGTCGTTACTAGGAGTTCACAGGAGAGGAGGTAGGGATAAGTAGTTGGAGCACAGGGGACTTTTATGACAATGAAACTGATATGTGTAATACTGTAATGGTGGATACATGTCATAGGGCATTTGTTGAAACCCATAGAATATACAACTCAAAGAGTGAACCCTAAGGTAAACTATGGACTTTAGTTAATAATAATGTATCAGTATTGTCTCATCATTTGTAACAAATGTACTGGGAAAACTGGGGAGAGGGGATTAAGGGGATACAAGGGAACTCACTGTGCTGTCTGCTTATTTTTCTGTAAACATAAAAATGCTCTAAAAATATAATCTATTAATTGAAAAAATTGTAGCCACTTAACATGCATATTTCAAAATATTTATAAAATTGTTCTAATTCACATGCATCTAATTCATCTTAATTCTTACTATTTTTGTCTGACCTTATAAACTAATAGTACATTAAAAAATCAAAGGCAGAGTTAATTCAGGTTTATTCTGATGATTGATTCTTTCCTGAGTTATTGTTAGTAAAGGCCATGTCATAACAGTAAAAATCCTTTGGTTCCACCACTTCATAAGTCACAAATGAAGAGATTACTACATATCAAAACTCTATGGATAATCAAGACAACGTGGTACTGATGAATGAACAAATAGACAATAGAACAGAATAGAGATCCCAGAAATAGACCTGCACAAACATAGTCAACTGATCTTTGACAAAGGAGCAAAGGCAATTCAATGGCGAAAGGAAAATTCTTTCAACTAATGATTGAAACAACTGGACACCACATGCATATGCAATTGCAAGAGACACTGAATAACCAAAACAAACTTGAAAAAGAAGAACAAATTAAGAAGAATCATGCTTCCAGATATCAAAACCTACTATGAAGCAAAGTGATCAAGACAGTTTGGTATAAGTGTAAAGATAGACTTGAAGATCAATGGAATGGAATCAAGAGTCCAGAAATAAACTCATATCTGTGGTCAACTGATTTTCAACAAGGGTGCCAAAACCATTCAATGGGGAGAAAATAGTCTTTTCAACAAATGATGCTGGGACAACTTGATAGCCCCATGCAAAAGAATGAAGTTGTACCATTACCTCACACCACATACATAAATTAACACAAAATCGATCAAATATCTAAATGTAAGAGTCAAAATTTTGAAAACACTTAGAAGAACACATGGGGTAAATTTTTGTGTACTCAGATTTGTCAGTAGTTTCTTGGATATGATACCAAAAGCACAAGCAACAAAAGAAAAAAATAAGTAGATTGGACTTCATCAAAATTAAAAATTTTTGTGCATCAAAGGACATGATTAAGGAGAAAATATAACCTAAATAACTGGGGGAAATATTTGCAAACCATATCTTATATGAGTGTAGTATCTAGAATATACAAAGCACTCTTACAACTCAAGAACAAAAGACAAACAGAAAAATTCTTAAGTAGGCAAAGGACTTGAAAGGACATTTCTCCAAAAATATATACATATGGCCAAGCATAGGAAAAGATGCTCAACATCATTAGTCATTAGGGAAATGCAAATCAAAACCACAATGAGATACCAATTTATAACTGCTAGGATGACTATAATAAAAAAGGAAAACGGAATGTGAGAATGTAGAGAAATTGAAACCCTCCTACATTGCTGGAAATGTAAAATGGTGTAGCCACTGTGGAAAACAGTTTGTGGTTCCTCAACAAGTTAAACATAAAATTACCATTCGACTTAATGCCACTCCTAAGTTTATATCCAAAAGAATTGAAAACAGTGGTTCAAACACATGTTCATGAATATTCATACAGTACTACTCACAAGAGCCAAAAGGTGGAAACAACTCAAATGTCAATCAATAAACGAATAGATACATAAAATGTGATATATGCATACAATGGAAAATTATTTGGCCATAAAAAGGAATGAATTACTGATACATGCTATAATGCAGATGAACTTTGAAAACATTGAGTGAAAGAAGTCACTCACAAAAGAGCATGTACTATATGATTCTACTTATATGAAATATCTTGAGTAGGCAAATCGATGGGGAAGGAAAATAGATTAGTTGCTGCTTAGGACTGAGAGGCATGGGGGATGGGAAAGTTTCCCTTTGTGTTGATGAAAATGTTTTAAAATTGAGTGTGGTGATTGCTGCACACATCTGTGAATACACATAAAACCACTGAATTGTACACTTTAAATGGGATAATTGTGTGGTATGTAAATTATGTCTCAATAAAGCTGTTTTTTAAAAAATAAAGAGTAATTGGTTTTCCTAAAATATTTTTGGGGAGGTAAGGAGATCAAGATGGTGGAGTAAGACGACATGGAGCTCACCTCTCCCCACGAATACATCAAAAATACACCTACATATGAAACAATTTTCGGGGCTTCCCTGGTGGCGCAGTGGTTGAGAATCTGCCTGCTAATGCAGGGGACACGAGTTCGAGCCCTGGTCTGGGAAGATCCCACATGCCGCGGAGCAGCTGGGCCCGTGAGCCACAATTACTGAGCCTGCGTGTCTGGAGCCTGTGCTCCACAACAAGAGAGGCCACGATAGTAAGAGGCCCGTGCACAGCGATGAAGAGTGGCTCCCACTTGCCACAACTAGAGAAAGCCCTCGCACAGAAACGAAGACCCAACATAGCCATAAATTAAAAATAAATAAATGAATAAATAAATAAAAATTTTAAAAAAAGGAAAGCATTAAAAAAAAAAAAAAAAGAACCTAGGAACCATTTCTTTAGAAAAAAAAAAACAATTTTCATGGAAAACTAACTGGAAACTGGCAGAAGGACTCCTGTACAACCAAGGCTGTAATAAGAAGATACACAGGTAATCGAGTAGGACAGGAAGAAAAGCATTGTGTTGGGACCTGTGCCCCTGAGAGGGGACTCAGAAATAAAGGGAGATTGCATGGGCAGATACTCACACTGGGGAGTGAGCAGGTCAAGCCACAGACTGGGTATCCCAGTCCTGGGGTCCTACACATAGGAGACAAGCCCCCTTGACTGTTGGAGAACCACTGGGACAGATAGAAAGTCTAGAGAAACCTAGACTCCACTCGTGAGGAGTGTGCAGGTGCTGGCCTCCCCCCAAGGCAGGGCAGAGAGAGGTCTGCCCTAGTGGGTGCCACCTTGACACACTTCCCAGTCCAAGCCAAGTGAATGCCTTGGCCATGCTCACTCCACACCATAGCCTGGCACCAGATCTAGGGCATCCAAGACCTTGGAAAAGACTCGACCTAGGGACAAAGAGGCAACCAAGGGGCCCCGAGCATAGCCCAGGTGGGGCAGCAGCAGCCATTATTGGCACTTACACAACTGGCACTGCAGAAGGGACCCAGACTTCTGATAGCAGCATGGCTGCCAGAATTCCCACAACCTCCTTGCTGCACACCCCAGCCCAAGCCAAAAAAATACTCTGGCCCCACTCACTCCATGCCACAGTGTAGCACCAGATCTGGGGCACCATGATGGGAAAAGATGTGACTGTGGGCTACATCTGAGCAGAGCCACAGATGCCTACACAGGCAGAGTATCAGACCTCTGAAAGTGCAGAAGCCCCACTTGCTTCAGCACTCCCCTCCTTTGGGGTAAAGGTTCCAGTGCTGAGAAAAGGAAAAACACAGACTTACAGGGAACAGAGCCAGCTTAAGCCTGACCCTCAAGGTTTCTACTCCAGCAACTTGCAAGCAGACCCACCCCTGACAGGATGACGATGGCCACTGTGCGGAGAGGAAGTCCCACCTCACACCCTGCACAGGCTCTAGCTCCTCCATCAGCAGCCACACCCCCTATTGAAGTGATAGCTGCCAGAATACCCTGAGGAAGGACGTGACTGGTTTCCACATCAAATCCAGACCTCTCACCAGAGGCACTGAGCACACACGGTGTACACAGTGATGCTCCAACATAAGAACAGCCCTTCAAAACCACACTAGGTAACTTTCACCTAAATTCATAGAGACAAAGAAAGTTAAGTAAAATGAAAAGACAGAGGAACCACTCTCAATTGAGAAAGAGAAAGCCCCTGAAAAAATAAACAATTTACAAGAACAAAAACTCAAAACACTGGTAATAAAAATGTTCACTGAATTAGGAAAGAGAATTGGTCTAAACACAGATCGTTTTAATAAGGAACTAGAAAATATTTTTTAAAAACCCATTCAAAAATAGATAATTCCATATCTCAGACAAAAAAACACTCTAGAAGCAATGAATAGCAGACTAAATGACACAGAAGAATGCATAAGTGATCTGGAAGATAGAATAATGAAATCACTCAATCAGAACAGCAGACAGAAAGACAAATGGGAAAAAAAAAAGTGCAACAAACAAGATCTCTGGGATGAAACATGCCAACGTGCCAACATTTGCATGTTAGAGAGAGAGAAGGGGATTGAAAATGTATATGAAGAAATTGACTGAAAATTTCCCAAACCTAAAGAAGGAAACAGATATCCAGGTACAGGAAGCACAGAGGATCTCAAACAAGATGAACCCAAACAGACCCACACCAAGACATATCATATTAAAATGGCAAAAGTTAAAAATAAAGAAAGAATTCTAAAGGCAGCAAGAGAAAAACAAAGGGTCATATACAAGGGAATCCCCATAAGGCTATCAGCTGCTTTCTCTGCAGAAACTTTGCAGGCCAGAAGGGAGTGGCATGATATATTCAAAGTGCTAAAAGGGAAAAACCTGCAACCTAGGATACTCTACCCAGCAAGATTATCATTTAGAATAGAAGGAGAGATAAAGAACTTCTCAGACAAGGAAAGACTAAAAGAATTCAGCAATACTAAACTTACCTTAAAAGAATTGTTGAAGGGTCTTCTCTAAATGGAAAAGAAGTAAGAATCTATAAAAAAGGGAAATCCAAATAAGAAAGGCAAATATATAGTAAAGATTGAAGATCACTTAAATAAGCCAGTATGTAGATTAAAAGACAAAAATTTGTAAAAGCAACTATGACTACAATAAGCAGTAAACATGTAAAATATGACATCAAAAACATAAAACATGGGGGAGGGGAATAAACAAATATTGATTTTTAAAAATGTGTTTGAACTTAAATAACTATCAGTTTAAATCAAGTAGATATAATTATGCGTCAACATATATGAACCCCATGGTAACCACAAATCAAAAACCTACAATAGATACACAAAAACCAAAAAGAAACCCAAGCATACTACTAAAGAAAATCATCAAACCACAACAGGAGAAATAAAAAGAAGAAATGAACAGAGAAATACAAAAACAAATGGAAAACAAGTACTAAAGAGGCAATAAGTACAAAGCTATCAATAATTACTCTAAAAGTCAATGGATTAAATGCTCTGATCAAAAGACATATGGTTGACTAAAACAACAAGACCCTTCAATATGCTGCCTAAAGAGACTCACTTTAGGGCTAAAGGCACAGAGACTGAAAGTGAGGGGATGGAAAAGATATTTCATGCAAATGGAAACAACAAGAAAGTGGGGGTAGCAATACTCATATTAGACAAAATAGACTTTAAAACAAAAGGTATAATGAAAGACTTATAAATAAAGGGAATTATACAATGATAAAGAGATCAATACAAGAAGATGATACTGCACTCATTAACATATACTCACCCAATACAGGGGTACCTAAATATATAAAGCAAATTCTAACAGACATAAAGGGAGAAATTGACAATAATACAATAATAGTAGGGGTTGTTAACACCCTACTGACATCAATGGACAGATCATCCAGATGAAAAATCAATAAGGCAACAGTGACACAATAGACCAGTTGGACTTAATAGATAGCTACAGGACATTACATCCCCAAACAGCAGAATACACATTCAAGTGCACATGGAACATTCTCCAGGATAGATCACAATTAGGCCACAAAACAAGCCTTGACAAAGTTGAGAGAATAGAAATTACATCAAGCATTTTTTTCTTACTACAACAGTATGAAACTGGAAATCAACTACAGAAAGAAAAATGAGAAAAAACAACTACATGCCGACTAAACGATACTCTACTGAAAAACCAATGGGTCAGTCATGAAATCAAAGAAGAAATCAGAAAATACCTTGAGACAAATGAATATGGAAACACAACTTTCCAAAATCTGTGGGACACAGCAAAAGCAGTTCTACGAGGGAAGTTCATAGCAATACAGGCCTTCCTCAAGAAACAAGAAAAATCTCACATAAATGACCTAATCTACCACCTAAAGGAATTAGAAAAAGAAGAACAAACAAAGCCCAGTCAACAGAAGGAAGGAAATAATAAAGGTCAAAGAGGAAATAAATAAAATAGAGACTTTAAAAAACAATAGAAAAGATCAACAAACCAACAGCTGGTTTTTTGAAAAGATAAATAAAATTGATAAACATTTAGCCAGGCTCACCAAGAAGAAAAGAGAGAGGACCCAAATAAATAAAATGAGAAATGAAAGAGGTGAAATAACAAGCAATATTCTTTTAAGAGAATACTATGACCAGTTATATGCCAACAAATTGGACAACCTAGGAGAAATGGACAAATTTCTAGAAACATAAAACCTGCCAAGACTGAGTCAAGAAGAAACAGCCAATTTGAACAGACTGATCACTAGAAGTGAAATTGAAACTGTAAAACAAACAAACAAACAGAAACAAAACAAAACCAAAAAAACCTCCTAGCAAACAAAAGTCCAGAACTGAACAGCTTCACAAGGGAATTCTACCAAACATATAAAAAAGAACTAATACCTATCCTTCTCAAACTATTCAAAAAAGAAAAATATTGAAGAGGAGGGAACACTCCCAAATTCATTCTATAAAGCCACCACTACCCTGATACCAAAGCCAGACAAAGACACTACAAAAAAGAAATTACAAGCCAATATCTTTGATGACCATAGATGCCAAAATCACCAACAAGATATTAGCAAACCACATCCAACAATACATTAAAAGGATAATACACCATGATCAAATTTTTTTTAATCCAGGGTCACAAGGATGGTTCAACATTAGCAAATCATTCAATGTGATACACCACATTAATAAAATGAAGGATAAAAATTACTTGATAATAGACGCAGAAAAAGCATTTGACGAAATTCAACATCCATTCATGATAAAAATCAAAGTAGGTATAGAGGGAACATATCTCAACATAATAAAGGCGATTTAGGACAAACCCACAGCCAACATCATACTCATGGTGAAAAGCTGAAAGCCTTCCCACTAAATTCAGGAACAAGAAAAGATGCCCACTCTTGCCACTTCTATTTAACATAGTATTGGAAGTCCTAGCCACAGCAATCAGACAAGAAACGGAAGTAAAACGTATGCACACTGGACGGGAAGAGGTAAAACTGGCACTATTTGCAGATGACATGATACATTATATAGAGAGCCCTAAAGTCTCCACCCAAAAACTACAAGAACTAATGAATGAATGCAGCAAGGTTGAAGGATACAAGATTAATATACAAAAATTTGCTGTGTTTCTGTACACTAATAATGAAATATTGAAAACAGAAAGTTAAAAAATCTCATTTAAAAATGCATCAAGGGGCTTCCCTGGTGGCGCAGTGGTTGAGAATCTGCCTGCCAATACAGGGGACACGGGTTCGAGCCCTGGTCTGGGAAGATCCCACATGCCACAGAGCAACTGAGCCCGTGAGCCACAATTACTGAGCCTGCGCGTCTGGAGCCTGTGCTCCGCAACAAGAGAGGCCGCGATAGTGAGAGGCCCACGCACCGCGATGAAGAGTGGCCCCCACTTGCCACAACTAGAGAAAGCCCTCGCAGAGAAACGAAGACCCAACACAGCCATAAATAAAATAAATAAATTAACTTAAAAAAAAAAGAAAAAGTTAAGGATGTACCTCACATATCTTAAAAAAAAAAAGCATCAAAAAGAATAAAATACCTAGGAATAAACTTAACTGAGGAGGTAAAAGACCTATACTCTGAAAACTATAAAACATTGACGAAGGAAATTGAAGATGATACAAAGAAATGGAAAGATAGCCTGTGCTCTTGGATTGGAAGAACTAATATTGTTAAAATGGCCATACTGATCAAAGCAACCTACAGATTTAATGCAATTCCTATCAAAATACCCATGACATTTTTCACAGAATTAGAACAAATTGCCAAAGCACTCTTGAGAAAAACTAAGAAAGCTGGAGATATCACCTCCCAGACTTCATTCTATAATACAAATCTACAATAATCAAAACAGCATGGTACTGGCACAAAAGCAGACACATAGATCAATGGAACAGAATAGAGAGCCCAGAAAAACCCCCACACACCTATGGTCAATTAATCTATGGAAAAGGAGGCAAGACTATACAATGGAGAAAAGACAGTCTCTTCGACAAGTGGTGCTGGGGAAACTGGACAGCTATATGTAAAACAATGAGATTAGAACATTCCCTCACACTGTATACAAAAATAAACTCAAAATGGATTAAAGACCTAAATGTAAGACTTGAATCCACAAAACTGCTAGAAGAGAACATAGGCAGAATACTCTTTGACAAATCATAGCAATATTTTTTTGGATCTGTCTCCTAAGGCAAGAGAAATAAAAGCAAAAATACTTTTGCACAGCAAAGGAAACCATCAACAAAATGAAGACAACCTATGGAATGTGAGAAAATATTTGCAAAGAATATGACCAACAAGGGGTTAGTATTCAAAATAAACAGCTCATAGTACTCAATATAAAAGAAATACCAGTAGAAACATAGAAGACGTGAATAGACATTTTTCCAAAGGAGACATACAGATGGCTAACAGGCACATGACAAGATGCTCAACATTGCTAATTATTAGAGAAATGCAAATCAAAACAAGAATAAGATATCACTTCACACATGTCAGAATGGCCATCATCAAAAAGTCTATAAATAACAGATGTCAGTGAGGATGTGGAGAAAAGGAAATCCTTGTACAGGGTTGGTGGGAATGTAAATTGGTGTAGCCTGTATGGAAAACATTATTGTTCCTCAAAAAACTAAAAATAGGGCTTCCCTGGTGGCGCAGTGATTAAGAATCTGCCTGCCAATGCAGGGGACACAGGTTCGAGCCCTGGTCTGGGAAGATCCCACATGTGGCGGAGCAACTAAGCCCATGTACCACAACTACTGAGCCTGCACTCTAGAGCCCACAAGCCACAACTACTGAGCCCAAGTGTCACAACTACTGAAGCCCTTGTGCCTAGAGCCAGTGCTCCACAACAAGAGAAGCCCGTGAAACGCAATGAAGAGTAGCCCCTGCTCGCTGCAACATGCAGCAACGAAGACCCAATGCAGCCAAAATTAAATAAAACTAAAAAAAAAAACAAAACTAAAAATAGAGCTACCTACGATCTAGCAATTCCACTCCTGGGTATATATTCGGAAAAACAAAAACACTAATTCGAAAAGACACATGCACCCCAATGTTCATAGCACTGTTTACAATAGCCAAGACATGGAAGCAACCCAAATGCCCAGCAATAGATGATTGGAGATATATATATATATATATATATATATATATATACACACACACACACACACACACACACACACATACATACACACACACACACACACACATTATGGAATATTACAATGAAATTCTGCCATTTGCAGCAATGTGAATGGACTTAGAGAATATTATGATTATTGAAAGAAATCAGACAGAGAAAGACAAATGCTGTCTAATATCACTTATATGTGGAATCTAAAAAATAATACAAATGATTGTATATGCAAAACAGAAACAGACTCATAGATATAGAAGACAAACTTGTGGTTGCCAAAGGGGAGAGGGCAGGGGAAGGGACAAATTAAGGGTATGGGATTAAGAGATACAAACTACTGTGTATAAAATAGATAAGCAACAGGGTACATTGTACAACACAGGAAACTATAGCCATTATCTTCTAATAACCTATAATGGCATATAATCTGCAAAAATACTGAATCTCTACTCTGTATACCTGAAACTAATATAATATTGTAAATCAACTATCCTTCAATCAAAAAATATTTTTTTGGAAAAAAAAGAGGCACCAATTTCTTAAACATAGTAATATTAGATTCCTTTACAGATAGTACAAGTGAAAACCTCATGATTTTTCCATGTCTTTGTTATTTTAAGTGAAATTTTTGTTGTATTTACACCACTGCAGAACAAATAGAAAACCATTAGTGCTTTTCCAATTTACATGGCTAGGTTTACAGACTTTGGACAGTTTGATAATATTTGAATGTAACAAACTTTTGCTTTAGAACATTGAGGAGACACAGCAGTAATGGGGCACTCTACATTTAGAAACCCAGTTATTTATGAGAAACAAAGAAGCAAGGAACAGGGAATTCGCTGGTGGTTCAGTGGTTAGGACTCCACACTTCCACTGCACGGGGCACGGGTTTGATCCCTGGTTGGGGAACTAAGATCCCACAAGCTGCATGGTGCTGTCAAAAAACAAAAACAAAAACAGCAAACAAACAAAGACCACACATAGATGACAAATAAATCTATCATGTTTAAAAAAAAAGAAGAAGCAAGGAGCAAATAAGCATACTATGTTTGTACCATTCATCACACTGCCCCTTTGCTTGCTGGTAGAGTACCCTAATGCTTGGACTGAATTGTGCTGGCACTGGGCAAGTATGTAGTCAGTATCTGTATTATTTAAGGCCAAGAAGAAACACATATACCTCAAATCTTAGCTGAAAATAGGTGATTGTAATGGGAAAATGTCTGGAAACCCCAGACTTTTACACTAGTCTCCCTCTCTTTCAAAAACTAATATTATAACACCTGCCACTTCACAATATAATATGTAAACAAACATAAGTGCCTATATGCAGGATACTTAATTACTCTTTTCTTAAATTTTTAAATTGTGGTTTAACATGCATGCTATCAAGTGCACAAATCTTAAGTGTACAGCTAAGCAAATTGTTACAAATGTATATAGCCCTGTAACCACAACCCAGGCAGAAAATATGGAACATTTTCAGCCACCCAGAGGGCTCCCTGTGACCCCTCCCAGTCAATAAACCTCTACCCAAAGTAATCATTATTCAACTTCTATTGCCATAGATTAGTTTTGCCTGTTTTTGAATTTCACTGAAATGAAGTCATACAGTATGTACTCTTCCATGTTTTAGTGTCTTTCACTTAACATATCTGTGAACTTATCCATGTTGTATGTTGTTCTTTTTATATTATCTGGTGGTTACTGTTTCTATGGCAGAATCTTCCTAATATGGGAAGCTATCTCAGCATACACCCAAAGATGAATTTGCTAGATTTACTCTTTCAAAATCAAAAGGCACTGACTGTGCATAGGCAACAAATTGTAACAATTTGGGAGGCCAATAATTTTAAGAATAACAATTTGGACATTAATACTGTGTTACTCTGTTAATATTGCAGTGTCTTTTCAAAGTTTATTCCAACTCTGAAATTCTAGGCTTCGTTATCCAGAGGCTAGACCATCCATGTAAACTGAATTCAAACAAATCTTTTCTTCAGCCTCTATTATCTTATAGAAACTATGCCAGTCACTTGTGTCATATTTTAGATTCCACATATAAGTGATAGCATATGGCATTTGTCTTTCTCTTTCTGACTTACTTCACTTAGTATGATAATCTCTAGGTCCATCCATGGTGCTGCAAATGGCATTATTTCATTCTTTTTTATGGCTGAGTAGTATTCCATTGTATATATGTACCACATCTTCTTTATTCATTCATCTATCATGGACATTTAGGTTGTTTCCATGTCTTGGCTACTGTAAATAGTGCTGCAGTGAACATTGGGGTGCATGTATCTTTTCAAATTTTAGTTTTCTCCAGATTACCAAACATGATTTTTAAAGGAAACAAAATTTGAAACACAATCGCTTTGTTGGTTTCAGGAACCACTCCCCATTCTTGCCTTTTCAGGCTGAGGGGGGTAATGGTCACCATTGTCACCAGTCCTGACATTCTGTGATTTCCTTATACATACATCTTCGTGGGAAGTTCCATGTGACCAGTTAATAAAGGAAGAAAACCAAAGGCCTGGTTTACAGTTAGATGGCATGCACTATGGCCAACTCCAGACAGAACAGGATGACTGCTACACTATGGTCTTACTCCCTGAAGATATAGGTGAAAGAAAATCTTCCCAGTGGGTGGAATGTTGCATGGTATTTCTAGCTACCCACTTTGTGTGAAAAGAGAAATAGTCTAAAGATCAACACAAATTCATGGGGAGTGTCTAGCTAGTTGTATAGATGCTCAGAGAATGACCCTGTTACTTCTTGGTACCCAACAAGACAATGGCAGATATTGCCCTATTCTCTGGAGAACTGTGTTGGTTTCATTGACAGACTGTGATGGATTGATTGCACCAGATCCCTTCTATCAAAGAGGGGACAGTGTTTGTTCTCATTGAAGTTTGACATTATGGCTCAGATATGCATTCCTTGCTCACAGCATTTCTTCCAGAATATAAATATTTACAGAATCTTCATGTACAGTAATTATTTACCAAACAACAATGCCTCTGACCAAAGATCACATTTATTGGGAAAGAAAGTATGTCAATAGATGTATGTTCATACAAGTCATGGTCTTCTGGTTGATGTCTAATCATCAACCAGAGCAGCTAGCTAAATAAAATTAGAATAGACTACTGAAGATTCAGCCATGGTGCCAGCAAAATAGTACTTGTCACATAGTTCTTTTGATTTTTTTCTAGTGTCTTACAAATATGAATAATTTATGTAGCAAAAACTTGTACACCCATAATTTTATGTTTTTGCCATTGTGTCTATGGATAGATTCCTAGGACAGGGATTGCTAGATCAATGAGTAAATGTGTATGTGATTTTCTAGATACCGCCATATTTCCCTCCATAGGGGTACATAGGGGTGCACCATCTTGCATTCCCTTCATCAAAGTGTGACCGTGCCTGCTTCCACACAGCCTCCCCAGTGGGGCAGATTTTTTCCGGTCTGATATGTAAAAAATAATATCTCAGTTTAGTTTCTTTTTTTTTAGAAAGAGTGCCACTTTCTCATGTCTCTGTTTTAAAGGTCATTTTTTCAGGGAGGCCTTGCCTAACCATCCCATGTAAATTAGATCTTATGTGGCCTTATTTTTTTTTTTTTTTTTTATGGCTGTGTTGGGTCTTCGTTTCTGTGTGAGGGCTTTCTCCAGTTGCGGCAAGTGGGGCCCACTCTTCATCGCGGTGCGCGGGCCTCTCACTATCACGGCCTCTCTTGTTGCGAAGCACAGGCTCCAGATGCGCAGGCTCAGTAATTGTGGCTCACGGGCCTAGTTGCTCCGCAGCATGTGGGATCTTTCCAGACCAGGGCTCGAACCCGTGTCCCCTGCATTGGCAGGCAGATTCTCAACCACTGCGCCACCAGGGAAGCCCTCAGTTTAGTTTTAATTTGCATTTCTGTTATTTTGTGTGTGAGAGAGGTTGAACAACTTTTAACATGTTTAAGGGCCATTTTAATTTCTTTTAATCTGAATATTCAAATTTTTTTAACTTTTTATTTTATATTGTAGTATAGTTGATTAACAATGTTGTGTTAGTTTCAAGTGTACAGCAAAGTGATTCAGTTATACATATACATGTATCTATTCTTTTTCTAATTCTTTTTCCATTTAGGTTGTTACATAATACTGAGCAGAGTTTCCTGTGCTATACTGTAGGTCCTTGTTGATTATTCATTTTAAATACAGCAGTGTGTACATGTCAATCCCAAACTCCCTAACTATCCCTCCCCCCACCTTTCCCCTGGTAACCATAAGTTTGTTCTCTAAGTCTGTGAGTCTGTTTTTGTTTTGTAAATAAGTTCATTTGTATCATTTTTTTAGAAGAATATTCAATGTTTTAAGTAATTTATTGTGTTGCTGCTCTTCTTCATTTTTTTTAGAAGCTGTTCATTAGTTGGGAACATCAACCCTAATTAATGTCCTAACTTTATGACACACACAGAGTTTTATTATTATTGTCTCTGGAGTTTGGACATAGGAAAATTTTCTTGTATATTTGGAGAGACTCAAACACTCTACTGCCGTCATACTCTTGCTCTTTCTGGAAGTCTCCCATAAAATCTTGAGCAAAGTGGCTAAAAAAGCCCTTCTCATTTCCAGAGCCCTGGATTACATAATGAGTTACCACTTGTTGAGTGTATCACTCAAAACAAATTTACCTTTATCCCTAAATTTAGGCACCCAATTTAAGGACAGGACTACTCTCCACAAATATCCTGTCAAACTATAATTTTCAAAACGTTGAAAATATGACTCATATAAATGTAATATAAACAAATGGCAAAGGTTTATTTCACCTATTAAGAAGAGAACAAATAAAATGATAAAACTGGTTCCAAGAGAATTTTAAAAACAAAAGTTTAAGTAATCCATCAGGAAAGACATTTTAAAAATTTAGAGAAAAAAATGCTGGGTTAGATACAAAACTGGTTAATGTTCCACGGAGCAAGACAGCTATAACTTTTGGGACTATCTTTTCTAACAGAAATCTACAAGTTAACATATAAATTCAATACCTAGATTTTCATCAAGTAGTAAAGAGCCCTAGAGAATTAAATAATTCTTGGAGGAACTTTTTAAACAATACCCCTGTATGATTTCCAAGTTTTAGGTAACTTTTCTTAACAATACCTGGTGAAATTGTCAGACTGCATTATCAGAATGCAGCTGCATAAACATCGCTCTTACAATCATGTAGAATTACTTTTTGCCCTTGCTATACCTGGGAATAAACCTGGAAGAAATTTTTGCATATGGGTAACATCATACATAATGGGTTACATCATATATAATGCAAAAATGTTTTCTGAATCTTGCAATCCTTGTTCACATTTATATTGTCTACTAAAAAAAATTCCTGATTTGTTTTTTACCAAATACATTTCCTATATTTTACATCTCTCTGCTTATAAGTCCTCTTACACACTTCCTTCTAGTTCATGTAGTAGCAAGAAGGGCTGGACCTTGGGAAGGCCTGAATGGTGGATACAAACACAACCAGGACATTCTCCTGTCACTTGTCACTGCTTTTCTTTTCTTGTCAGTTACATTCTCTCAGATCATCTTCCTCTTCGTGGCAGGGATTCTGACTGACCCCACCTACTTTATGTGCTTACCTCTGGACCAACTGACACTGGCCAGGAAGAGTGAAAGATACTGTGATTAGCAGCCTCTATAATAGCCATGTGACTAGACTAAGTAAAGGAGCAATTTTCAAAAAGATGGAGGGAAGATTGCCTCCCAAAGATGGCAACAGTGCTAGGCAGACAGACAGTAGATGCCCACCAAACCTGATCAGTCACATAATATTGACAAGAGGTTTTTTAATATAATTATGTATTTATTTTTACTTATTTATTTTGGCTGCTCTGGGTCTTGGTTGCGGCACACGGGATCTTCGTTGCAGCCTGCATGCAGGATCTAGTTCCCTGATCCTACATTGGGAGTGTGGAGCCTTACCCACTGGACCACCAGGGAAGTCCCAGACAAGTGTTTTTATTATTGTTTCTTAGGCTTTGATGTAGAGGCGATCCTTACAGGCTTAGCAGTAAATACAGAAAAACACAAATATCAAGACAGGATAGTAAATATAATTTGTCTATTTATCAAAGAAATTGTTGCACATGATTAAGATTATAAACTCAATATGATAACCAATTTTATTTAATATGCTTATAAATTAATTATACATTAAGACTAAAATTAAAACCTTTACATTTATCATCTATTTGTATATTTATATATCTTTGAATGTCTTAATACTTACATATAAATACTTAAATATTAATAAATCCATTATTACAAATTATTACGTGAATATTGACCCAAAGGTGAAAATTACAATTTAGGTTGTTTTTCTGTAAAATGACTTGATTATTTTGTGCCATAGTACAAAATACATTTTTTTTCAATAAAAAATGTCTTTTCTATTGTCTCAGTATTCTGTTAGCCCTCATTAATTCTGGCATGTTCTTAAATCATTTTAACAAAAAGTTCCTTATTGCTTCAAAGAGTTAAAAGTTTCTACTAATTATTGTTTCTGGCTGTGATTTGCTTTAAGAATAATGCCTGGACAAAATAAAACATTCCCTATAACTTGTGCCTGCCTCTACAAAATTGTGTCTTATGTTTATAACTTTTATCCTCTAGACATTCTTGATTTTGCCTTTCCCAAATTTAGAAAAATAAAACTATATGGACGATAGAGTTGATTTACAGATGGAATGGAAAAACTCTATCTCTGGATCTCCTGGATGACATTTTTGACTCTTGGCCAAAAAGGGGTCAGTTTTATGGTCTGTGAGTTAAAGAATGAAACTCCCTTAGAAATCAGTTCTACCCCCAAGATCAGTTTCTTTACTGATGGTGTGCAACTGGCCCAACCAGTTAAGTTAGCTGGCAGAGTCATAAACATCTATTCTGGGAGCTTCGGTTTTGAGTTCCAGCCAAGGCTGATACCCCTCGTAGATCGTGGTGGTTCAGCCAAGACACTGGACATTCTGTGTGTGTGAACGTGTCCGCTGAGAAGCTTGAGCCTGGTAGGCCACTTCTCCGACCTGTCATTCTTGCCTGCACTTCTTGCTGTGCTCTCTCCTTCACCTCTAAATCAAAGCATTACCTGACTTGACTCTGTGGGGTCTCATGAGTCCTTTCAAATGTCCCAACTTGGGAAATTTTTTCAAATAAGATGTCTTTTGATGACTAACCTATCATTGAATTTCCTGGAAAGACCACTAGGCACCACAAAATTTTATTTTAAAAATAGGTAAAAATAATCAGGTTTACTTGGCATTCTCCAAATTTTCGTTAATTTAGAAAAACTGTACAAACTCTTTTGTTTATGAAACTTGAAAGGGGGGGGGAACCTGATAAATCAAAATGAAAATTTACCTTCCCAGGTTAATTATTTCTAAATAAAATGTATTAATATAAGTACATATCAATAATTGTATACTTTTCAGGTTAAAAGAAACATATCTGTTATTAAATAAAGGACTGGTAAAGTAAGTCTGTTTTAAAAGATTTTTTTTCCTGGGTTTTAGACTTAAATGCCTTGTCAGTTGGAAATAATTATAATACATTTATGGGATAAATTAAAGGCCCCGGAGACAAGTTATTGTCGTCATTGCTTCTTCTTCACATATCACACTACCCATAGCTGTAGCACCTTGAACCCACCAATTCTCCTTCCACACATGAGCAAGAAAAATCCCTTGACTGTTATTTTTTGTTTTGTTTTGTTGGCCATGCCACACGGCTTGTGGGGTCTTAGTTCCCCAACCACAGATTGAACCCAGGCCCTCGGCAGTAAGAGCACAGTGTCCTAACCTCTAGACTAACCACCAGGGAATTCCCAAGAAAAATCCCTTGATTATTTAACATGTGTTAGGAAATTGCCTGTGCCTTATCTGGACCTTTGGGCTAATCTCAGCTGATCTGAATTGGCCAAATGTTTATCTCCAGAACTGCCTGGAGCATGATAGTGACCCTTGGAAACTCTGTGAGATATATGAAGTAAAGGCTTTGTAACCATAGATCTGTGAGTTATTTTGAGACAGAGGTACCAGTCTGTCAACAATGTTCAGTAGTAATAATTGGATTTAACTTGCACCTGACGGGCAGAGTTGCCAGTTCAGACTGGTCACATGGCTGGAATATGCCTGGGCCACCAACCAGCTTACCTGGAACAGGCTTTGTGTTTCTTGGCACCAAGGTGCTTCACACACATGGCAGTGGAGGTTCAAAACCTGAACACAAAGTATATCCTGGGCAACCCAGTGGTGGAAGGGTAAGGAAACCTGCACCTGAGATCTCCAGGCCCCTCCCAGTGCATATTCTTCTCCTGCTACTATTGCTATAATATATAATATATATAGCTATAATATTGCTATATTATATTTGTTGCCTGTAACATGAACATAAATTGAGCCCTGTGAATCCTTTTAGTAATCAAATAATCAAACTAATAATGCACCTTTTGGTAACCCTAATTTAATTTTGTTCATTTATAATTCATACTTAAACACAAAAACTAGAGGTTGTCAAGCAAGTTATGCACCCGGATTCAAATTCACTCTTGGCATATGGGCCTTTTCCAAAAGAAAATTCACTTCAGGTAACAATTACATGGGCTAGCCTGCCAGTTAGCATGAAATAAAAGAGCAAATATTGATCCAGTCACTATTTTCTACTATGCTTTGATCATTCTTTGCTTATTTTTAAGGTAGATTAAGACTTTTTCTGCCAGACTATTGTTAAAGAACTTTGAAGAATTTTGCCTTTTACTCAAAAACTTCATGATCCTTATCCTTAATCTTTACAAAAATGTAGAGAAAGCCAAGGAATTCTAAAACTGAAAATTGTCAGAGTTCTCAGAGACTGGAATTTCCACATCTCAAGGTACTCCCATTAGTCTTAATGACATGGGCTATAACTCCCTTTATGAGTTAATAACAGCCCACTCTGTGCATTTAGAAGTTTCACTCTAATCCTAGTCTTTGCCTTACTGCAAGCTGATATTAGTAATCTTATCATTAAACAGGTATGAGTGGCTTTTCCAAATTAATCACAGAAGCAATCTCTGAATGACCTGAAATCTGAAGATTGAGTCTTCTGGAAAAGAAAATAAAGGGAGATTTGCCTTGGCTCCAACAAATCGGACCTTATCAGGTACTGCTAATAATTAACACAGTAATAAAACGCTAGGGTAGTGATCCTTGGATTCATGTTTTCAATTAAAAGCAATACATCATTTTCTCTAAATCATCGGATTTCCATTTCATTGGTAGACCTCAAGCTGAGAGTTCTTTGAAATCTCCCAGAAGTAGACAGTCCCCCAAAATAACAGTTGACTCAAAACCCTCAGCTGAAACTAATTACACAAAGTAGACAGTTTCTGCTCAAATCTCTGGAAAAGTATTCATTTTCAGAGAACTCAACACCCTTTTTCTTTGGGTTTGTTTTCTACGTTGAAGGTCCCTGGAAAATGACTAAAGGTTTCTCAGTACGCTTTTCTACAATTTCATTTTCTTCCTTCTAAACCCCTATGGTCTTTTTGTGCCATTTAAAGAGAGACAAGACATTCTCATGCATTTTCCTCAGACCATAGTCACTGCTATAAGTCTAATTGGTGGATCAATACCCACTTGACCCTGCTGAAAAAAATTAATAGGTGTTTTAAAAAACATTTTCAAAATAGACTTCCTTATGCAGATTTCTTCTGGTCCTAAAAGTTCTCTCATATTATGAATCCCAACCTTCAACCTTGTAAAAATTGGACTATACATCTACATCAACAGAATGCTTCTTGTAAGATCATTAAACCCTGCCAACCAAACCTAGTTTACTGAGAAGCAGGAACCACCCTCACTGCAATAGTCAGTTTGCTTTCTTCAGAGTCACTGTATCCTGCTTTGCAGGAATTGTTTAACTTCACTCAACATATGTCTGCCTGTAGGGCCCAGTGGTTGGTTCATTCCTGTTAAAATAAGCAATATTTATACTCTCCATAGAATCTGTGCCCCCCAACAGTACAGTTCCTCAGTGGATCCTACCACTAGAGACCCATCACACCTGTTTATATTCATTGGCCAAGGTATTCAGACAGTCACATAGCCCTTGATTTCTTCTTGACTAACCAAGAGGGAGTTTTTGCCAGAACGAACATACCATGATGCAAATATGTAAATGCTGCAATAGACCCAACTAGATTTTAAAGCACATTTTGAGACCTGGGTTTAGTCATCTAGGCCCCTTGATGAATAGTCTTTTACAAACTAATAAAAAAAATTTTCTGTTAATTGCCTGAATTGCAGTTGGTCAATGCATTCTGTTCATTCTACAATAGAAGGATCAGAAGGGACTAACTCTTGTCCAACTTAGAAGTGACATTCCCCAGACAATCTAACCAGGAGAATCCTGACAATGGGAAAGATCTGAACATCAAAGATTAATATCCCATGGCCTGACTTTTTCTGTCCTTGGCCAAAAGTGGCGACTGAAAAAAAAAAGCAGCCCTATGCCTATCAGTTGGCGGCCAGCCTAGTTTCTACCTCTAGGCAATAGTATTCTCCCACTAAACCTAAATAATTTCACAGATTGTCAGAATCAAATGAGGACTCTTCATCACCAGAGTGGAATAAGAAAAAACTAAGTCCATTCCATAATTATGCCTGAATGGAGACACTAGGCAACCACAAAAATTACCAAATATCCCATCTTCATCTAATGAGTGACCGCTACTTTTTCTCCAGTGGCAGCTCTAGCCATGTTCTGTTCCTTCTGCTTCCTAGATAAAAATTGTTAAAGTACCCAGTCACTCTATATTGCCCCTGCTTTATGAAAGTGCACACACACACACACACACACACACACACACACACACAAAAAAATACCTGCATCCTCAAGCCTTCCCCCCAGATCACCTAACACACGCCCAATTTCTACAATGAGCCCTTTCTTACTAAGACATCCCATACTTCCCTGCAGACTGCAAGTCTTGCCGCAGGAAGCTTATAAAACTAACTTCATTTGTTTATAGATATGTTGCTAGTGGTCCTTGACTAATAGCACTACTAAATGATTGACTAAATGGGACCATGTAAAGCACCTGACATAGGATATACTCAAGAAATTTTTATTACCATTTTTGTTGTTACAGTGATTATTGATATTAGCTATCCAGTAAACAGATCAACTTCTATCTCTGATATGATCAAATGTAAGGATTTTTCTATTAACAGACGATAGAGAGAATAGTTTCTAGTTGGCATTATAAGCACATTATATAAATGGAGGTCTCTATTTTCATGTAATTAAGACTTGTTTGAGATAGTCATTTGCACAATATCTTTAAAATACTTTTTTGTGGCTAATTGATTTGTCAACTGATTGATTTGATTGAGTTAGCCATTTGCACACTCTCTTTAAAATACTTTCTGTGGCTGATTTGTCAACAGTACAGTTCCATTGTGGTTACTAGAGGGCATTAGATAAAAGCATGAGCTCTGGAGTGAGACAGACTGAAAATTCTTCCTGTTACTGAGCAGTTTTTGACAAGCAAATTCTCTTGACCTCAAGACCCTTTCTATAATAATATTACCAACTATATTAGTTTCTGTGGGCTGCCATAACAGATTACCACAAACTGGGTAGCTTAAAACAAAAGAAATTTATTCTTTCACAGTTCTAGAGTCTAAAAGTCCAAAATCAAGGTATCTGCAGGCCTACACTCCCTCTGAAGGCTCTAGATAGAAATCCTTTTCTTTTTCTTCCTAGCTTCTGGTTTTTGCCAATGATTTCTGGTATTCTTTGACTTGTAGATGCATACTCCAATCTCTGCCTCTATCAACACAGGACATTCTTCCTCAAGTGTCTGTATCTGTTTTCTTATAACACCAGTCACTGGATTAGGGTTCAGCCTAATCCATTATGACCTTATTTTTTTTTACCATTTTTTAAATTGAAGTATAGTTAAGTTACAATGTTGTTAGCTTCAGGTGTACAGTAAAGTGACTCAGTTATATATATATATATATATATATATATATATATATATATATGTTCTATTATAGATTGTTACAAGACATTGAATATAGTTCCCAGTGCTATACAGCAAGTCCTTGTTGGTTATCTATTTTATACATAGTAGTGTATATATATTAATCCCAAACTCCTAATTTATCTACCCCGCTGCCCCTCTGGTAACCATAAGTTTGTTTTCTATGCCTGTGAGTCTATTTATGTTTTGTAAATAAGTTCATTTATATCATTTTTATATCACTATGACTTAACTAATTATATCTGCAAAGATTCTGTTTCCAAATAAGGTCACATACTTAGGATTTGGGTGAACATGAGCTTTTGGGGGATTCTATACAACTCAGGACACCCATCACATAAAATTGTGAAAATTAAATGTGAAAATCCATGTAAAGGGCATAGTAAATACTCGAAAATAATCACATTATTGTAATCAATAAAATTATTTGTGAATTTATATCAGCAAAGAAATAATTCATAAGCAATTCTTTTACTGAATGAAAATGAGTTATTTTAAATTAGGTCAATTTATTTTGAGAGTATCAATATATAAAGAGTAACTCCAGCCATTTATCAAAAGAAAAGCAATCCAATATGTAAATTCACATCAATTTAGTCAGCATGTGTGATAAATTAAAAATTAATTTTAGGAATAAGTGAGGGTTCTAGCTCCAGTAAGATGAAGTAAGCATATTCTACCCTGACTCTCCCACTGAATACAGCTATAAAACATGAAATAGTATGTGAGGAAGTTATTTCAGGACTCTGAAAAGTAAATAGTAGCAGGTGGATTAGGAAAGAAGAACAAAACTCAAGTGTCACTGGGCTCTCTCAGTATCACCCTGCCAACCAGATACTGGGCACCAGAGTGCAGACAGAACTTCAGGAGAAGACCTCTAGTTCTGGCTTGAGAGAGAAACTCATAATAATTACAGAATCTGAAAATCCCCTACTTTCCCCTACTTTTTTGCCTCTTTTTCTTTCCCCTCTATTAACTTGTGACCTAGTTCCCAAGAAATTCCATGGTAGGTGTTGTAGCATTCTCAGATAATACAGGCCAGCAGAATCCAAAACTATGCAGAAGGGAAAGCTTCCTCTTTTTTCAGTGGAGCTGCAGTTCCAAGAGAGTGGATCCAACCTCTCTTGCCTTTATACTGTCTCTATAGTCTCTTGTCACATGGCCCTAGATTCAGGTGCAGTTGTGGAAGCACACAATAGAGCAGCGGGGTAACAAAACCTTTCTAGATAGAAGACCAAAAGAGAACATTAAGGAACTAGAACGTAACCAAGAGATTGTAGTGAGGGAAGAATTTGGGAAAGTGACACCATAAAGTTGTTTGTGAACTACCCTGGGCTCACCCCTAAACTGTGTATGCTTGGATCAGATACTATTCGTTATATCAAATATTTTGAGAAATGAACTATATAGATACACCACTGCCTAAGTCCCAGATTTGCCATCAGCTAGTATACATGCAAGATAAATCCAAAGATCACTGTAAAATCTGAGAAATGAACCATAGTTCACAGAGGCAGGGGAACCTTGTGGCCTAAACCTAACCAGGTTGACTGCCTTCTAGAACAAAAAATATCAACATTTTACAGGATATAAATAGGACCCAATGTCTTAAGACCTAATATTCAAAAACTCTTCAATATAATCTGAATTTACATTGCAAGTGAATAACAAGGAAAATATAAATTTATGTAGGATAAAACCAAAAGATGTCAATGCCAAGATGTCATAGAGATTGTAATTATTTGGCAAAGATGTTAAAGCAGCTATTACAAAAGTGCCTTACCAACAATCAAGAACACTCTTGAAGCCAGTGAAAAAATAGAAAGTCTCAACAAAGAAATTTTTTTTAATAAAGAATGATCAAATAGTAATTTTAGAAATGAAAAACATAACTTAAATAAAAAACTCATTAAAGTGGAGCAACAAGAACTTTCATTCATTGTTGGTGGGAATGCCACTTTGGTGTAGCCACTTTGGAAGACAGTTTGGCAGTTTCTTACAAAACTAAACAAATATTCTAACAAAACTAAACAATTGTTCTTATAGCATGATCCAGCAATCGTGCTCCTTGGAGTTAAACCAAAGGAGTTGAAATTTTATGTCCACGCAATAACCTGCACACAAATGTATGTAGCAGCTTTATTCATAATTGCCAAAACTTGGGCTCAACCAAGATGTCCTTCAGTAGGTGAATGGAAAAAGAAACTGTGGGGACTTCCCTCGTGGCGCAGTGGTTAAGAATCTGCCTGCCAATGCAGGGGACACGGGTTCGAGCTCTGGTCCGGGAAGATCCCACATGCCACGGAGCAACTAAGACTGTAGGCCACAACTACTGAGCCTGTGCTCTAGAGCCCGCGAACCACAACTACTGAGCCTGCGTGCCACAACTACTGAAGCTGGTGCGCCTAGAGCCCGTGCTCCGCAACAAGAGAAGCCACCACAATGAGAAGCCCACGCACCGCAACCAAGAGTAGCCCCCGCTCACCACAACTAGAGAAAGCCCGTGCACAGCAACGAAGACCCAACGCAGCCAAAAATAAATAAATAAATAAATTTATTTTTTAAAAAAAAGAAGAAGCTGTGGTCCATCCAAACAATGGAATATAATTCACTGCTAAAAAGAAATGCGCTATCAAGCCATGAAAAGACATGAAGGGTGGGGGAGACGTGGAGCAACCTTATATGCATATTACTAAGTGAAAGAAGCCAATCTGAAAATCTATGATTCCAACTATATGACACTCTGGAAAAGACAAAACTTCAGACACAGTAAAAAGATCAGTGGAAGCCAGGGATTAGGAAGGAAGGAGGGGTGAGTAAGCAGACCACAGTGGATTTTTAGGGCAGTGAAACTATTCTGTATGATATTGTAATGGTGGACACATGATATTATACATTTTTCAAAGCCCATAGAATGTACAACACCAAGAGTCAACCCTGATGTAAACCATGGACTTTGATGTAAAGCATGGACTTTGGTGGATAGTGATGTGTCAGTATAGGTTCATCAGTTGTAACAAGTATACCACTCTGGTGGGGATGTTGATAGTGGGAGAAGCACGTGGAGGAGCAAAAAGTGTACAAGAACTCTTGTAGTTTCTGCTCGATTTTGCTGTGAACCTAAAACTTCTCTAAAAAATAAAGTCTATTTAAGAAAAAAAGGAACTCAGTGGATGAGTTCAGTATCAGAACGGAGAAAGAAAAGAGAAGAAAGAAGACAGAGGAAAGATTAAGTGAACTTGAATATAAGACAAGAGAAATAATCCAATCTCAAAACAGAGAAATTTTAAAAGATTTTAAAAAAATGAATAGAGGAAAATAGAAGAGTAGGGAACTCCAGGGCTCTGTCCCTTTACAAAAATACTGATGAGCTGGAAAAAGCTGTCAGCATCATTTTTTGGCAGAACTCTGGAGTCTAGTCAAAAACTTACAACCAGGGGAAAGCTTGATGAAGAAAGAAGCTATTGCTTTGCAGTAAGAGACAGCTGTGGTGATTTAAATCGCCTACGTCCCACGTGCTATACCCCTATTTGGTGCCAGCCACCAGGACTGCACCCACATTCCTGGTGCAGGAGGCTAGTGACAGAGGGAGCAATGCAGAATTTCTCGAAGAATTCTCTAAGAATTGTGGTTGTAAGTTCCAGCCCATATGGTGGCTCTCTGAAGTGCTTGCCTTTACTTTGCCTGACTCAAGCATTTCTAGGGCTAAGGTGACAGCCTAGGAGGCTTTTGCTATATGCATTTAAAGGCAGAAATATTGGCTGTGGCAGCCTCGGGCTAAGGATAACAGTTGGGACAAGCAACAGACAGACTGGAAACCCTGGGAAACAACAGGTAGGGAAAAGAGATATGTGGGGGTAAAGGGGCCTTTAAAGGCTCCCATGCATACCAGGGAATCAGGTATACATAGTGTCAGGGGTGGGTACATGCTCAAAAAAGGCCTGAGAAGACTCCAAGCTTTTACCTCTGACTGGCCTTCAGGCTCTGTGCAAGCTGTGAGTGAAGGCTAAGGCAGAATTGTAAGCAGCTGGCTAAGCACTGAAGGAGTGCTCCAACATAGAACCAATCTGCAAAGACTGGGAGAGTATTTTTTTCTTTCCTTTCCTTTTCTTTTTCCATTGAAAGAAACTCTGTCAAAACACCAGGTGGGGCTTCCCTGGTGGCGCAGTGGTTGAGAATCTGCCTGCTAATGCAGGGGACACGGGTTCGAGCCCTGGTCTGGGAAGATCCCACATGCCACGGAGCAGCTGGGCCCGTGAGCCACAACTACTGAGCCTGCGCGTCTGGAGCCTGTGCCCCGCAACGGGAGGGGCCACGATAGTGAAAGGCCCGCGCACCGCGATGAAGAGCGGTCCCCGCACCGCGATGAAGAATGGTCCCCACTTGCCGTAACCAGAGAAAGCCCTAGCATGAACCGAAGACCCAACACAGCCAAAAAAAATAAATAAAATAAATAAATAAAGTAGCTATAAAAAAAAAAATTAAAAAAAAAAAAAAAAAAAAAAAAAAAAAAAAAAAACACCAGGTGACCCCTAAGTTAATGGAACACAGACTTCACATAACAAACAATACAGACTTAACCAAAATAGTTTGGAGAAGTCACAAAACAAGCAAACAGCAACAGCCTACAACAAACAGCAAAAACAAACCCTGAAGAGGGGGGAAATCTGATTTCCAGAGTTGTCACATTTTAATATTAAAAATCTCCACGTTTAAACAAAAAAAAATTACAATGCATACAAATAAACCGGGAAGTATGGCTCATTCACAGGGGGAAGAAAAGAAATTAATAGACACTGTCCATGAGGACACCTAGCCATTTAGACTTACTAGACAGAAATATTAAATCAACTCTCTTAAATATGCTCAAAGAGCTAAAGGAAATCATGGAGAAAGAACAAAGGAACCAGGAGAATATGTCTCACCAAACACAGAATATTAGTAGAAATTATAGAAATGAAACAAATAGAAATTCTGGAGATGAAAAATACAGATAGATCAATTGACATCCAGTTTAAGCAGTGAAAAGAGAAAAGAAGGAAAGAAATCATCCAAACCTAACAGACCTATGAGACACCATCAAGTATACTGACATATACATACCAGGAGTCCCAGAAGGAGAAGAGAGAAAGGAACAAAAAGACTGTTTGAAGAAATAATGGCCAAAAAGTCCCAGATTAGATGAAAATCATAAATCTAAATATCCAAGAATCTCAATGAACTCCAAGAAGCATAAACCAAGAGAGAGTCACAGGAAGACACATTATAGTCAACTTGTCAAATCCCAAAGACAAAGGGAGAACCTAGAAAGCAGCAAGAGAAAAGTGATTCATCACATACAAGAGATACTGTGTGTAATTAATAGCCCATTTGTCTTTGGAAACTGGAAGCCAGAAGACAGTGGGGTGACATATTTAAAGGGCTGAAAGAAAAGAACTGTCCACCAATAACTGCATATCCGGCAAAACTATCCTTTAAAAAAAGAAGAAATTAGCACATTCCCAGATGAACAAAAACAGAGAGAGCTCATTACTAGTAGACCTGTACTACAAGAAATGCTAAAGGGAGTCCTCCAAGCTGAAATAAAAGGATAATTGAAGCCATATGAAGAGATAAAGAACACAACAGTAAACGTAGTTACATAGATAAATATAAAAACCAGTAGTATTGTATGTCTGGTTTATAACTCTTTTTTTTTCTACATGATTAAAAGATAAATAAAGCAATAATTATATATTTATGTTAATTGACCCACAATGTATAAAGATGTAATTGGTAAAAATAACAACATAAAGGGGGGAGATGGAGTTTTAAAGGATCAGAGTTTTTATGTATTGGGTTGGCCAAAAAGTTCATTTGGGGTTTTCCGTAAGATGTTATGGAAAAGCCCAAATGATCTTTTTGGCCAACCCAATACTACTGAAGGTAGCTTGGTACTAATTCAAACTTGATTCTTATGAAGTTAAAATGCTAATTGTAACCCCAGGGTAACCCTAGTAGTATGGACTGTATTGTGTCTCCCCAAAATTCATATGTTGAAGCCCTAACTCCCATTGTGGATGGTATTTGAAGATGGGGCCTTTGGGAGGTAATTAGATGAGGTCATGAGGGTGAGGTCTTCATGATGAGATTTATACCCTTATAAGAAGAGATCAGAGTGTGCTTGTTCTCTCTCTCTCTCTTTTCCCCACCATGTGAAGACATAAATAGAAGTAGGCCATCTGAAAGCCAGGAAGGGAGCTCTCATCAGGAACTCATTGCCAGTATCTTGACCTTGACCTTGGACTTTTCAGTCTTCATAACTGTGAAAAATAAATGGCTGTTGCTGAAGCCACACAGTCTATGATATTTTGTTATAGCAGCCAAGCTGACTAAAACATACAGGAAATAACCTTTTTTTAAGTATACAGAAAAGGAAACAAGATGGGAGTCAGAACAGTAAACTAGAAAAAAAAAATGACTCACAGAACAAGGCAGTAGTGGAGGGATAAAAAGAAAATTGAGGAATAAAAAGAAAATAAGACATAGAGAAAACAAATAGCAAAGTTGCAGAAGTAAATCCTTTCTTATCGATAATTACTTGAACTGTAAAGGGATTGAACCCTCCAATTAAAAAGAAGAGATTGGAAGAATAGATTCTTTAAAATGATCCAAATATATGTTGTCTAAAAGAGACTCACTTTAAATCCAAGTACATAAATAGATTGAAAGTAAAAGGATGAAAAATAAATTCCATGCAATAAAAAAATGCCAAAAGAGACCTGGGGTGGGTATACTAATATCAGACAACATGGACTTGAAGTCAATAATTGTTATGAGACAAAGAAGGACATTACATGTTGACAAAAGGGTCAATATATCAAGATATACCAATTATAAACATATATGCCTCTAACAAAAGAACCACAAAATATATGAAGCAAAAAACTGACATAATTGAAATGAGAAAGAGACAGTTTTACAGTAACAGAAACTTCGATACCCCACTCTAAAGAATAGATAAAACAACTAGACAGAAGATCAGTTTAAAAATAGAGGACTTGAATTGTGCTATGAACCAACTATATCTAAAGGACATCTAGAGGAGACCCTACCCAAAACAGCAGATTGCATATTTTTCTCAAGCACATGTGGAATATTCTCCATGATAGACAGTATGTCAGGCAACAAAAACAAATCAAGGGCTTCCCTGGTGGCGCAGTGGTTAAGAATCTGCCTGCCAATGCAGGGGACACGGGTTCGAGCCCTGGTCTGGGAAGATCCCACATGCCGCGGAGCAACTAAGCCCGTGAGCCACAACTGCTGAGGCTGCGCGTCTGGAGCCTGTGCTCCGCAACAAGAGAGGCCGCGACAGAGAGAGGCCCGCGCACCGCGATGAAGAGTGGCCCCCGCTCGCCGCAACTGGAGAAAGCCCTAGCACAGAAACGAAGACCCAACACAGCCAAAAATAAATAAATTAATTAAAGAAACGTTTTAAAAAAAAAAAAAAAGAAAAAAAAAAACAAATCAAGTCTCAATAAATACTAAATGATTGAAGCCATAAAAATCAATCCTATTTCTATGTATTAGCAATGTACAGTTGGAAACAGGATTTTTAAAATGCCATTTACAATGGCTCTAAAAAAATAAATATTTATACCTATACTTAGGTATAAATCTAACAAAACAAATATAGGATGTGTATGGCTGAAAACTTCAAAATGCTGAAGACCTAAATAAATGGAGAGAAATACTGTGTTCATGGATTCAAAGACTCAAAGGAGTAAAGATAAGAAATTGATCTACAGATTTAACTCAATTCAAAAAATTCTAGCAGGACTTTTGAAGACACAGACAAGCTGATTCTAACATTTATATAGAAAGTTAATAAATAAGAATAGCTAAGACACTTTTGGAAAAGAAGAATAAAGTTGGAGAAATTATACCATTTGATTTTAAGTCCTTTTATAAAGTCAGAATAATTTAAACAATGTGGTATCAGTAAAGGAAGAGACACATAAATCAATGAAACCAAGTAGAAAGTCCAAAAGTAGATTTACCCAAATATGACCTTTGATTTTTAACAGTAGTGCAAAAGAAATTCAGTGAAGAAAGCATAATTTTTTTCAACTAATGGAACTGGAACAATAGGATACCCTTACGTAAAACAAAACAAAACACCTCTACCTAAATATGCTAGATTATACAAAAATTTACTCAGAATGGATTATTGATCTAAATGGAAAACATGAAACTATATAAAACTTTTAGAAAAAAAATAGAATAAAACTTCTGTGACCTAGGGTTAGACAAAAAAGTTCTTTCACATGAAACTCTAAAACAACACAAAAAAATTGAACGTTATCAAAATTAAAATCTTTTGCTGCATGAAAGACACAGTCAAGAGAATGAAAAGACAAACTACATACTGAGAAAAAAAATATTTGTAAACCATGTATTCAGTAGAGAGCATGTATCAAGGATTTACCAAGAAATCTCAAAACTCAACACTATGAAGACAAACAACTCCACTAAGAAATGGGCACTGAACCCATGTCTGAATAGGCACTTCACCACGAGGAGATATAGATGGCAAATAAGTATGTGAAAAAGTGTTCAACATCATTATCCACAATGCAAATTAAAATTAACAATGAGATACCATGACAAACCTATCAAAATGACTAAAATTAAAAAATACTGACAGTGCTAAGTGCTGTCAAAGATGCGGAAAAATAGCAATTCGCCTGCATTGCTAATGGGGATGCAAAATGATATAATCATTCTGAAAAGCAGTTTGGCAGCTTCCTACAAAGTTAAACACACCACATGACCCAGCAATCCCACTCCTGGGTATTTAGCCAAGAGAAATGAAAACTAATATTCATGCAAAAACCTGTAC